>NW_026591598.1:2646147-2663015 GCF_907164565.1 Psammomys obesus | reverse complement strand
ATAGATAGATAGATAGATAGATAGATAGATAGATAGATAGATAGATAAAGTGGTGAGAACCTGAACTGTCAGTAAACAACTGAACTGTCAGTAAACTGTAAGTAAAATTATAAATAGCTACAGTCATTTATAGAGATAGAATTATTATTTCTGGCAGGCAGAATAGCCCAATATTGGCCAACCTATAGTCTGAACAAACACCAGATATAGTCCAACAACAAAACACTATGGTTTTGATATGTTAGCTATAAGTCCCAAGTAAAGGGAGTCAAATTTCTCCTTCCCTTAGGACTATGAATTGCAGCTGATGACATACAAGGCCTTTGTGGAGTCTCAGCAGAAATCCCCTGGCAAGCGCCGTCGCATGATTTCCTCTTCAGATGCCATCACACAGGAGGTGAGCTGGTGGGAGGAAACCTTACTCTCTTACCTTAAGAGAAGCTCTCCTTTGTCTCACCTTTCTGTTGTTCTCCTTATTCAACTGTTGACTTTTACTTTTCTGTCATAACTTATCTCAATTGTTCTTTTGAACTTTAGTTCATGGACTTGAGGACTCGATACACAGCATTAGTAACATTAACGACTCAGCATGTAAAATATATCAGCGATGCTCTCCGGCGTTTGGAAGAGGAAGAGGTGAGAATAGTTGTATCCTAACCATTCTTGAAAGAATGATTAAGAATGCTATGCTTCACCAGGCATGATGGGCCATGCCTTTGATCTCAGCAGTTGGGAGGCAGAGGCAAGCAGATCTCTGTTCAAGTATACCCAAGGCTACGCAGAGAAACCCTGTCTTGATAAACTACCACCAACAAGAAGCTATGCTTCAAGCAGAGGGTGTAGCTCATTAGTAGAGCTTGTGGCTAACGTGCTAAGTCCTCAACCTAGCACTACATACTAAAATTCCTATGCTCTGTCTTTTAAAAGGCAAAGTTCATGCATTCATTTTCTTTATTCACAGTGATCATGCTCTAGAAAGTTTGGTTGTTGGTTAATACTAAATCAGTGCTCCTAGGGGAAATAGTTACTCTCTACAAGCCTAAGATCCCATATACAGCCTGGTTTTATATGTTTTTTTGTTTAAAGACAGTTTATATGATGTGTAGTATTGTTTCGTTGATGCTCTCTAACTTTTTTTTCTGCAAAATATTTATCAAAGATATAAGATTTATCCCTAAGGCATATCATAGCTCTTTTAGGTTTAGGAATATTAGACAGCACTTCAACATTAGCCTAGAGTTACTTAAATGATGATGTCACCAAGAAAAAAAAGACAAAAGATGTGAAAAACATGGTATTGAATAGATTGAAAAGTATGCTGGCTTACAGTATTTGTTACTTTTCTGCTGCTGTGATAAAAGTACCATGACTAAAAGCAACATAGGGAAGAAGTTTATTTTGGGTTACGGTTTCAGAAGAATAGAGCCCATAGTGGTGACAGAAGCAGGGAGCTGCCTAATCACATTTTCATCTGCAAAGTGGGGAGAGGCTGTAAACTCCAGTATCCACCCCAGTGAACTTCCTCCAGTAAGGCTCCACTTGCTAAGGCTTCTGTAACCTCTGCAAACAGCACCACCAACTGGGAACCAAGTGCTCAAATGCCTATGGGAAATATTTTCCATTCAAACCACTATACAGTGTCACAACAAAATCCTCAGCTAATGACATGGGCATTGGGCAACTACAGTTTTTTGTTTGTTTGTTTGTTTTTTATCATTCAGTGCATCATTTGTGAGTGACTTTTGGAGTTTCAAGTAAATTTTAGGTGACATTTTTCAAATATAGAATATACAAATGTTTTTATCACTTCCACCTTTAAGTGTCTCATCAGAAAAAGGGGTGTCTTAGTGACTATTCTATTGCTGTGATATGACACCATGACCAAGGCAACATATAGAAGAGTTTATTTGGAGCTTATAGTTTGAGGGTTAAAGTTTGTGATCATCAGTGGCAGGGAGCATGGCAGGAGGCAGGCTGGCATGATGCTGGAGCAGTGGCTGAGAGTTCACAGGATCCACAGGAAGCAGAGCACACACTGTTGAAATGCCAAGAGCCTTTTGAAACTTCAAAGCCTGCCCTCACTCACTGACCTCCTCCAACAAAGCCACACCTTCTAGTCCTTCCCCGTCCCCTCAACTAGAGACTAAGTAATCAAAACATGAGTCTATATATGCTATTCTCATTCAAACCACCATAGGATACAAGCATAAATCTTCAGTAAAGTATAATTTGTTGGATGAAAATACTAGAAATCTCCCTAGTCTGTACAATGGGATGCTGTGACACTACTAAAAATAACAGAATAGATTTAACTGAACTGACATAGAAAGTGATTTATAATATATTACTATACTAGATATAATGATTTCAGTAAAAACTATATATGCAACAAAGGTACAAAATGACATAGAAACAATTTTAGAAGTGTGTTTGTGTGTAAAGTTCTGTGGAAATAAAATCTAGTATATATAATATGCATTCTTATTTTGGCCCTATGTATGTAGGGCCAAATAAGCATGTAATCATTTTGTAATTATATCTTTGCAAGCTGAGTTTTCAAATACTCATAGACATGCCATGGGAATTAAGTCGTGATACATGATCTTTTGTCCAGTATGTCATGCTTCTTCCATGCAGTGTCACTGTTCACTGATGGTTCTAAAAATTATGAAAATAGCAAGATTCTGTACATAAAGAACTATATTTTCTATCTGGCTTTGAAAACATAAAATCTTGCCTGCCTAATGAGACTGACCACAGTACTGACTTTCTATTTCTGGTTATATAGAAAGTGGTAGAAGAGGAAAAGCAAGAACATGTGGAGAAGGTCAAAGAACTTTTAGGTTGGGTGTCTACTCTGGCAAGAAATACACAAGGAACAACTACCTCACCTCATTCAAGTTCATCCACAGACATTGAAAAGGCCATTTTGGAGCAGCAGGTGAGTGTAAACTTACCTCTCTTTGCCCAGGTGGAATTGTATATTTGAAGAACAATTCTTGTGGCTTCTCAGAGAAAATTATTACTTTAGAAAAGGCTAACTTCAAGCCAGGCATGATGGCTCACGCCTGTAATCCCAGCACTCGGGAAGGCAGAGGCAGGCAGATCTCTGTGAGTTTGAGGCCAGTTTGGTCTACAAAATAAGTCCAGAACAGCCAAGGCTACACAGAGAAACCCTGTCTTGGCGGGGGGTGGGGGGGCGGACTAACTTCTAAAACTTACAGCAACTTCAGCTGCCCTGCTTGTTCGATTAGCTTTTTAAACATCTGTAGCCCATTTGTAATGTCTTACCAAGGTTGTATTTTCTCCTTTGGTTTTTGAAAAATTATTTGAAATCATGTTTGACTCTTTCAAGTCTTAAGCTTAAATTCTATCTATTTATCTATCTATCTATCTATCTATCTATCTATCTATCTATCTATCTATCTGCTCACTTGTTTATTTATTTATTTATTTATTTACTTATTTATTTATTTATTTATTTATTTATTTATTTGTTTGTTTATTTATTTATTTATTTATTTGTGCTGCTAGGTTCTGGCAGAAGAGCTAACAACCAAGAAAGAACAAGTCTCTGAAGCCATTAAAACTTCACAGATCTTCTTGGCCAAGCATGGTCATAAGTGAGTCTGACCTTTTCAAATGGCTGAATCTTAAGAGTCACAATGAGATGTTAGACTGGAAAATTTTGGGCAACAAGAGCCTTGTAGTTTGTACTGAGAAGTTGTTTGTTTGGATTTATTACCTTCTCAGATATGGGGAGGAATTTTAAACATGTTTGACTTGAGGGGGTTACAAAGGATGAGGAGCAAGTGCAAAATAGTGAGTGCGAGAAATTCAGTAGATTACAGAGGTGACAGAGATTCAAGAGGTATTAAGGGGCCAGCAAGATACTTCAGCACATAAAGGTGTTTGCCACCAAGCCTGACTCCCTGAATTCAATCCCCAGGATCCACAGGGTAGAAGTAGTGAATTGACCTTCCAGATAGTCCTCTGACCTTCATATGTGTGCACATGTGCCTGTGCAAATACACATATACTAAATAAATGTATAAATTAAAAAAGATACTAAAGATGATTGAGCTATGGGTTTGGTCACAAGGAAAATCAGTAGACTTGTGGTGCATGCTTTTAATCCCAGCAGAGGCAGATAGATCTCTGAATTCAAGGCCAGTTTGATCTATCTAGTAGCTCTAAGCCAACCAAGGCTATATAGTGAGACCCTGTCTCAAAATAAAATGAACAAAAATACCCTGCGAGGCTTCTAGCATAGGTTGTTGAATGTATGATGATATCAGTCACAAAGATAAGAAACACAGACCAAGGAATGAGTTGCACAGTAATGTAGCTTAGATGTTGAAAGCCTGTCAGATGTCAGAGAAGAAATACCTAGTATATAATAAGATTTATGTATTACCTTATTCATGCCTTATGTAGACTCACAAAGATTCCCAATGGGTAGCTCTGTAGGAAGTTTGGAAATAATGACAGAAGACTAAAGGGACAAAGATTTAAGTCACTAATGTAGTAGAAATCATAAGAGTAATTAACCTAAAAGGACTTCCAGGTCATGTAAGCCTGTAAAGGAAACTTTAGAGAATAGAACATATTGGTAAATAATACTTCAGGACCCAAGAAAGTTTGAAAAAGAAGAGAGAGTTCAAAAGTCAAGAAAGATTGATGAATATCTAATATATTTGGCTGTTGGGACTTTTTGGTGATACCGACGAAAGTTGTCGGGTGAGGTCAGAGTCAATATGATGAGCAGGAAATAAATGAGGTGTGGAGGCTGAGATACTGAAGCTCAGCTCCTTTTACAAAGCGTGCTCATAGGAAAGGAAAGCATTAATACAAGGAATGAGGGGGGAATATGCGGTCAAACACTTTTATTTTTTAGAATATGGAAGACTTAACTGTATCTATAGACTGCCTTACAAGAAAGATTTAATAGAAAGGAGGGGAGTGAAAAAGGTTAGAAGTAACTGATAGATAGAAAGTACAATCCTACTCAGGATTTGAGACAGCTTTTTCCCTTCAACATGAGAATTTAGGCTCAGAAAAGTTATGCACAATGCTAATTTTGTCAAGAATAGAGTCCAAAAGTAAGAGAAGTAATATCTAGTGGTCTGTATGTATTTTACTGTATTTTAAATTTTTATTTACTTTTATTTCACTGCATTAGTGTTTTGCCTGCATGTATGTCTATGTGAAAGTATCAGATCTTGGAATTACAGATAGTTGTGAGTTACCATGTGCGTATTGGGATTTGGACCTGGGTTCTCTGGAAGAGCAGTCAGTGCCCTTAGCCACTGAACCATCTCTCCAGTCCCCCTGTATTGTATTTTTAAGTAGGGGGTTTATTGAAGATTAGGGCAGTGCTCAGGCAAAATGATGAGAGATTAGCTGGGGACTCCCCCCTGCATTTTCTAAGGGAAATATTGAGGTCCAGTTAAAATTACAAGCCAGTAGGATCGCTACATGTCTGTGAGATCTCCTCCCTCACTTGGATATAGTTTGCAGTATGTGGGATCTTAGAGGTTTGTTTCTTATCAGATTAATGACAGGGAAGAATAATATTAAGGGCCTGATTAAGAAAATCTGCTGCAGGGTTTGGATGCCAAAGGTAAACTGAAGACTTGGGGAATCTCTATCAGTTTGTAGGTAATTCTAACATAAATCAACATAGTTCATTCTCAGAATTAACACTGGGAGGGGAGACGACAACCAACCTTTAGGATTCACAATATTCAAAGATATGAACTTCTAAGAAGACAGGAAATGAATGGACTTGGTGACAAACACACAGTGGCTTTAGCTATATGTGTAATGTCTTGTTTTCTAGAAAAAGTTCTAAAGCAAATATAGTTGAATAATGAAACTTTGAGCTAAGTAAACTATTGCATGGTGGTAATCCATTGTGGGAGGTAACCCAGAAGGGTCACCAGCTCAAGCTCACCCAGCCTGGGCTACGTACAGACCCTGTCTCTTAAAAACAAAACCCAAAACAAACAAGAGTGGCTACGGTTGGAGAGGAGAGACAGGGAAAGGGAGGTGTGATGAGGAATGTGCTCAACAGATACATCACATACAAAGGATTTAAAAATAAGAGAAATTAAAGATTACTAGGCAGGTAAATAATTTGTTTAAAATGTGGCAAGGTCATTTTGATTAAGGCAGTTGCAGAACTTCTAGAGTTATTGTTAGAGGTTGGTCTGATGCGTGTTACTGGCCCTCAAGATCTGGTTATACCTATCTTTGTTTTGTAAACCTGCCTAAGGCATACCTGATTGGTTGATTAAACAGATTATAACTGGGCAGGGCAGAAAGGGGTAGGTTTTGCTAAGGTTCCTGGGCTTGTAGAGAAGAGGAGAATCACAGGAGACAGATAGACAAAAAGAGAAAGGAGGATGCCATGATGGGTTAGTGTGGAGAAAAAAAAAATCTAGGTTGGGAGGAAGGACTCCAATAGTGACATGAAAAGGCCCAGATGAAGAATACAAGCAAGTATCTTCAGATTATGGATGGAAGGTAGACCAGATGAGGATGATTATGGAGGATGGCATTGGATGGGGACTGGGAGATGGATGGCAAGGTTATTGAGCCAGCATAGGTGAAATATCTACCCAGCCCAAGGTAAATAAGGCAATTATAATAATTAACAGGTGTCTGTGTCTTATTATTTGTGATAGTGGATTAGATAATACCACTGTGATAATCTTAGGGCTGATAATAACATTAGATAACCCAGCACTCCTTTTTTTTTTAATTTACAATAAGTTATATAGCATTAACATCACTAAGAATCAATCATAGGATATGAGAGAGATTCCATAGTTGAGCATGGGAGACTGGCTATATTTAGATAATCCATTCATGACAACAATGTGACAGTTTTGAACATAGTTTGGAGACTTTTCCCCCTGAGATGTAATGCTTCATCTTTCAGGCTCTCAGAACGAGAGAAAGAACAGATCTCCAAGCAGCTGAGCGCCCTGAACAAGGCTTACCACGACCTTTGTGATGGTTCTGCAAACCAGCTCCAGCAGCTCCAGAGTGAGCTGGCTCAGCAGACAGAACAAAAGGTATTTTTAGTTTGGGGCTCCATATATTACAGAAGCTTTTTAAATGGTATGAAAGTGTCTTTGCTGATTGAGAGTCATGTTCACTAGCTTTCCATTACCAATGTGACTTAATACTTAACCTCACTTTAGCAGCCATTTGTCATATGTTTCTTTACTGGGGTTCCGTGATGTGTTGGTCAGTCAAGAACATCAGAGGACATTTACAGCAAACCTTCTGGATCTGGCTCCCTCCCACCTCCACCCACACCTTACCACTGCACAACGGAAAAGAGTTAAGGAGAACTTCAATTCTGTATTGTATCTGATCACAGGTCAATAAGATTACTCCTTCGTGACATAGTCAACCAAGAGTTGTAGATATATGCAAGAAAATGTTTATAAGCTTATAGCTTCTAGTAGCCAGGGAAAGACGTACTTCACTGACTGAGACGCTGGTTCCCCTCATCCATCCATGGTCGTTCCATCATGTAGCACCATTACCAGTTCTCATCTCACTATTTTTTTTTTTTTTTTTTTTTGGTACCACATGAAAGTCATAGTTGCTGTTGGTTGTCTTAAGTTCTTCCTGGATACTTACATGTGTGTGCACATTTAACCAAATTATATACATGTGTCTCTGGGATATACATGTGTGTTTGCCTGCTTATTTCCTATGTTGTGAAGCAATGGCCAGTGTATGTGGAGAAAGCTAATATGTGGTAAATAATATTTGGTCTACATGATGCACAACATGATTATTCAAGCAAAATCTTGATTCTGAACCATGGATATAAATTTATAAATTCATTAAGTCTACAGGATAGAACCAGCCCTGCTTTGACAGTATATTTCCAGAAAGAATGTGCTGGTGTAGAATTTTCTGTGTAAGGTAGCCCACTTCTGATGGCTTTTGCTTCACCATATAAGGGAGTATGTGAAAAGTTTTAACAATTGCTTGCTGAGAACATCCAGTTCTCATTTTGAAAGGTTAAAAGGGGGTGGGGGAGGGCAAAGAAAGAAAAAGACAAGCTGCTGAGCACCACTACATTGAGCATGATGTGTCCCTGTACTGTGTGTGTTTCATGTAAAGTATTGTTCTGGTTAACTGACATCCTTGCTTACAAGTTTCACTAACCCTTTGGAGTTTAAGCACAAATGCACAAAGGGAAAAGAGGACGACCTGTTTGGGGTTCTTTTTTGCAAAAAAAAAAAAACAAACAGTCGCATGCTGGACGCTAACCCCAAGCTTACACTGTGTATGTGATACGGCTGAGCTGCTCCATAAGGCTCTATTTCTTATCTGCCTGAGGCGTTCCCTGCAATTTGGGTAAGTAGAAGCCTTTTATGTTTTCTTTCCTTTTCTCCCTGTGTCATTTAAGCTCATCTAGGTTACAGTGTCCATGTTTGGTAGACTGGATTGCTTCCCAGCTCAGTGCTGCCTTCCTATCCTTCCGTTACGAGGGTGTTGGGAGGAATTATGAAGGCTTTTCTCTTTAGCTCAATTCCAGGCTTTTTTTTTTTTCAATGTCAGCATTTTTGAGATTATGAATCTTTCAGAAGAAATTAGAAAATTCAACAGTCTTCCTTTTTATCATAACATCTCTTTCTCAACAAGCTTTATATAGATTTTTTTTTCTTTTTCTTTTTTCTTTTTTTTTTTTTGAGACAGGGGTTTTTTTTGTTTTTGTTTTTTGTTTTTTGTTTTTTTTTGTTTAGACTAGGCTGGCTTGGAACTCAAAGATCCACCTGCCTCTGCTTTCAAAGTGCTGGGATTAAAGGCCCAAACCTACCACAACCAGCTTATGGATTTTCAAAAAGGATTTATATATTAGAAGAGTCATACACCAGTAAGCTATTTTTTTATAATCTCTGTAAAATAGACACATAGTAGATTTGTGTAATATGTGTGTTTCACTTATACAAATTGAACCCTAAAATACAGAAAGTAAGATTGGGGAGAATAGCAAATAATATTTTACATAGCATGGGGAATGGTGCTCCTAATATGCCATCAATTGAGCATATAAAATAAAGCAGAGAAATGAACCAAATCCCTCTTTGCTATCTATTCTGCATTCTTATGTGCAGTCACTATGCTTAAAATCCTCATGCAGCCCTTAACATGGAGTATATAGCCTAATGGTATCAAGGATTGTTTTTTAAACATCTTATCTCTTTATTCAGTGTTCATTGCATTGCAGATAGTGTTTCTATACACTGAAGGGAAAAACTGTTTTTATATAATTTACTTCTCACTGACAATAGAAATGAAATGCACTTGTTAGTAGACAGGGAAGTGATTGACATTAAGTCAGGGTTATGTATGGATAAGTTGCCATGAGTTTTTAAAAATCCAAAAATAATGCTGTCCAAAGAGAAGAAAGATGAATTCATTAAGGAAAACAAAAAATGAAGAAGGGCACAGTGGTACCTGCCTTTAGTCCTAGCACTCTGCAGGCAGAGGCAGGAGTCTGCTGCCTGTGAGTTTGAGGCCAGCCTGGCCTACATAATGAGTATCAAACAGTCAGAGCTTTATGGTGCGATCCTGTCTCAAAAAACAAACAAATAAACAAATAAACAAAAAAAAAAAAAAGAATTGTAGTCATGGAGTGCAACACAAGTAATGAAGCATTTTAGGTAGTAAAGCTCTTAAATGATTTAAAATCTGAAATAAAAGGCTTTAAAATGAGAATTCTTCAGCAGACTGACTCCTGTTTAAGATGTGACTTTACTATTTCATGCTTCTCCATACTATCCAAAGAGACCTATAATAGCAAAAGATTTGAGTCCAGGTTGGTTTCTAGAACTCACTTGTTTTGTTACCTTGGACAAGCTACTTAATATGTGTTTCATGTTCTTAACCTCCAGATTAAGATTAATCTTTTATAGGATCACTGTGAGGATTAAATATGGTTCCTCAATAAATCTAAGTGGCAGCCTGGACTAGAAGAAGTGGTACTAGTGTATTCACAATCTAAAATCCCTAGTCTGTTTCTTCCTTGACTTGTTACTTTCAGGTCTTACGAGCATTGGCCTCTAAGAAGTTAAAACTCTTGATCACACACTGCTTAAGTAATACACACAGGCCCATTTATTGAGATGCACAACTACTTTGTAGCTTAAGTCTCTCATCTTTTATACTAATCCTGTTATCAGCAAAGAAACGTTTCCAGAACCTTCTGTATGAGAAATTATATTAGGAACTGGTATGTGTCTGTAAGAACCTTTGTAATAAGTTGATCTTAGAAATAATTTTCTAGATGTATAGACATGGTTTAGCAGTTACAAGCAATTACTGTTCTTTCAGAAGACTTGATTCAGTTCCCAGCTTCAATATCAGGCAGTTCACAATCACCTATAACTTCAGCCCTAGGGGATCTGTCACCTTTGGGCTCCCAGGCCACCTGCACTCGTATGCACATATATACACAATTTTAAAAAGTGAAAAATAAAATCTTTAAACATAGCCATCCAAGGTCAGCAGTGTGGCAAGCAAGTAAAATCATTTACCACCAGGCTGATGACCTGTGTTTGATATTTAGGGCCCACATGATGGAAGGACGGAGCCAATTCCCACTAGTTGTCCTCTGACTTACACATATGTGCTATGGCTCTTGAATGCCTGCATGCCCACTCATGCACACACCCTATACACTAAATAAATGAATAATTAATAAGATGTAAAAATTAAAAAATTAGCTATCTTCTTTCTTTACTGCTTGCTACTTTGTAAAGCTTATTGCGCAGATATGCTTAATGCAATCTATCATTCTTCAGGCAATCTGTGAGCTTCTGGCTCTATTGAACATTCTGCAGTTTATAAAAAATATTTTCTAGCATGAATGGCCTGGCTTGCATTTTGATTTTCATACAGGTTGGGGATTACTGAGGGTAGATTTTTCCTGTGATCAGAATTTCATCTGTGGTTCTTTTCTAACAGTTATGCTTCTATCATTGATTCTGATTCATTTTTCATTTTAATTCTGTTTTTTTTTTTTTTTTTTTTTTTTAGAATTGCAGAGCAGTTGCTGGAGTGATTGACCTAGGTACAGTGGAGATATTTCCCATCTTCAGAGCCATGCAAAAGGGCCTCATTGACCAAGACACAGGCCTAGTGCTCCTGGAATCCCAGGTTATCATGTCTGGCCTCATTGTCCCTGAGAACAGTGAAAAGCTCTGTTTGGAAGAGGGTCTCGCCAGAAACCTCATTAACCTTCCAATGTACCAACAGCTCCTGGAGCTACAGGATTCTCTGTCTTTAATTAGCAAGCTTACGGAGACACAAGGCCCCCTTTCTGTGGTGGAAGCAATTGAAAAGAAAATTATCAGTGAGAGACTTGGACTGAAAGTCTTAGAAGTTCACCTGGCAACTGGAGGTTTCAGTCTCTCCCCCAGTGAAAACTGTATTAGTCTAGAAGAAGCTTTTCATCGAGGCTTCATTTCATCATGGCTTCATTCAGAATTACAATCTCACTTGAGATCATCCAAGAATTTAATAGACCCTAACACAGCTGAAAAAATTGGATTGTTGGAACTGATGCAAAGATGTATCATCCATCAAGAGTCAGGGTTGAAATTGCTGCCTGTCAAGCAGTTGGCAGGGGGAATGGTGAGCCTGAAATCAAATCGGGAGGTTAGCATTTTCCGTGCCGTTCAGGAAGGGCTGATAGACAGGCAGGTCACTGTCCGGCTGCTGGAAGCTCAGCTCTTTGCTGGTGGCATAGTAGATCCAAGAACAGGTCATAGACTTACAGTGCAAGAAGCCGTGAGGCATAATTTGATTGACCAAGATATGGCCTGTGCTATTCTCATAAGGCAGCTTCAGACAGGAGGCATCATTGACACTGTCACAGGGAATAGAATGACTATTGATGAAGCAGTGAGCAGTAATCTAGTAGCTGCTAAGATTGCTCTTGTAATTCTGGAATCCCTCTGGTCATTCATGGGGTTACTATGGCCTGAATCTGGAGAGATCCTCCCAATTACAGATGCTCTAGAACAAGGTATTGTGTCTACTGAATTAGCACATAAAATCCTCCATAACCGACAGCAAATTGAGGCTCTTTTTCTACCAACAATCACAGAGATTTGGTCCTGGCAGAAAGCAACAGAGAGTGGTATTTTAGATAAAGGTCTTGCCAGTAACTTAAGCTCTATTTGTATCCCTGATGTGATGCCCCACATACAACTAGCAGACTCCGCAGAACAAAGCAAATTAGTCGTTGCTCCTGGTGTACCACCTCTGTCATGCCAAAGAGAGAAAGTAGCAAGCCATGGAGAGAAGCTGTTGTTTCACCTGATGACTCACAGCTACATCAATGCACACACTGGACAGCGGCTGCTTTTGTTGGATCAAGAGCTGCTAGAGACGCTAACATCCAGAGATATATGTCAAGCAGGTCTTCCAGAAGGAATTGAAATTCAGCCTCAAAGACTAGACACCTCTGAGAAATCACAAGAATTGAATAGTGGGAATATCTCCCAAATTTCCAGTGCTAGGACGCACTGTGAATCCCAGTTTCCTTCTCAGAACCAAGACGATCCCAATCAGGAAAACTATACTGAAGCAAAAGGCAAAAGGACTGTTATAGGAATAAAATGCTCTTCTGCAGGGAGCCCTGAAAGGGATCTGTTTGTAGGAGAACAAAAAGCAATTACTGCAAATGTTAGCACTTCAAAAGTTATAAATAAAGTCAAGTTAGACCTACAAAGTCTATTGTTAGGCACTAGAAAGGAAGAACAAAGAGAAATGTTTAGCAAGGAAAATATCAGTGGAGAAGCCCTTCTTGTGGAATGTCCTCAGGAATCTGAAGGTATATCTTTGGTGCTTGACAAAGACCTTCTTACTGAGAAATCAGAATGGCAAACTCCCACAAAGACTTCCTTCACATGTCTAAAAGAACAAGTGAAGACTGCCAAAACTGAATATATTCCAAGTGAAACTGGACTACCACTCATAAAGTCTCAAAACAAAACATCACAATTTCAGGTAGTGACTTCTTTAAGTTTGAAATCAGAATTTAAGTCAGAACATAATATTGATTCCTTGGAGAAAGAGTTAAATGAAACACCTTTGGTTAAGGTTAGCCACAAACAAAGTGAAGGACAGAGTGTTGCAGATGGTCATATAGTGGTATTAGAAAAGACTGATCCAGAGGATAATGGTGATGAGGCTTCCTTTTTGTGTAGTCATCATTTTGAATTGCTCGAAGAAGCTACTTTAAGTACATTGTCTGCCCAGCTACTGGATGGTGGTGTCTTTCATGAAGAAACAGGTCAGAAACTCTTACTAAATGAAGCAATAGCCCAAGGCCTTGTGTCTAGCCACACAGCTGTGAAACTAATGGGAAAATTGAACATGTTCCGGGGCTTCTTTGATTCCCAGACCTGTGAGTCTTTGACAACTGAAGAAGTCATTAATGAAGGTTTGATGGATGAGAAATTATTACATAATGTCCTTATGTCAGACAAAGCTATAAGTGGTATCTTAGACCCCAGAACCCACTCACTATGTTCTGTAAAGGAAGCTGTGGCAGTTGGACTTCTTGACAAGGAGACAGCCACCAGAATTTTAGAGGGGCAGGTGGTAACTGGTGGAATTGTTGACCTGAAACGAGGCAAAAAGCTTTCAGTGACTTTGGCCTCAAATCTTGGTTTGGTAGACAGTGCTGACCAGACAGAACTTATAAATCTGGAAAAGGCTGCCAAAGGCAGAGATGCTGAAAGTGCAGTTAAGAAGAGATTGATCAGGCTACAAATGGAAACAACAGGACTTAGGGACCCTGACAGTAAAGCACTGTTAACAGTTTCACAGTCCGTTGATAGAGGTCTTCTGGAGAGAGAAGAAGCTGTTTGTCTGTTGACTAAACAAGTGCTTGATGGTGGTATCATTCATCATATATCTGGCTTGAGACTTTCTGTTGATAATGCCTTTAAACATGGCTTGATTGGTAAAGATTTATCCAGGCAGCTCAAAAAAGTTGAGAACTTAAACCACCATCAGTTTTATCATCCTCAAACAAAGGAAGCGCTTTCCTTCTCAGAAGCCATAAAATTAGATCTTGTTTCTCCAGAGTTGAAAAGAGAAATCCAAGAGATTCAGGACATAAGTGGGAAATTGAGGGATCTCATTGGTGGCCAGAAATTGACTTTGGCAGAAGCTAACAAAGGAAGATCCTTAGCTAATGAAACAGAATTACCTTTAGGATTAAGGCATGGGGTTGTAGATCCTGAGAACTGCAGAATTATTCCCTACTCAGAACTGGTAAAGAAATGTAAGATTGACATTGAGTCTGGATGGAGATATCTTGAAGTAATTCCATTCTCTGATATTAAAGATGAGGTGAGCAACAAAACGCTAACATTGTCTGAAGCAATTCAGCATGGAAAAGTAGACTTCGCATCTACACTGAAGGTTTTGGAAGCTCAGGCCAACACTGGTGGAATCATAGATCCAGCCACAGGAAAACAAATGACTTTGGCATCAGCTTTGGAACATAAGCTATTAGATGAAAACATGGCCAGAATTATTGCATCTCATCAAGTGTTAAATGGAGGAATTATTGATATATATAATGATCAAAGAGTGACTTTAGAGGATGCTGTTAAGAAAGGACTTATCAGCCCTGAACTGGCAACTATGATCCAAGTAGATACCTTAGAAAAGGAAGGTGAGACTGAAGTATGTGAATTGAAGGGTGAATTTCTAAGAAAGGGGTTACTATTTGAGTTTAGTGAGATCACTGAGGAGAGTTATGATAAAGAGGAATGTGAGAGAGTATTACCAGTTGGAAGTCAGTGTGCTCAAGAAAAGGCTAAAGTAAGGGTTTCTAATCGGGGAAAGCTAGAAAAGGGTAGGGAGATATCATTAAAAGAGATGGAAGGCAAGTGTCAAGATGAGGAGAAAGCTTCTTTAGACAATAAGTTATCCACCAGCAGCATAAGTCCTGGTCATCTTGAAAGTGAATCTTCACAGCAAGTTTTGGTGATCCATCCCTGCTCAGAATCTTCAGATTTGAACCTTAGAGAGGTAGCTAGAAGTTGCATGAGAAAATGTACAGATGTAGAACAGGAGAAAGTAGTAACACAAATAAAAACGATTTCTCATGTAAAGCAATCTATCTCAGGCCTGAATGCTGAAGAAGCAAAAGAATGTCAAGGAAAAATGATTTCAAAAGTACAAGAATCTCATTATGAAACCACAGGCAAATTGTTGAGTGAACAATCAGTGAATGTGAAGGTTAGTAAGAGAGTGAAAAGGGATGTCGTTGTAGAGGAAAATGTCCAAACAGGCAAAGCAGCCATTCTTTCTGAAGAAGAGTTGGACCAGGAAGTTTCCACTGGTGATGAACATGACTCCTTCATAAAGAGCCAATCTGTGAAAATGGTAGGAAATGATAAGGAAAAAGAAGCTGGTAGAGAGGTGGACTTTTCTGTTACTTGTAAAACTGAAGGCTTCCCTTCCCAGATGATATCCAAAGATGCTACCCTAAGAAATCAAAACGCTTTAACATTCTTCAGTGAAGGGGAAGTGAAAACGTCAAACCTCTGCTCAATTTTAAAACCAAGAGAAAAATTATCTCAAGGAATTGCTAGTACTGCCCAAAAGGAACCATTCTTTTCTGAGATTCCAAGACCTGAAAGACTAAACTACCAGGAATCAGATGAAGAAACCCAAGTTTCATACATGCCCCACATTTCCAACAGAGACATGGCTGCCCAGAGAACCACCAGAGAGGAGACTACTGATGGCCAAGACTTGTGTATTACATCTAAGACTGAGGAGACGAAAGATAAGATTTTCCCATCCAGAGATTATAAAGAAAAGTTAGATCAAGAAATACCTTTGGACTCAACAAGAGCTCATAAATTAAAAGAAACCATAGTTTCTACTATAGATACAGAAGGTGTCTGTTACTCCTCAGATAAAAAAGGTCTTCATGAGCATAGGAAAGGGGATCATGGGCTTTGTGGACATCAAAAATCTAAAATAGCAACAACCCAGGAAACAAAATTTCTAGAAGTAGTAAATCCTATAGCTAAAGACCCAGAAGAGGGATCCTCTGAAGACAGAGTGGGTCAGAGAGGACCCAGAGTCTTAGTATCTCTTCTTCCAGAGAAAATGCCCAAAAGGATGTTGCAGAATGAGAGTAGGGGGCAACATGATGGTTTCATGAGTCCCACTACTTCAGAAGTCAGTAAAGAAATGTTAGTGTCCCTGCCGTGTTCTGTAATGAAGATAGATGAGAAGATACCTAAGGGAAAGCACAAAGAGATCCTTGGTGATGAACAAGCCCCCTCCATGGCTATCCCTGGTGGGAAGGGGAGTGAAGGTACAAACCCAGGACTCTGCAGAGCAACTCAGGCAAGTATCCCAAAGTGTTGGGTTCTGTTTGGTTAGGGTTGGGAATATTTTTGTTAGAGTGGTTTTGATTTTGTTTTGAGACAAGGTTCAACTAAGACCCTAGCTGGCCTGCTGTTTATTATTTATCCCAGGGTGGCCTCCAACTTGTGGCAATCCTCTTGCCTCCCATTCTGAGATAGACACACACCATCATTTCTGGATTGTTTGTGTGTGGTTTTTTTTTTTTTTTTTTTTTTTTTTTTTTTTTTAAGATATAAGTAGCAATGGGTGTGGTAGCATACACCTTTCATCTGGCAGGTAGATCGCTGAGTTCAAGAACGGCCTGATCTACAGAGTAAGTCCAGTACAGCCAGGGCTATACAGAAATTCTGTCTTGAAAAAACAGAACAAAAGAAAGAAGGAAGGAAGGAAGGAAGGAAGGAAGGAAGGAAGGAAGGAAGGAA
>NW_026591598.1:2597332-2646137 GCF_907164565.1 Psammomys obesus | reverse complement strand
GAAGGAAGGAAGGAAGGAAGGAAGGAAGGAAGGAAGGAAGGAAGGAAGGAAGGAAGGAGAAAGAAAGAAAGAAAGAAAGAAAGAAAGAAAGAAAGAAAGAAAGAAAGAAAGAAAGAAAGAAAGAAAGAAAGAAAAGAAAGAAAAAAAGAAAAAAGATATGAGTAGCTTTAGTGCTATCTAGGCAAGTGCTCTCTACTTCTGCTGAGTCGAATCTTCAACACTAGCTTGATTCTTTAATTCTTAGCTGGATATAAAAGTCACTCATGTATAATTGCATACACACAAATACATACATATTTATTTAAGGTGTTAGCTATTTCTCTTAAGTTGTTAATTCATTTATCATCTATAATATAGTTGTTGGAAAATTAGGCATTGCCTGTGAATGTCATTCTAAAATTCCAAGAGTTTCTGTTTATTGTTTTTGATTTTTGTGATTCTAGCACTGAACCCAGGACTTGCTATGTAGTCGATATCTTGCCAAGATCTATCTCTAGCCTGAGAATTCTAAAATAAAAAATGAACACTGAGGCCAATTTGAAATATTGAAGCGATTTCTGAGGAAATCAATAAAATCACTTTTGTCTGTATCTTAGAAATGGTTCAGACAATTACATATTTCATCCTGCCTTATGTGTAGCTAAAATTGCTTCTTTCTGTTTGACTAACAAAAACCCACCTACTTTAGAAGCTGACTTTAAGGAAAACAACAGAGCTTAATGAGTTTTTCTTTGGGTTCCACAGAATGTTTTCACCCGGCGACTTTGTTTAGAACATGATGAGAAGTTGGTATCCTATCTGTCTCTGTTAAGGGACATTGAAATGAGAGCCAAACAGATCCAACCTTTGGAGCTTAATGTGGCAGGGCTTCAGGATCTACTGTGCCAAGCCGAGGTATGTTCCCAAGCATTCCTCCATGCCCCCTGGCTTCTAGATGGTGGCCTCTTGCTGCCCTGAAGATTTCAAGAACCTGCCTTTCACTCTCTCCCATTAAAAAAAAAAAAAAAAAAATCTTAGACTTCTTGTTAGGTATTTGTAGGTTATGCAGGCCTACAACAGGTAAGATTTTTAAGAGGCAAATTTGAATATACTTTGGATGGACATGTGCTACCTATATGATCTTTAATTTATTGCAGTTAAGATCAAAAGCAGTGTGATTGGTTAAGAAAGTTGAAGTAAACTGGGCATGGTGATATTTGCCTTTAATTCCAGCACTAGAGAGCAGAGGCAGTAGGATCTCTACGTGTTTGAGGCCAGCCTAACATACTTAGTGAGCACCAGGACAGATAGCCAACTAGAGTACTTAATGCGTGGGGGTGGGGGGCGGGGGGAGACCTGGAGAATGGCACAGCAGTTAAGAGCACATGTTGCTCTGACAGAGGTTCAGATTCAGTTCCCAGTAACCATGTCAAGTGAATCAGAGCCAACAACCTGTAACTTCAGCTCCAGGAAATCTGATACCCTCTTCTGGCCTCCATACATACACATACACATAAATTAATAATAAGAAATAAATATTTTTTTAAAGAAAAAAAAGGTCTGATTTTTAACTAACTGGAGAATGCTAGTTCCCAAAATTCAGTGGGTGAAGTTAAACAGAAATGTGAGTCACATGGCATAAATCCTAAAGGCCCCTCCTTTATAGTAACACCAGAAAACAGGTAAATATGCATATGTAAATAGGGTTGTAAGTTGTTTAAAGTATAAGAAGCAGTTAGGCCTACAGATTGCCAACTTGTTTCAGAGCATAGCAGCTACATAGGCTTTTTTCCTACAGACTAAAGGTTATCTTCTGAAGAAAGCATCTGCTTAGACTCTGTAGGTAGACACAGTTGAAGGTAAGGGTTCTTTTTTGAGTCATAGGATTAGATGAAAGTGATTGACCCTGGCTTCGTTTTCATTCTACCTCCCATGATTTGACCCATTCATCCACGGGAAACAAAGACCTAATGATGATAATGGGAATGATTTCCCAACGGTATGGCCCAACCCATCACCTTAGTGAAACCTATATTTATCACACCCACCTCTGCAACTTTTTAGGCAATTCAGAATCACCATTTGTGTCAGTGAGACATTTCGCTGGATAA
Organism: Psammomys obesus; assembly: GCF_907164565.1. Lineage (NCBI taxonomy): Eukaryota > Metazoa > Chordata > Mammalia > Rodentia > Muridae > Psammomys > Psammomys obesus. Next base: position 2,644,047 of record NW_026591598.1, on the reverse strand, counting down.
AGGCACTTGCTGTCAAGCCTGATAACCTGAGTTCAATCCCCAGGACCTCTGTAGTAGCAGAAAATTAAATATTCCTGCAAGTTGTTCTCTGACCCTCACACTGTGATTGCACTGTAACACATGCAAACACAATCAATCAATCAATAAATAAATAAATACATAAATGTGTTTTTATATCATTTCAAAGACTCTTAACATTAATAATAACATTGAAAAGGTACAACATCTCTAGGAACTGAGCTATAAGGACATTCTTTCCATCAATATGAGATAATAAATTCTACTGTTATGTATATGTGTGTTTTTGTGGTAGTAGGTGCAGGTACCTGTGGAGGCCATAGCTGGGATCATCTGGAGCTAGAGTTAACAGGTAGTTGTGAGCTGCCCAGCACCAGGTAGGTGCTCTGACTGCTGAGCCATCTCTCCAGCCCTGTAATGCTTTTGCTTTTCTGCTGGGAAAACCAGCAGTGTTTTACTTACATTTGAGGTTGGGTCTGTGAGTATGTGCCTGTAATTCTTCCACCAAGAGAAAGAGGCAAAGGGATCATAAGATTCAGGCCAGCTTGGTCTACTTAGTGACAGGCCATCTAGGACTACATAGTGAGACCCTGTCTTACAAAAACAGCAGCAAGGCCCATTGGGGCACACTTGTAAATCCCAGCTTTGGGAAGGCAGAATTAGGGTTCCTAAGGCAGTTAGTCTAATAGGTGGGCTACAACCAGTGAAGGATCTTGGTTGAAAGGCAGTAGATGGCGCTCCTGATGACAGTACCCCAAGTTGTCCTCTGGCCTGCACATGCTTTGTGTGTGTGTTTTGTTTGTTTGTTTGTTTGTTTGTTAAATCAAAAACTGATTCATGATTTCAGGAGTATAACCAGCTATATTTAGTTGGTTAGTTGGTTGGTTTCAGTGGTTTGTTTTTCCTTCTATTTCCTTTTATATATGTGTACATGCACATGTGTGGTTTGTACATGCCTGTGTGCACTCACAAGTGGGCCATAGACATTTCCTTGTCCTACTCTGCCACCCTCTATCTTACACCCTTTAGACAGGGTCTTCCACTGAGCCCGGAGCTAGGATGCTGGCTAGCTAACCTCAGCAATCTTCTTGCTTCCCATCTCTCTGCAGTGCTAGGGTTGCGTGTGTTCATGGCCATGCCTAGGTGTTTATGTGGAACTATAGGATTTGAACTTAGGTCTTTATGCTTCCTCAAGCAAGTGCTCCTACATACTACTTACATATCCCCAGTCCTATTTCAGTTTTTCAAAGAACACCAAGAAACACTGGCCTTACAGAAACCAAAGAAAAAGACCTCTAGGAAGAACAGAGGGTAGAAATACTGAGTCCAGTGAAGATTAATTCATAGATGACCTTGATACAAACAGTTTCTATGGAGTGTGAGACATCAACTAGATGACAGCTGATTACTGAATGTCATTCCTTCTAGAAGTGTTTGTATTACAGGCAAAGAGGTGGGACACCAGCTTGAGGACGTAGAGTGACTAAGGAATATTTTCAGTGGATTTTGGAGAAGATAAGGGAGGATAAATTGGTAATAACTAGTATTTGGGCTCTTAAGAACATAGAAAGAATAGAAAGGCAGCCTTGAAAAGGAAAATGAGTCCTCATTGAAATTGGAAGCCAAAATAAAGATGATAGAACCTGCAACAGTTTGCCAATATCCAATATGTGGTATAGGTAGTATAGCTAAAAGGGATGTAAGGTTATACCCCAAAGCACTATTACACTTTTCCACTGCCCATTGCTGGCCTCTCTGCTGAGGAGTAAGGATCTTATAGAACAGCTGACTTGGAAGACTATTTCCAGGTATTTTTACATTCTTTGTCCTTAGAATTTGGATCGAAAGAGTCATCTTTTTAGTTAAGTTTCCTTGAAGCACACTACTTCTACATGTCAGCTGCCTGGAAAAAGGAAAACTGATGGTCTTAGAGAGAAGTCAAAGAGTAGTGGACAAAGTACCACACTGAGTTAGAAACCTGAATCCAAATCCTGACTACTCACCCATTTCAGTTTGGTGGCCTCAGACAAAACAATCCATATTGTTCAATACTGAGGAATGTGACTTAATTAGTGATTAAACTAAGGAACCTACATAGCAACCATTCCTAAGCCCTAAATCCTATGTAGACATAAAATGAGCTAACAAATGTGTTTGCAGCTAATTCCCAGAAGGCAAAATTGCTACTCTGCACTAGGGATTGAATTTAGACCTCAAGCCAAGTAGACACATGCTCTACCACTGATCTCCAGGCATAGCACAACTCTTGATTTTGTAGGTAACTTTACTCTGTGTCCCCTCAGGTGTTAGACCAGGAATTAAGAGAGCTGTCCACCATGGTGAATCAGGAATTGGAGTGTGTGGATCAGATTGTTATCAATCAGCCGAAAGAAGTACCTGCTCAGCTGTTGAAGGCATTAGAGAAAGATGCCAAGAACCTTCAGAAGTCTCTAGACTCTGTTAGTGACTCTTGGAGTTCCAGATTCCTCCACCTCCAGAATGTCATGGAAGTGAAAAAGGTAGTGTCTTGGTTTTAGTTTTGGGAGTGGTTGTTTTCTGTGATTTTTTTTTTTTCTTTCCTCTCAAGAAAGGGTTTCTCTGTGTAGCCTTGGCTGTCCTGGACTCACTTTGTAGACCAGGTTGGCCTCGAATTCACAGAGATTCACCTGCCTCTGCCTCCCAGAGTGCTGTGATTATAGGCATGCACCACTGCACTTGGCTGTTATGTTTTTGTTTTTTTTTTTTAAGATTATTTTTAATTATGTATGTGTATACTAGGGACTTATGTATATGAGTGTTGGTACCAACAGAGACCAGAAGGAAGGTACCAGATCCCCTAGTACTTGAGTTACAGGTTGTAGTGAGCTTGTTCTAGGTACTAGGGTGCTAAGAACCAAATTCAGGTTTGGTTCTAATAAAGCAACTGAATTTGAATCCAGGCATCTCTCCTGCCCTATTGCCTTGTTTTTAAAGCCTGGGTAGCTCTGGAGAGTTATAGTCTGACCTGCTGTCTATTTCCTAGACCACAGTGTTAAACCAGCACAAGGAACTAGAAGGCAAACTTGAGGATCTAAGAGCCTGGGTTGGTAGAACCAGTCTTATTCTGAACAGAGAGGAATACAGCACTGAAACTGATGTTGACATCCTGAGGCACTCTCTCCAGCAATCTGAGGTAAATTCTCCACTCATTCCCACCACATACCTTGACTTATACTTTTTTTTTTTCCTTATGGACAAATCTGTCTTTATACTTAATCTTTCTCTCCCTTTCAGAAATAAGATGAGTTGTGTTTAATTTTTAAGATTATTATACTCCTAGAGGTTCAGACCCGGTGACTATTTCTCCTCTCAGTTATTCTCTGAGAGCCCAAAGAATGGCTTTGTATTACCAACTTTATCTCCTCTATACTGAGCGTCTGTCTTTTGTTTCTCTTGCCTGGTATCGAATCTTGCCCACTTTCTAGAGATCTTTTCATTGCTGACCTAGAGTGTGATTAGGGGAGGTTTTTCTGTAGGCTAGAGAAAATGGTACATGCTTTGCATGTCAGATTTAGCCAGGAGGTCACAATTCTAGACAACCTAATCTAGAAAGATGCTTTTTTTTTTTTTCTTAATAATAATTCTTCTTGTTAATCAGTGAGAACAACTATAAAGACAGATGTGCCACATATGTTTCCTTCACTAGCTGTTTTTTTTTCTGTTCAATTTAGTCCATTATTATTTTTGTTGTTATATCCTAGAGTACATCAGCTCCTAATACTAGTTTGTGAATTTTGTGTTATAAAATGATGTCACTTTCTTTAAATGCTTTAGAAAGTCAAAAGGAACTAGAGCTGCTATTCCTCTTCTGTCCTCTCCTTTCCTCATCTAAGACCAAGTAGACATAAAGGTTTTTCTGTAGTCAACTGTGTGCTTGGACCTCATTCTTCAAGAATTGGCCTTCCCATTGCTTTCATGCACTTTTCAAAGATATCATTGAGAGAGAGACTGTATTTGTTCATTAAGATATTATACGTCATGCCAAGCGGTGGTGTCATATGCTTTTAATATCAGCACTTGGGGGCAGAGGCAGGCAGATGTCTGTTAGTTTGAGGCCAGCCTGGTCTACAAAGTGAGTTCCAGACAGCCAGGCTACATAGAGAAACCCTGCCTCGAAAAACAAACAAAAAAGATATTATATGTCAGACATGGTGGCACTTGTATGTGAATTCAAATCCAGTCTAGACTACATAACAGGTTCCAGGCTAGCCAGCTGTTGCTACACAGTGAGACAAAAAGAGGGGAGGGGAGAGAATTTAAAAAAAAAAAAATATATATATATATATATATATATATATAAAATTTATTTATTTATTTATTTGTTTGTTTGTTTATTTATTTATTTATTTACATAATAGTCTGACAGGAATCATTCACAGCTTCTGTAGGTAAAGCATTTGCCTTGCATTCTGGGGTCTTGAGTTCAATACCCAGAACTGATTGTGGAAGGAGAGAACCAGTTCCTGAAAATTGTCATCTGACCTCCATACTCAAACAGTAGCATGAGTGCATCTTCATTGACACATACATCTCTCATACACACTGATAATAATAATAAATTTTAAGATTTTATTTGGGGGGTGCTGGAGAGATGGCTCAGATTAAGAGCACTGGCTGCTCTTCCAGAAGTCCTGAGTTCAATTCCCAGCACCCACATGGTAGCTCACAAACATCTATAATGGGCTCTGATGTTCTCTTCTGACATACAGGTATACAAGCAGACAGAACATTATATACATAATAAATAAATAAATCTTTTTTTTTTAAAGAATGATTAGCATGTACATTTATTTTTTAAAAAAAGATTTTATTTGGGGACTTGAGAGGCAGCTCAACAGTTAAGAGCACTGACTGCTTTTCAGGCTTTTGAGACTCAGGCTCAATTTTCAGCACCCACATGGTTGTAACACCAATTCTGGGGGATCTGCTGCTCTTGTTTGGCCTCTGTAGCCACTGTATGCACATGGTGCACAAACATACATGCAGGCACAACAAGATTAAAGTAAATATGGCATCAGGTGGTGCTGGCACACACCTTTAATCCCAGCACTCAGGAAGCAGAGGCAGGCGGCTCTCTGTGAGTTCGAGGCCAGTCTGGTCTGCAAAGTGAGACCAGGACAGCCAGGGCTACACAAAGAAACCCTATTTTGAAAATCATTTTTTAAAAAAAGTAAATAAATCTCTCTCTTAAAAAAAAATTGTTTACTTATTATTTATACAGAATTTGCCTGCATGTCAGAAGAGGGCACCAGATCTCACTGTAGGTGGTTGTAAGCCACCATGTGGTTACTGGGAATTGAACTCAGAACCTTTGGAAGAGCAGCCAGTGCTCTTAACATCTGAGCCATCTTTCCAGTCCTAAATCTCTTTCTGTTGTTGTTTTTGTTTTGGGGTTTTTTTATTTTGTTTTCTTTTCTTTTTTGGTTTTTCAAGACAGAGATTCTCCTTGTAGCTTTGGTCCTGGACTCACTTTGTATACCAAACTATCCTTAAACTCACAGCGCCTGCCTCTGCATCCCCAAGTGCTGGAATTAAAAGCGTGTACCACCATATCCACTTAAATCTTTCTTTTTAATACATACATTTTTTTTTTAATTTATGTAGATGTATGGGGACCTGAGTATGTATATGGGCATGTAGTACCCACTGAGATCAGAAGAGGGCACTGAATCTTCTAGAACTAGAGTTAACACTTTGTGGGTGCTGGAAATTGAGCCTGGGTCCTCTGGAAAAGCAGCCCATGGTCTTAATTGCTGATCAGAAGCCCTGGTTTAGAAATTATTATTGTATTTTTCCAAAACTTTTTTTTTAATTACTATGCCAGGGCTTGTGGCTTGGGCCTCTAATTTCAGCTGTATGGGAGGTGGAGCTGAGAGATTCAGAAATTCCAGGTCTTTCTGGGTTATAAAATGAGTTCAATGCCAATTTGAGCAGCTTAGTAAGACACTATCTTAAACAATACAAAAGGAGCTGGAGATGCAACACAGTGGAAGAGTAGCTGCCCAGCATTCGCAAGGACATACACTGAGGCCCCAGCTCTACCAAAATAAATAAATAAGAAGAGAATTAAATCACATATATTTTGAATTAGCAATCATATAATTCTGTTAACATAAATAATTGGAAGCTTACTGCATTGTAAAGCTAGGCCCAGTAATGGAAGTGTACACAATTAATGCCTTGTTTTGGAAATTTGTAAGAAGAAAAATAAGAGACTTGCAGTGCTCCTTTGTCCTGTAACTGATTATAAAATATAGGCTATTAACCTTTAATTCTCAAAGCCAGTAGCCTTTCCATGATTAGAGAAATAAAAGGCATCTGTTTTTGTTTTCATTTTTTTTTTCTCCCTACTTGCCTTAGGATATGAAACAATCTATGACTGAAAGGAAATCTCATCTGGATGCTCTTGCTCTGGATATTCAGCTCTTTATCTCTGAGCATGCACAGGATTTGTCTCTTCAGCAAAGTCAGCAGTTGCTGCAGATTCTGAGTGAATTACAGAAGTCCTTTCAGGACCTAGAGCAACACACTGTAGCCCAGATGGGTGCTTTGCAGGACCATCTTCAGCAAACCCAGCAAGAAGTTCAGGTTAAGGTCAGACTAAATCAGAAACTGAGCTCAGTTTGTCTTTTGGGGTGTCTTCTAGGGGTTTTCTGGCCTGCCTCCAACTATCATGATTCCAGGAACCTGGGTTTACCAACTTCAAAATTTTATGTCATGCAGGCCAATGCAGTCTGGTCTGAGGGATAATTCATCTGGCTGTTTTTCTTTTATGTGTGTGAGAGAATATATGTGTGTATTTGTGTGCAAATTGCATGTGAAAGTATTTTTCATTTTAGTGAGACTCTATTCTTACTGTGTCCCATTGTTTCATACAAATATTGTAGCTGGCCTTTTCTTCCTGGTGCTTTCCTAACACTCACTTGAACCTGTGAGGAGCATTGAGGTACACTGACAAGAATGGCTCTGAAAAGTCAGTTTTATTAAAAAGCTTTTAATGTAACTTATAAGATTCCTTGACAGTCTTCAAGCAGCTGATAAAAATATTTAATCAGAATACTATGATTTTAGCTACTTTTTGTTGTTTTGTTTGGAGACAATGTCTCACTGTGTAGCCCAGGCTCACTCTATATAGAACAGATTGGCCTTGATCCCACAGTGAGCTACCATGCCCTAACCTTGTTTTTGGTATATTTAAGTTATTATTCTCTAGCACTTTTCTACATGCTGAGATGCCCAGTTTTTCTTACTGTGGAACACAATGTACAAAAGCAGGGTTGATGGTTTCTTTCTTTTTCTTTCTTTTTTTTTTTTAAGTATTTGACTATCCTACCATGTCTTATCATAACTCTCATCTTAAACATTCAAATTCAACATAATTGAATTTCTAGTGACATCAACCTTAGGCTGTGTTGAGTAATGCTTTTGTCATTTCTGCCATTTGAATAAATTAGTATACAGCAAAATGATAGTAGAATTATCATAATACCCAGAAAATCTATATCAAGGGCCCCTGAATTATGCAAAGTATAGTTGAGCTTTTGAGTAAGACTTAAAGAAAATTAGGCTAGTCTGTGCCTTCTGTCCCCTGCTACTGTCTCATTATTTCCATTATGTTGGAACTGAAATAAAGCCTGGTGAAATATTTCCGGTTGCTCTCCATACCTGAACCTGAGCACTGCTTATACCTAGTCGTTTATAGAGTGTAGTGTATTGTGTGGTTAATTAATAAAGCAGCTAGGTCTGAGCCACCTTAAGCTTAACTGCAGCAGGTGATAGAATTGCATGTGAACACCCTGCGCATGGGATTAATTCACAGAGTGCATTAACCTTGTCAGTTGCTCTCCCTCTCTATATTTGCTGAATGTATTTGCATTAACTTGTTTGCTTTGCTTTTTTCAGATTCAGTGTGCACTCATCCTAACCTATGAAGATCCCGTTTCACATCTGAAGAGCTCTTAGGAGTTCTTTTCCAGTGCCCTTCTGTTTTTTTTTTTGTTTGTTTGTTTGTTTATTTGTTTGTTTGTTTTCATAAAAAGGGGGAGTGAGAGCTAGTAGTATGGGCACCTGTTTGTAAGTGCAGGTGACTGTAATATCAGGATGCCATCAGAAGGCAATCTGGTAGAAACTGTTTTAGAAGGATGATCAGGAGAACACATCATGCTCAATTGTTGCTCAGTCAAATGCTTTAGTGTCATGGAACTGACATGACAGATGGGAAAAGGATCAGGCATGGAAACATATTCCCCCGCCTCTCTCTCTGGCCTGACTTTTCTAATGGTAGTGTAGACACCCAAAAGATGGAGACAGTTGCTATTCTTGGGCAGTTGTCTCCTCAAAATAGGCAAACCACACTCCTTGAACCTGTCATATGATCACTCCATGTAATGGTTCTTTTGCAGTTGAGACACATTTGATTTATAAAGTCAGTTCAGTTATTAAGAATATCATTTAGCTTATAATTATCCAGACTCTCGTGTTTTTTGTTTTTTTTTTTTTTTTGATTCTTATTCATCGACTTTCAACATTTCTGACTTAATAGCAAATCCTCTTATTTTAAAGGAAGAACTTCCCAGAGAGACAAATTTATTATCATCATCACTATCATATGTGGTTTCAATGTTATCCATTTTGAAAATGATAACAGCCATGTCCAAAGGAGCTTCCAAATTCAAATCTGAACTAGGAGCACATCTCTCCAAGTGTTTCTGACTATCATTCCAACCGCACACCCCATAACAGACTGTCCAGATGAGGGCGCTTCCGGAATATGAGTTCTGTGCCTTTTTCTGTTGCAGTTTCCCACCAAATTTTTCATCTTTGATATATGATTGTCCTGTTTTACATTTTAAGAAATTATCTTGTATTTGTAACATGAGAGTTGATTATTTCTTGACTCCTCTACATATTAATTAGACCCTGCAGAAACAGCAAAATACCTGCCATAAGAAGCTGGAGGATCTTTGCCGCTGGGTCGGGCAGGCAGAGAGAGCCCTGGGGAAGCACCAGGGTGGCACCTCTCAGCAAGAGCTTTCTGCTTTGCAGAAGAACCAAAGTGACTTGAAGGTCAGTGTGAATTAATCCACATTGCCATTCCTTCAGTCAGTATTTGTCAAGGCTCCATAACAGTGCTTAGCGGCTACATAAGTGGTAAACAGACATTTGTGCCCTCATGAAGTTTACAGTTTGGTGGAAGAGATAGACAAGCACACAGATTAGCATGAGAATATCTAATTGTTAACCATTACATCCACAAAAGTAAGGTTACCTGAAAACATATGTTAGAAATTCAGTCTAGTCTAGGGTGCAAGAAAAGAAGACTTAAGAGTGCCAGGTAAACTGAGAAGTGATGTATATACAGGGTTAGTGCATGAAGGTGTTGGGGGGTAGAAAGTATACCAGGCAGGGGCTTCTGCATTAGTCTTAAGGTAGGAGGGGAATTGAACACAACGTAGTCAGGAACGGGAAGAAGGCCCCTTCCACTGGGCTGCAAAGAACAAAAAGACTAATGAAAGTGGAAATCAGAGACATGGTGTCACTCTTGTCATCCTGGATTTGTAGGCCACAGGAGAGAGAAATGATAGCCAGGAGAGTAGTCAATAAAGGGTTACTTACTTTCCAAGCCTTCCAGTCAGTCCTCAAAAGCAGATGTCAGTGAACATATATACTGTTGTTCTTCAGCCTATGTCTAATACAGTTTAATTTATAAATTAGGTACAATGAAAGATATATCCATAACTAAAATTAGAACAATTATTATAATATACAGTAAAAAAAAATCATCACTACTCTTGTCCTTTGGGGCCATTATTATATTAAATGAGGATTCTTGGATATAAGCACCATAATACCACAACAGATGGCCCAATAACCAAGATTATGTGACTAATAGGCAATTACCATGTACATGTTCTATGTGCTAATGGGCAAGTAGCATGTGTATAACTTGGATGTACTGGACAAAGGAGTTCTCCACATCTCAGACTGAGTAGTGCAAGATGAACGGAGATTTTTAAATTTTGTTTTACTGTGTGTGGGTGTATGTATGTATATGTGTTGCCTGACCATATGTATATGACCACATGTGCACAGTGCCCATGGAGGTGTCAGATGCTTTGGAACTGGAATTATCAGTGGTTTTGAACTGCTGTGTACTAAACTGAACCCGGGTCTTCCCCGAGAATAAGTGTTCTTAATTGCTGAGTCACCCCCCCTTACACACACAGACATGCACATTTTTGAGACAGGTGTCTTTACTGGTCTAGAATTTGTTGTGTAGACCAAACTAGCCTTGAACACATAAAGATTTATCTGCCTCTACCTCCTCAGTGCTAGGATTAAAGGGCTACCACCATTCCTACTAGGAATGAGTTGCCATTACTTAATTCAGAATGGTGCACGATGTGAAACCTATGAAATTTTGATTTAATATTTTTAGATCATAGCTGACCATGAAGACCTAAAATCTTGAAAAGTAAAAACTGTAGAGACTGATCTACCATAAAAGACTGGCAGGCTTCACTTTGCTAGAATCATACTGTCCTTTTATTTCTTCCACTTGTCAGTTCTAGCATTTTTATGTTTTAAGTTTCTTTTTTATTTATCATTATTGCAAACGCATCTCTCTATGTCTTTTCCTCTTTCCCCCCTTGTGTGTATCTCACATCGTGCTTTTGGAGGTCAGTGACAACTGTGTAGAGTTAGTTTTCTCCTTCCACCTTTACATGGGTTCCAAAAATGGAACTCCTGGTCAATGGGATTTTATAGAAAGAATGCTTGCCATGCATAGTGTTGTATACTTTGAGTCCAAGCACTTGGGAGGCAGAGGCAGGTATTTCTCTGTGAGTACCTGGACTGCTTGGTTTACAAAGTAAGTTCCAGGACAGCCAGGGCTGCATAGAGAAACCCTGTCTCAAAAAAAGAAAAAGAAGAAGAAAGGAGGAAAGAAAGAGAGAGAGAGAGAGAGAGGGAGAGAGAGAGAGAAAGAGAAAACTCTTTGAATACAACTCATTGCCAAGTAAAAATCTCTGCTATTCAACACTGAATACCTGCTAGAAAAATTAAATATTTTAATTTTTTCGTTTCTTTGGCTTTGGTATAAACCATAAAGAAATTATCAAGAAGTCAGAGTCTATATACACATACATGTTATCCTTATACCATTAGAAGATTTGAAAGGACTAAAGATAAAGACAGTCATCTTTGTTTCTCTTTGTTAAGGATTTGCAGGGTGACATTCAGAATCATTCCACCTCATTTGCCACTGCTGTCAAAGACATTGAAGGGTTCCTGGATGAGAATCAGAGCAAGCTGAGTCCCCAGGAACTGACAGCTCTTCAAGAAAAGCTTCATCAGGCTAAGGAGCAATATGAGGTTCTCCAGGAACGGACACGGGTAGCTCAGAAGGAGCTGGAAGAAGCAGTGACATCAGCCTTACAGCAGGAGACAGAGAAGGTAACAGAATGCTACACTTGGTGGTTTTCCAAAGCCAAATCTTGTTTCTGCACAAAAGGTTGGGAGGAGTCTTTAGAGTCACATAAGTGGACCTTAGGGGAAGGACTGAGTCAGTCTTTGCTTAACCAGAAAAGTCCAGGAGGGCAGGTCAGGAATGGTTATTAAAAAGTGTATTTTACCAAAAACAAAGTTAAAACTTGTTAGCGCTATAGTTTGTACTTTGGCTTAGATAGGGTATTAGTCAGGGGAGGGATTTTTTGAATGAATATTGTTTGGTGACTTAACAGTATTAGAAAAATATATATGGAGTATGGAAGAGTTGGGGGAGTGGGCTTTATTCCCAGACAGCTGTATAGTTAGAGTGTGGACTGTGAGACTAGGAGAAACTGAAAAACAAAACAAGGTGAGATCTTGAATGATTTTACTCAGCACTGGTGGGTTGAGTTGAATCCTTCCTTCAGCCTTGGACTCCTATACTCATTAGAGAGTAGGAAGTACTCAGGAGAGCATGGGAAGAAGTGAGCTGCCTGAAGGTGAATATTCAAATAAACGAATATGCAACTTCGTACAACCTGTTTTAGTAAAATACTTGAAGAGCTAATGACTACAACTTGAGAGGCAAGTTCAATAACTAAGTGTTCTGTTTGACTGAGATAAAGATGACAGAAGTCAGAGGCTGAAGAGATGGCTCAGAGGTTAAGAACACTGGCTGTTCTTCCAAAGATCCTGAGTTCAATTCCCAGCAACCACATGGTAGCTTACAACCATCTATAGTGAAATTTATAATGAGTTCTGGTCACAGGCACGCATGCAGGCAGAATGTTGTATAAATAAGTCTTATTTTAAAAAAAAAAGAAGGAAAGAAAAAAGATGATAGAAGTCTGTTGTACCTTCAAAGAAGAACCATTGAATAAGAACTGTGACTATGGTATATCTTACTCTTCCAATGTGTTACTTCTGCATGGTTAGGTAGGGTCCAGGGAATCTTGCAGGCTTGGCAGGACTTCTAAATCCTGACATTTGCCCATTTTGTTTGTTTTGTTGAGGTGTTCTTGGTTATATTTCTTTAGGCAGTGAGCTATTGAGAAAGCTGAATTTTTTTAATTTTTTATATTAATTTCAGTTTATTCACTTTGTATCCCAGCTATAGCCCCTTCCCTCTTTCCCTCCTGATCCCACCCTCCCTTCCTCATCTTCTTCCAAGCCCCTCCCCAAGTCCACTGATAGGGGAGGTCCTCTTCCCCTTCCTTCTGATCCTAGTCTATCAGGTATCATCATGACTGGCTGCATTGCCCTCCTCTGTGGCCTGGTAAGGCCGCTCCCCACTCAGGGGGAGGTGGTCAAAGAGCCAGCCACTGAGTTCATATCAGAGACAGTCCCTGTTCCCATTACTAGGGAACTCACTTGGATACTGAGCTGCCATGAGCTACCATGAGCTACATCTGAGCAGGGGTTATAGGTTATATCATGGTTGGTTGGAATATCAGTCTCAGAAAAGACCCCTGTGCTCAGATATTTTGGTTCTGTTGCTCTCCTTGTAGAGTTCCTGTTAAAGTTTATTTTAAATAACTATTTTTACAGATTTTGAGAGATTTTAAAGAGACAGGCAATATGAGTTGATGTAAGATTTTTTAGACCCAGAATAGAGCATCACTTTTTTTTTTTAGCACAGAGCTCCCCTCCCACTTTGGCTTGTTAACCTGTGGGCTCATAGTGGAGTATCTAAGGTGTTCTCACTGCATACCTCTGGATTGCAGAGTAAAGCAGCGACAGAGCTGGCAGAGAACAGGAGGAAGATTGATGCTCTCTTGGATTGGGTGACTTCTGTGGGGTCATCTGATAAACAGCCACAGACTAGTCTTCCAGGAGTTGAGCAGTTCTCCGGACCTAGCCTGGAAAAAGGAGTTTTGGATGCCACTGATGGTTCTGTGGAGGTGAACCAAGTACCAGAGAAACTGGATAGGCAATATGAGTTGATGAAGGTAAGGGTGTGAGCTTCTCTTTACTATGGTTGTGGAAAGGAACCTATCTCACTCAGAAAGCTGATCTCAGCTTTAGTTTGTGTTTCTGGTATCTCGGCAGCTTGTGCACTGTTGACTGTTCTTCTCAAAATGCTTTTTCCTTGTCTTCTGTACACTAGTTCACCTCTTTTTCTTTGGCCAGTCTTTGAGATACTGTTATTCTTCCATGTCACAGCCCTCTTCTCATCTGTCAGAATTTGCCTGCCTGGGGCTGGGAAGATAGCTCAGAGGCTACAGTATTTGTCACCTAAGTGTGAGAACCCATGCTTGATCATCTGAACCCATGTTAAAATGTTATGCATGGTGCTGCATGCTGATAATCCTAGCATGGGGAGATAGAGAAGGGGGTTCGGGGTGGGGGGTTCCCAGCTAGCCTAGCCTAGCTTCAGGTCCAAAGGAGAGAGTAACTAAAAAAAAAAAAAAAAAAAAAAAAAAGGCAGACATCTTCTGAGGAACAGCATTCAAAATTTATCCCTGGCTACACCTGAATACACATGTGCACATACACAAACACACCCAAAAAACAACATGTTTTTCTTGGGTACTCTTGTCCATGTACAGTACAGTACTTCAGTTACCAATATTCCACATATCTATTTATTTTCACCCGACATCATTACTGAATAGCAAACATATATATACATATATATATATCCATCTGCCTCTGCAAACTGTAACCATACATACATCAACCTGAAGACAGACCTCTTCTGTAATCTCCAACCTGACATGACCTGCCTGTCCATCCAACCTATTGTTTGTACATTCCTACGTAATTGCCTGAGCTAGTAATCATCCTAGGTTTCTCTCTGTCCATCACTCTTCCATATTGAGTCATCTTATGTCTAAGGTGTCATAGCCCCTAATAACTTTCTTTTACCTTCCAGATTAAGTACAAATTCTTAATATGGTTTCACTGTACTTACTGCCACCCTCCTACTTATGTGAGCTCATCATTCATTTTCCTTCACTTTGAGCCTCCAGCTGCTGTGCTCTAATTCTCCTGAACTTTTGCATACACTTAGAATTTTCTCACCTAGCTGTCAAAAATAAAGGAAGGCATGGCTCTTAGTTATTATTTTTGTTTATTCTTCAGATTCTAGCGTAGAGTTTACTTCTTTTAGCGTAGAGTTACTCCCACATTTGGGATGCTCCTTCACATTGTAGTGTTCCTCATCCCATTTGTATGTAGCTCTTACTCACCTTAAACTCAAAAAGATTAAAAGCATGTGCCGCCATACCCGGCACATGAGTGAGTGGTGTTTTGAAACGTAGAGACTGCTCTACTTCTAGCTGTAAGAATAACCAAATTTCTCATGTTTTCCTATTGATAATCTTTGGGGTGGTTTATTCACCAGGCACGTCACCAAGAATTGCTGTCTCAACAGCAGAATTTCATTGTGGCCACCCAGTCAGCTCAGTCCTTCCTGGACCAGCATGGTCACAACCTTACACCTGAGGAACGGCAGATGCTGCAAGAGAAACTAAGTAAGCTTAAGGAGCGCTATGCAGCTTCCCTGGCTCAGTCAGAGGCAGAGCTGAAGCAGACGCAGACTCTACGAGATGAACTGCAGAAATTCCTACAAGACCACAGAGAATTTGAAAACTGGCTAGAACGATCTGAGAATGAACTGGATAGCATGCACAAGGGGGTCAGCAACCCTGAAGCCCTGAAGTCCTTACTAAAGCGGCAAGGAAGCTTCTCGGAGGATGTCATTTCCCACAAAGGAGACTTGAGATTTGTGACTATCTCAGGACAGAAAGTCTTAGACACAGAAAACCATTTTGAGGAAGGCCAGGAATCATTAGCCACCAGAAACTTAGTGAATGAAAAACTGAAGGCTGCAACAGAAAGATACACCACCCTACACTCTAAGGTAAGGGGAGACTCTGTCAGCCTCCAGTGAAACAGTCATGGCAGTCCTCAAAAACTATGGGTAATTTTTAAGACTCAATATAGGGGCCATAAAACACAGTGTGTGTGAGCCACAGGCAAATACATTTCATGAGCTAAAAAAAAAAAAAAAAACAAAAAAACCACAGACTGGACCCATGGTCTAACACTTAGTACTGTCAGTGTTAGGAATATGTATCACATCATTGGTGAAGACAGAGATTTTCATCTCCTGTATCCTGAGCAGTATCTTGGGCTTATAAGAGACACAGCACACCAAAATTTAAGCCAGCTGCAATCCTTATTTCTAGGCAGTGTGTTTTGGGATGAATCCTTATCTTCCTGCAAATAAAAAAAGTAAATAAATATTTTTTATTCCTCCTAAAGTTTAGAATCTACACACCACTCTTTATCTTTCTGTCATCATCTCTCATCTCCCAAAAAGAATATTTTTCTCTACTTTCCAGTCCTTACCTTTGCCTATAATCTGGTGTATATTTCTTTGGTAACATGTCATACAATTCATTAAGTCTTCCTGGGGACTTACAGGGTAAGGTGAATGGTACATTACAGACAATGACCTGCTTGTAGACAGTCAAACCATTGTGTGAAGTTGCAGTTAGTAACCAAGCGGGACTTTTTCTTTGGACTTTATTCTGGAAGCTGCTACCTTCAGCTTTTTGTTCCTTTGGCATAGTGTACACGATTGGGCTCTCACCTAAACATGCTGCTAAGCCAGTATCAGCAATTCCAGAGCAGTGCTGACAGCCTGCAGGCCTGGATGTTGACCTGTGAGACCAATGTGAAGAAGCTCCTCTCAGACACTGTTGCCTCTGACCCTGGAATCCTGCAACAGCAACTTGCAACGACCAAGGTAAGCAGATTCAGACCGTGCTTGTGTGTCAAGGTCTTATATTTCATGGCTTAGAGGGAGCTAATGAAAGTAAATACTACTAAATGCATTAGATGAGATGTCTTAGGCAAGATATCATTAATAAATTCTTTGGACTTTTTGTTTGTTTTGTTTTCTTGTTTTGGACAAGCAGCAATTACAGGAAGAATTGGCTGAGCACCAAGTACCTGTAGAAAAACTTCAAAAAGCAGCTCATGATCTAAGGGCAATTGAAGGAGAGCCATCTCTGGACCATGGGCCTATTCAAGAAACCACAGGTATGAAACAGCAGCAGTGATTTTGCCCCCTTAGGTCTACTATAGTGTTTGTTTTGCAGTATATTAGCATACTACGTCAACAGGTATCCAGAGCATTAAGCTAAGGGCAGGGGACAGTCATGTTTGGGTGTCATGAAATAGCTCACTTTCCAGTGTACTCTATTACTACACTGTTCAAAGACCTTCTGGCTTCAGTCCTTTTAGTATCTGCTGTCTGGTTGTACACTGCTGCTTTCATTTGCTAAGGAAGCTCGCCATTCCCAAGTTACTGGCTTTTGAAGTTTCTCCTGTTCCTTACCTGACATTTATTTCATTGTGCTCTCCATGAATGATGGAATCCTGTTCATTTTTCAAGATTTAGTCAAAGGCACATCACAGTGGCTTTAGTTAATACACACGTATTTGAAAATTGCTAAGAGGTGGGTTTTTTAAATGTTCTCACCACAAAAAGTGCTACATGAAGTAGCTATGCTAACTAACGTGATGCAGTTATTCCATAATATATGCATCTTAAAATATAATTTGTATGCCATAAATATCTTATCAGATTTACTTGCCAAGGGTAGAGGAGGAAAGAAAGGAGACAGACCTAAAACCCTGTGTCTTAGTTACTTTGCTCTGATAAAACATGATGACCAAGGCAATTTATAAAGGAAACATTTAACTGAGCCTACTGTTCTGGAGGGATAGAGTCCATGACGGCAGAGCAAAAGCATGTGTATATTGTTAGGAACAGCTGAGAGCTTACATCTTGAGCCACAAACAACATACACAGAAAAATATACTCAGAATGGCAGGAGGCTTTTGGAACCTTAAATAAAACTACCATCAATGACACACTTTCTCTAATAAGGCCTAATCCTGCCAATTAGGGATCAAGTATTCAAATGTCCAAGACTTATGGGAAAACCCTATCATTCAGAAGAAACAAAAATTATTTTAAATTTCTCTAGGACATGCTTTTTTTTTAACTTTTTAAAAATTTTTTATTAATTACACTTTATTCATTTTGTATCCCCCCATAAGCCCCTCCCTCCTCCCCTCCTGGTCCCACCCTCCCTCCCCTTTCTGCATGCATGCCCCTCCCCAAGTCCACTGATAGGGGAGGTTCTCCTCTCCTTCTTTCTGATCTTAGTCTATCAGTTCTCATCAAAAGTGGCTGCATTGTCCTCCCCCTCAGGGGGAGGTGATCAAAGAGCAGGCCAATCAGATTATGTCAGAGGCAGTCCCTCTTCCCATTACTGTGTAACCCACTTGGACACTGAACTGCCATGGGCTACATCTGTGCAGGGGTTCTAGGTTATCTCTTGGTTGGAGTATGAGTCTCTGGGAAGTTCCCTGTGTTCAAATTTTCTTGTTCTGTTGCTCTCCTTGTGGAGTTCCTGTCCTCTCCAGCTCTTACTATTTCCCACTTCTTACATAAAATTCCATTCACTCTGCCCGACAGTTGGCCATCAGGCCCAGCATCTGCTTTGATAGTAGGACATGCTTCTTTAGTACCAATATAGTAACTAACTTTTTTACAGTTAGTTGTGTTATGTTTCCTCTACCTATGCTGATTTGCAGTCCTAATTTTATTTTAATTAAAATTAGTTCTTGGCATATTGGCTAGTTTCTGGTTCTTACTAAATGCCAAATAACTAACTAATTGAATTTGGCTCCTATACTAATATACTTAAAGCTATTCCGTTTGTTTTAATGTTAATTATTTTTAATTAATGTTTGCAATTTAAATACTACTTTCTGAGTAGTTTTTATATTTGTTTGTTTGTTTGTTTGAGTTTTTGTTTTGTTATGTATTTGAGGCAGGATCTCGGTATTCAGCCCTGGCTGCCTTGGAACTCACTATATAGGCCAGGGGGACTTCAAACTTACAAAGACCCCCTGTCTCTATATCCCTAGTGCTGGGGTTAAAGGCATGGACTGCTGAACTCTTTCTTCCTTCCTTCCATCCTTTATTTTTTCTTTCTTTCTTTCTTTCTTTCTTTTTTTCTTTCTTTCTTCCTATCTATCTGTTTGTTGATTTTTTTATTTATCTTTTTATTTTTGGGGAGGGATTTGCTATGTATGTTTCCTAGGCTAGCCTTGAACTCACTATGTAGGTCAGGCTGACCTCAGAGTTGTTCTGCCTCAGCTTCCTGACCACCGGGGCTACAGGCATGTCCCACCATATCCAGCTTTTCATTCTTAGAAACACCTTATAAGAATAGTGTCCATTGTTTATTCTCATGGCCGTGATTTTGCAGATTCCATATTCAGCCGCTTCCAGAACCTCTCCTGCAGCTTGGCTGAGCGCTCTGCTCTGCTGCAGAAGGCAATTGCTCAGTCTCAGAGTGTTCAGGAAAGCCTGGAGAGCCTGTTGCAGTCCATGAGGGAAGTTGAACAAAATCTGGAAGGGGAGCAGGTGGCCTCACTTTCATCGGGAGTCATCCAAGAAGCCCTGGCCAACAACATGGTGAGGCCTTTATCCCAAGAGTTACACTCGTGTTTACCTTTCTGTAATAATATAACAGGAGAATAATTCATGTCCAGGAATCTTATATTAAGGTTTAAAGAAAGAAAACATTTCTTCCCAATTTTCAAACCACTGTTGAACCCAAAAAAAAGTGGTGGGAGCAAAATAATTTGGTGAACTGGATGGAGAACTAAAGAATTTAGCATTCTTCAGGCTCAAGTATAGTCCTCCAATCTCCTTGAGCACGGAGCTATTACCAAGTTTTTAATTGATGATTCAGATATATCAGCACAAGTAAACCCCAACTGACAGACTTGTTCTTGATGACAGAAACTGAAGCAAGACATTGCTAGGCAAAAAAGCAGCTTGGAAGCCACCCATGAGATGGTCACTCAATTCATGGAGACAGCTGACAGCAGCACAGCCTCAGGGCTGAAGGGCAAACTGGCAGAGGTGAGCCAGCGCTTCGAACAGCTCCAGCACCAGCAGCAAGAGAAGGAGAGTAACTTAAAGAAGCTCCTGCCCCAGGCAGAGATGTTTGAGCAGCTCTCCAACAAGCTACAGCAGTTCATGGAAAACAAAAGTCGATTACTGGCCTCTGGGAACCAGCCAGACCAAGATATTGCACATTTCTCCCAGCAGATCCAGGTAAGGATACATACCTGCCATCCTGGCAGAATAAAAAGAAGGGCAAAAAGAAAACTAGTATTTACTGAGTACATACTTTATAGGTAATGCTGGAAACTGTACCTGCATTGTCTTAAAATTACGATACCCAGCTTGTAAACTAGAATTTGTTTGTCCGTCTTGAAAAACAGTATGGATTTTTTTCTTCACTCCTGCTGTACAAGGTTAATCTCAGACCAGCAGGTTCATTCCACTCAATGTAGCCATATGCACGCTGATGGAGGGTTCACACTGACTTGTGCTTTGATGGTCTCTTCTATGAGAGGAGGCATAGCACAGCACTTACATTTCATCAGTCAAAGCAAGTTTGAAGTACCCACACCTGACTTTGAAAGATGTCAGGAATTAGTCCTACGACATACCTAGAAGAGGCAAAGCTGGAAAGAGTAGGGAATAGTATTGTCAGTTACCACTAATAAAAACCTAGGAATACACTTGTTGGGTCATAGTATCATGTATGTAGTTAAGTAAGTAGTGGCCAGTTTGAGTTCTGGAATGTCTGGATGCCCACATTCCCGTCTACAACACCTCATGTACATTCCTATAGTGTTGCCTTACATTTATCCAACTTGCTTGTTTATTCTGTACATTTCATTAATGGGAAGGTAGAGGTCAGAGGATAACTAGTGTGAGTCCTCTTTTCCACCTTTTTTTTTTTTTTTTTTTTTTTTTTTTTTTTTTTTTTTTTTTTTTTTGTCTCTATGATAAAATACCAGGACAAAGACAATTTAGAGAAGGAAGAGTTTATGTGGCTTATGTAAGGTTTCAAAAGGATAAGGGTCTGTTGTGGCAAGACGGATGACAGCAAGCTGCAGGCATAGCAACTAGAACAGGTAGAGAGCTTACATCCTCAATCATAAGCATGATGCAGAGAGAGAGAACTGGGAGTGGGATGAGGCTATAAGCTCTCAAAGATGACCCTCAGCTATTTCCTCTAGCAAGGCTACACCTCCTAAACCTATCCAACAGTCCCCATTCAAATCACAGCATCATACCTGAGAGAAAGTACCTATGCTGGCTTAGCCACTTACCAGTCCTACACACTTTTCTATTTTCCAAGTAGGATCTTACTGTTTGGTTTTGGTTCCTAAATGTTTTGGTTTGTTTTGAGTCATTTTAGACTTTGTAGTAAAGTAGGAACGGCCCAACAAACAATAACATAGTCTTTCCTAGATTCACCAATTGCTAGTTATTTTATCTGTTTATAAAAATGTCAGAGATGATTTAATTATGAGCATATTCATTGTTCTTTGTGAGATGCAAAAGTTTCATCAAATAGAGCCAATAGGATCTCCCTTTAAGCTGAATCCTATGTCCTTTTGACATATCTCTATCAATATAAGAGTACCCTTCTAATTTCCTTGTTCTATACTGAAATCAGTTTTTTGTTTGTCTGTTGGTTTTTCCTTTAAGAAGTCCTGCTTTTGGTAGGGAAGGTTAGCTAGAAACCAAGATCTGGACACTAGGTAAAATAGATAAACTACTGGGATGTCATTGTTCTATCGCCAGATATAGGAATTTTGAAACTGCACTACTGTTCCTACCACAATAAACGCATTAAATAGAATTGAAGATTCTCACTTGTTTATTTTAGCATGTAAAGCTGAACACAAGTTTGCTCCAGTAATCTCAGCATTCCTACAAGGTTATGAGAGGTAGAGACAAAAGAATCCTTGAAAGTTCCTGGGCCAGCTAGCCTGGCATATGCAGCAGGGAACAACAACAAAAAAAAGTCCCTATTTCAAAAAAGATGGAAAACAAGGGCCTACAATAGAGATTGTTCTATGACCTCCACATGCACAGTGTGGTATGTACACATCTATGCTCACACACAAGAACACACATACCATATTCACATATTCATGTGCACAGAAAGATAAGATAATGGGTCAGATCATTTAATATGTTGCTTTTAATGTGTTTGCTCAACAGGAACTCACTTTGGAAATGGAGGAGCAAAAGGAGAACCTAGATACTCTTGAGCACCTAGTCACTGCACTGGGTTCTTGTGGATTTGCACTGGACCTGTCTCAGCACCAGAACAAGATACAGAACCTCAAGAAGGATTTTACAGAGCTGCAGAAGACAGTTCAAGAAAGGTGAGTGCTCACCTCTTACTGTGGGATGAGATGATCTTTACTTCCTTAGCATAAAAAGCAGTATCCAGAACACTGCTACTGAGCCATAGGTCAAACAGCGCCTCTTTAGGCAAGCTACCCAATGCACTCAATGTTTATTGCTTTCTGTTACTAACTGATTCTTCGCAGTATCAGGTCTGAGTAACCAAAAACCCAAGTTGCCTGAAACAAACAGAATAAATTTAAAATAGTGGGTAGGATTGTGTCTGGATTTAAAATAAAGACAAAATCTAGAGACTTCCCAGGTGTGATTATGAGTTATATTTCTGGCCCGGAGAGGTGGCTCAGTAGGTAAGAGCAGTTGCTGTTCTTTCAGAAGACCTGTGTTTGGTTGCTAGTACCCACACTATAGTTTCAGGGTATCCAGTGGCCTCTTTGGGTCTCCTAGGACATGGTACACATATAGACAAGCAGACACAAACATGTACACATTAGTATCTTTTGGATAACATTAAATGATTTAAGAGAAATGTTTGAATTCTTCTTTTAGCACAGCCACAGAAATGTATGACAAATGCCTGTAGATTTTAGATAACTGTTAAAAACTCATCATTTAGCCAGGTGCAGTGGTTAATCCTAGCACTTGAGGAGACAAAGGCAGGTGGATCTCTGTGTGTTCAAGGACAGCCTGGTCTATAAAGTGAGTCCAGGACACCCAAGGCTACATAGAGAAACCCTGTCTTGAAAAATGAAAATGAAAACAAAGATACCTTATAATCTTCCATTAGAAGCCTCAGATGGATTTAAGACCATGACTAAGACTTCTTGTCTTGGTTTAGATGCAATTACAACATTGATTTAGCAGGTGACTTGGTGACTAGGAAAACTGTTGCTCAAACCAATATACTTAGAGCCATGTGTGGGGGCGTACACTTTATAACCCCAGCCTTCAGGAAGTAGAATCAAACTTTCAGAGCTAGACTTGGCTGTATGTGTATGTAACTGCATATATAGCTAGTGAATTTGAAGCCAGCATAGGCTATAAGAGACCCTGTCTCAAAAATAAATAAATACTCAGCTGCAGGTTGAGTGGTTTGATTGAGAACCAAAGAGCTTTGTTTTTCTCCTCCTCACTGTTATAGCTACAGGAAGAACCAGTATCTCTGGATTGATCTCTGATAGATATGGCCATTCCCTAACTACTATAAACCTCAAATTCAGCACTCAAGTCAGGTCTTTTTTTTTTTTTTTTTTTAAGGCTCATTTGTGTGTGTGTGTGTGTGTGTGTGTTTGCATCTGCATGAGTTTCTATATAATACTTATATACACACAGGATCCCCAAGAGGCCAAAGAAGGCTTCTAAAATGAGAGTCACAGGCGACTGTGAGCCACTATGTAGATGCTGAGAACCAAACCTAGGTCCTCTGCTAAAGCAGTAAATGCTGTTGGCCCATTTCTTAGCCCCTTGAGTTGAGTCTTGAAACAGTCAAATACCCAAAATATAACAGCTGGATTGGAGATCGAAAGCCAGCATTCTTTCCATTGTGTCACAGTATCTAAATAGCAGGCTCTCTTTAGTTTTCTCACTTTCAGTTTAGCCCAGAGTAAGATTAAAGACTTCTTTCACTAAAAATGTCCAAAGAAGGGCAATAGATTCTTGAGTCTGAAGTTTTTCTACATTGTGTATACAACCAAGCTTACTATGGAAAGGAAGGGTCTGTTAGGAAGGAAGGGTCTGTGCCTAGAGTCCCAGGATGAACCTAGTTTTTAGTTCAAGTCCATTTTATAAATCTACTGTGATGAGTAACAAAACATCTTTGTTCACAGAGAGAAAGATGCATCAACTTGCCAGGAGCAGTTGGATGAATTCCGGAAGCTGATTAGAACCTTCCAGAAATGGCTGAAAGAAACTGAAGGAAATGTGCCACCTACAGAGACTTTTGTGAGTGCTAAGGAATTAGAAAAGCAGATTGAACACTTGAAGGTAGGTGAACAAGAACATCCCCAGGAATCTGGCTAGAGAGTAGTTGAAAAATTTATACAGACCGAACTCCTGATGTGATAGGGAGGTAGCATGAAAAATCCAGTTTATTCGTCCACAACAGAATTCCTTTCTTGGTGTGATTCCATATGCTCTACCCAGAAAAGTCTCCTATTTTAAAACCAAAACCGAAGTCAGGCATTGTAGTACCCATCTATACTCTCAAAACTGAGGAAGTGGAGGTAGGAGAAATGAGTACCTGCCTCAACTGAGCATCCAGTTGGAGCCAGCACAGGCCACTTCTTAGATTCCTCTCATGATGTGACAGGAAACTTAAAATACATCATAAAAAAAATGGTATAAGTTCATTTCTTAAGAAGCTTACATTTTCCTCTTGTGGTTAAGAATTATTATGACTCATGCTTGAGGATTAAACAGCTTCATATGAGCAACTGACCAGACATTTGGTAAGGCAGCTGGGGCCAGAGGAACTAGACCTCCTCTTGCTTGTCATGAGAAACACAGGCTTGGAAGACACCATTGTGGCTGGAACCAGGCTTCTGCTTTGACGCATACTCACACAGCATCTGACTGTAAATAACTGTTATGCAGTTGTCATGTCTCAGAAAAACAAGCTGAAGCTAGAGAAGATGAAAGAGAATTTGGTTACTTTCATAGACTGGATCCTAAGGGAATTTGCTAATTGAATAATTGAGGAAATAAGAAGTTCTTCAACTTTTATTAGTTCATAGGGCCCTTAGTGTTTCAGGAAAAAAATTAGATGGCCCACCCTCCTTCCCACAAAAAAAGAAACATAGTACAACCTGATAGTTCCACATGCTAAGTACTCGGATTCAAATACATCATTTTAAGTCAGAAACTCTTAGCAATTAAGAGTGATTAAAGACTGATTTGACAAGCAGTGACTGCCTGTCAGTTTGAAGTGTACTGCATGTGAGCTTGCTAGATAGTAATGGCTCTTTATCCTGCCCTGCTGCTGCTCTGTAGCTTAGAGTCAAAATTAAGCTGAGTCAGCTCCCAGTGGCCTCACAGAGCAAGGTGCTGAAGGCTAAGCCATCCCTGTTGTGGAATGATTGTGCCCCATTTCTGTGGCAGGCTGTCATGGCCTGGAGACTTAAACATTGCCTGGCTTTGTCTTAAACCTGATGCTGTTGTTTCCTAATGGCTTTCTGTGGTTGGATGTGCTCTGTCTCTAATCCAACCAACATAAGCTTCCCCTGCTAACTGCACAGTATAGTCTCTATGTTCATACATTTAAGATATCTGACTTCTCTTTTGTTCTCTGGTTATTTCCTCTCTTCTTTTTCACATTTGCAAACTGCTGCCTTAACTCAATGCTTCTCTCTCTCCATATCTCCTCTTATGCTGTCAGAGTTCATTACTGTTCATATTTCTGTAATAACATTTATTACATGATAGTGCAGTTGATAACTCAAACTCTTGAAGCTATGCCATAAAATCAGGCACAGAGATTCATGCCTCTCATTCCAGTGTTCAGGAGGCTAAGGCAGAAACTTATAGAAGCCAGCGTGGACTACATAGTAAGAGACTTTCTTAAAACCAAAAACAAGAACAAGTGAGATGGCACACACCTTTCGTCCCTGTTGGGAGACAGGCAGGTGGAGCTCTGTGAGTTGAGGTCAGCCCAGTCTGCATCTGGAGTATCACATAGCCAGAGTTATAGAATAAACCCCAGTTAAAGAAAAAGTAAAATCACAAAGTGATGGCAGCCTGGAGTACAGAAGACCTCATCACAATCAGCCAATCAATGAGTAAACCAATAAATCACCCTAAAAAATAAATAAGTAAGTCAAAGGTGGAAACTATGTCATAATCCTATTTATTCTATTTTGTGTCCTTGGTATTGGGATAGTACCTAGCCAATAATAAGTATTGATAAACATCTGATATATCACCAAATGAAACAAAAGATTCTGAAAATTCTAGAGGATCCTTTTGGTATTTCTTGGCTACTAAACTAATATCTTGTAATGGCTGAATATATGAGAATAGTTTTTCCCCCCGTTCATTCCTTTTTATATTCCTTTCCTTTATGAGACAAAGTCTTAGTGTGTAGCTCTGGTTGGTCCAGGACTCACTCTGTGGATCAGTCTGGCCTTGAACTCATAGAGTCCCTTCTGCCTCTGCCTTCAAAGTACTAGGATTAAAGCCATGTGTCACTATACTCAGCATGGGCATAGTTTCTTGTCAGAATGATAAGGATGTTGCTAGAGACATGGCTCAGCAGTTAAGAGCTCCTGTTGCTCTTCACAGGACCCAGATTTGGTTTTCAGTACCTACATGGTGTTTCACAACCCTCTGTAACTCCAGTCCAGGGGGATTCAATCCCTTCTTCTGATCTGTGCATCTATCTGGCATGCACATGGAACACATACATACATGCATGCAAAACACTCATACACATAAAATAAAATGTAAGAACTATGTCTGTAGCAGCTGTCCCACTGATGAGGGAAAGGCCTAGATGTTACATCTACCAACTTGGTTCTTTTAACAGGGTCTTCTAGATGACTGGGCAAGTAAAGGACCTCTGGTGGAAGAGATCAACTGCAAGGGTACTTCCTTAGAAAACCTTATCATGGAGATCACAGCACCTGATTCCCAAGCTAAGACAGGTGAATACAGGTTCTTCAAAATGTAATGAGTGCATATACTACTCTTTGCTTATGGTCTGTGGAGATGCCTTTTTGTTTAATTTAAATAAAAATGAAAGTTAAATATGTGAAGAAGATCCACAAAGCAATAATCTCTCATTCTAATCTGTTTCTTACCTTGCTAAACAATGCTGCTCCATTTTGAAAACTCTTATAAGTAAGTGAACTAGTGGTCCCACTTAGAGCTGTCAGAGAATGTAGAGTTACATTTTTTTTTTAATCTTGATGAGTTTTTCTGTTTTGAGCATGTAAATGATATGGATGTGTTACCATTTTTAGCCATGGGTTAGCCTGTGTGTGTGTAAGTGTCTAGGGATAACCTAGGTATTTGAGAGTCTATTGCTACATCAGACTGGCACACTTCTCCAAAGAAAACATAAAAGTTGTGCCCAGTTGTATGAATAATCTTTGGCCATGACTAAGTCTTTTAAGCAAAATCAGTGTGAATTTACAGTCATTTGTGGATTGTTAGTTAGGACCTTATAGGTTTTATTACCAGACTAAATATATGCCTATGGACATTTAAATACCTAAGGAAAATTTTATTCTCTTTCTTTTTTTTAATCACAAGAACAACTACTTTTCTTTAGTACTTTTAAGTTGATTTTATTTATTTATTTTTTGGTGGGTTTTGGGGGGTTTTGTTGTTTTTTGTTTGTATGTGTGTGTAGTAGGGGTTTTTTGTTTGTTTTGCTTTTGTTTGTTTCTTTGTTTGACTTTTCAAGACAGTTTCTCTGATGTCCTGAAACTCACTATGTAGACCAGTCTGGCCTCAAACTCACAGAAATCCACCTACCTCTGCCTCCCAAGGATTGGGATTAAAGGTGTGCTCTACAACACAGCATTTCCTTGTGACCTGTGTGTGCACACAGGCCAGAACATACACAGATACATGCCATACATTCACACATGAAATTAATAAATATTTTAAAAATAAATAAAATCGGGGGCTGGAGAGATGGCTCAGTGGTTAAGAACAATGGCTGCTCTTCCAAAGAACTCGGGCTCAACTCCCAGCACCCACATGGCAGTTCACAACTGTCTGTAATTCCAGTTCCAGGTGGTTTGACACCCTCACACCAATGCACATTAAAATTAAATTAAAACATAAATAAATCTTGGCTGAATATTGGATATTGCAGGATATAGAACATCTTCAACATTTATCAGGATGATCATTGTTTTGATTTTATGTCTATCAATCCTGAGAACACCATTTCATGTAAATATGTAACACTAAATGATAGAGAGTATTTTATGGCCATTTTAGAAATTTTTGCAGATTTCTGTCCTACTTCTAACTTGAAATTCATTGAATGAGCCAGGCAGTGGTGGTGCATGCCTTTAGTCCCAGCACTCAGGAAGCAGAGGTAGGAGGATCTCTAAGTTTGAGGCCAGCCTGGTCTACAGTTCCAGGACAGCCAGGGCTACACAGAGAGAGTCTCTTTTAAAACAAAAACAAACGCAAACAAACAAAAAATGCATGCACATACTGCACACAGATAAATGTGGTGCTGGAGAGTCGTCTCAGTGGTTATTGTTCTTGAAGAGAACCCAAGTATTGGCACACGTACTTTACCACTGAGCTGTAATAGCACTGAGTCTGATCCTGTCCTTTCAACTTAGCATTATTTCTTAGCATTATTTCATTAGTATTTCTCTGATTTCTGTATAATCTTAGTAATTTCATACCTTATTTATATTTAACTCAAAAACTCCTCCAAAATAAAAGGACGAAACTTGAGAAGAATATAGGTGAAACTTTAACCAGACACCCAAAAGAGAAGTTTTAGAATGCTTATGAGCCATATTTTTCAGTGCTTACATCTGTTTTCTAATAGGGAAAGTAAAGCCAAAAGGGGTCATGGAGAAAAAATAAGCAGCTTCCTATAGAAACAATGTAAAAAGAGCTTTTTAGTAACCAGATTTTTATGTTCTTAATTGTGCTTCATGTTCACTATCTTTACAGTGAAAGATTCTGATATTAAAGGTCATGTTTTAACTTTATTACAAATCCTCATTCCAAAATATGGCAGATACCATTCTAAAGACTTAGTTGTTTTAAACAATAGTTGATGCACAAAATCAGAAAAGGTTCCAAGGAATCCATGTGAAGATTTAAGATGAATTGTTATTTCTATAGACTTACTAATTATTACTGCAGAGGAACTGAAACATAAGTGAGACTTTGTTGCCTGGCAGCTAAAGTGACCTGTCTCTTTCCATGAATATGTTGTCTTGTGCTGTGTTAACTTTCTGATAGCCAAGCTTAGGATGAGAGCCAGAGAAGAAAACTGCTATGCCTATATGTATTCCTAACACGTTGGTCTTGCCCTGTTTGTCTCCCTGTCCTTCTGCTCAGGTTCCATACTACCCTCTGTAGGAAGCTCTGTAGGCAGTGTAAACGGATACCACACCTGCAAAGGTGAGAGCCCCATTTCAACAGTGCCTTCTTGTTGGGTGTGTTAAGACAGTGTTCATGTCTGCTATGTATGTGTTTCAATATCTGTGAAATAACACCTGCCAGAGGGGGTAATGAGGGTGAAAATCTGGAGTTGAGCAACTGTGTTGCCTCCCTGTTAGCTGGCTGTAGGCTAAACAGGTTCTGGAATTGAAGGTTCTGAGCAAACATACTAGGCCACCAGATTAAGTCAATAAGGAAAAACCTTTCCAGAACTCAAGGAGGCAGAGGCAGGCAGATCTCTGCAAGTTTGAGGCCAGCCTGGTTTACAAAGTGAGTCCAGGACAACCAAGGCTACACACAGAGGAACGCTGTCTTAAAAAACAAAACAACAACGACAACAAAACCCAAAAAACAGAACGTGCATGTGGATCTATTAGTTATAAAGTAGCTATTCTAAGGCCATATGTGATGGTATTTGTCTATAAGCCCAGCATGTGGGGGTTAGAGACAAGAAAATTAGAATTTCAGGTTTTGGCTGGCCTTGGCTACATAACATTATCTTAAAACAAACAAACAAAAAGCTAATCTAGCAGTAATCTTTCCCTCAGTCTCCTGGCTGAAATAGTCTCCAAACTGTTTCTCAGTAGTTTGAACAAGAGGAAGCTGGAAAGTGTTCCAAGTTGATTAATCCCAACAGTATGCTAAAGTTGACATCTTACTTCACTTCCTCACTTCTGTTATTTCCATATTTATTCAGCATTTTATGCCATATATCCATGTTTAAATGCCAAAGCCAGAAAGCAGAATAATAAGTGCATTGGTTTTTTTTTTTTTTTTTACTTTGTGTATTTAAACAGGAACTTTGATGTGATTTGGAGGAATGTAATCACTAGTTGATTAGAAGAATTAGGAGAAATGCTTAATCCTGTCAGGTCATTTAGGACTAAAAAATGAAGGGGGTGGGACTACCAATCTCACTGTTGTTTCTGTGATACTAGATCTTACAGAGATCCAGTGTGACATGTCTGATGTAAATTCCAAGTATGAGAAACTGGGAGAAGTGCTTCGGGAACGCCACGAAAACCTTCAGACTGTTCTCAACAGAATTGAAGAGGTTCAGAAAGAGGCAAGCTCTGTATTACAGTGGTTAGAATCAAAAGAGGAAGTTCTGAAAGCCATGGATGCCTCTTTGTCTCCAACCAAGACAGAAACAGTAAAAGCCCAAGCGGAATCTAACAAGGTACTGTGCTTCCATAGTGAGCTGTATCCTATCAGAAGGGGAAGAGGCTCCTACAGGTACTCCTGTCCCAGTCTAGGGCTGAGCCTGAATGGAGTCAGCTCTTGACTGTAATTGGTGGTTTGTTTGTCCTCCAAATTTTTACTATACCTTACTCCAGTCTCCTTGAGAATTCTTGTAAGATATAAAATAATATTTTTTAATGTTATAATTCAGATTCAAAAAGAAGGGGAAGACATGTTTTCAGAAAGAGGCTAGTTCCCTCTCTTCTTCCTATATTATTAGCTCATTGAGAATTGAGTTTTATTTTCCATGTGATGCTGGTTGATAGCTAAGCCTTTCATATCCAGGAACCCTTGCAACTCTTAGGAGAACCTAAAAATTATAGATATATGTTTCTTCTTAAGCTTGAAGTATAGGGACAGGAGAGATGGCTTTGCAGTTAAAAGCACTTGGTGCTCCTGCAGGGGACCCAGGTTCAGTGACCAGCACCCACATTATCTATAACTCTGGTTTCATGGGATATAGCTCTTTCTTCTGGCCTCCTTTAGAACCACAACATATGTGTTGGACATTAAACAGCAGGCAAATACTCACACACATAATAATTTTAATGTTTAAAATGAAATGTGGACTAGAGAAATTGTCAGAAAATATAAGAACACAGACATTTTCTTATGAGATTTTTTTTTTTTTTTTCAGAATTTTTAGTGTCCCAATTGAGCATGGCATGTTAGCTCTCCAACTACCAAAATACTACCATTATCTTATCATGGCACTTCTCACTAATAAGATG
The DNA here is from genome assembly GCF_907164565.1 of Psammomys obesus. Taxonomy (NCBI): domain Eukaryota; kingdom Metazoa; phylum Chordata; class Mammalia; order Rodentia; family Muridae; genus Psammomys; species Psammomys obesus. The sequence continues at coordinate 2,613,117 of NW_026591598.1, read as the reverse complement.
TGGTGGTCCCTATTTAATTGAGTTTCGTTGATGTGTTATACTTAAAAGAGGTGAGATCCCATCATTTTCATTTTAAAGTAAATACTAAAGCGAAGAACTTAAATGCATTAAGTTCATGGAACAAGACATACATAGGGTCAGAACACTTGAAACTTCCCACCCAGTCAGTCTTCCAAATTTCTACCACACACAAAGCTGGGTTTCCTGCCCAGAATCTTATGGCATGTATGATGTGCTTTCTCGTAGGCTTTCCTGGCTGAACTGGAACAGAATTCCCCTAAAATCCAGAAAGTAAAGGAAGCCCTAGCTGGATTACTGGGGACATATCCCAACTCACGAGAAGCAGAAAACTGGAAGAAAATGCAAGAGGAGCTCAGTAAGTCATCACAGGGCTGTTTTATACTTAAAATATCTTGTCTCCAAAGCAAATTGAAAATGTCAGTATACCCTATAAAGCTGGAATTATTTTCAGTTAGCTTTTGTAGGCAAGCATTAAGGCCTGTCTGTGTAGGACCAGAAAACGACCTTAACAAGGAAAATTTTAGAAACTCATGTCAACAGAAATCTGGCTTTCTAGGACAAATCAAGCTGATAGTCTACTCTGATCAGAAGCTTAAGGGAATATTGTGGATAAAAATGCAAGCAGGATGTGGTGACCCACACCTTGAGTCCAGTACTTGGTGGTAGAAGCAGGTGGTTGTCTGTAAATCTGAGCCATTCTGTAAAATGAGTTCCAATTTAGTCAGGGCTACATAGTGAGACCCGGACTCAAAAAAGGAATACAAAAACAAAACAGCAGATACCTGGACTTAGAGAGTTGGCTCAGTGGTTACAGGCACATCCTGCTCTGTGGCAGGCCAGAGTCACAACACCCATGTTAGGCAGCTCCCAATCTTCTGTAGCTCAAGCTCCATCAATTCTGGTCTCTAAAGAGCACTGCACTCGTGTGCACATATCCACACACAGACATGCATAATGAAAATTAAATTTAAAATAAAATGGGAAATAATCTAATAAAGGCATTAAATGAGTTGTGTGCTCATAGTATTTAACTACACTTAATATAAATGAATATTTGTAACAAAATTCTTTTCATGAAAAATGTTTATAATAGTAGTATAAACTAATATATATAATCCTTACACAGACCATGTGGAGGACAGAGGTTTCCATACAGTTTCATCATGTATAATTTCTTATCACTACTAGCCTGATAAAGATACAGAACTGTTTGTATCACTTTAGTTTTTAAATGTTTAAAGGTTATTTTTAATTTTTAAAAATGTTAAATAATAGCTCTTGTGTCATTTCCTGTAGTGTATAAGGAGTACAGCTTAGGGACCAGGCCAACTGCATTCTCTCATTTCCTCTCAACAGATTCCCGATGGGAAAAGGCCACAGAGGTTACTGTGGCTCGCCAAAAGCAGCTAGAGGAATCTGCAAGCCATCTGGCCTGCTTCCAGGCTGCAGAGTCCCAGCTCCGCCCTTGGCTGATGGAGAAGGAACTGATGATGGGAGTTCTGGGACCCCTGTCTATTGACCCCAACATGTTGAATGCACAGAAGCAGCAGGTCCAGGTGAGCAGTGTAGGTTAATGCTTAGAGCAAAGAAATAGGTGTCCTGGAATCTGGGTTTCAATGTTCCTTCAAGCAAGTAGATTTCACGATGACCCCCAGAGAAGGTTCACTTTTCTCGGTTTTGATAAGATACTATTTGTGAGACATTTATCAAGATGCTTGTCAAGGAGTAAACAGAACTCTTACCAATATCATTAACAGGCAATAAGGTGAATGAATTTGAAAATGAGATAAAGTTTCCTGAGTAAATTAAACTCATACTTTATTTTTAATCCCCAGTGGCAAGGATGCATATTACTTAATATATTTTGTGTCTATCAGGTACTTTCACTTAAAGATTTTGTTGTTGTTGCTAAAACCTCAAAAACAGGCAATTAAGTGGAAAGGTTGTTTCCAGTGCATGCTTGCCTACAGCCTTTGCTCTCCTCTCTTTGTGCCTATTCCATCACTCCCTTCTGCCAAGATCAGCTCTAAGAAGAGTTTTTGGAGGAACATTTTCTTTCAACCTTACATGTATCTTAGTTAGTCTACCTACAAATATTTTTCTAATCCAGTGTTTGCCCATGTTTGTTTGTTTAATTATATTATTGTATCTCATGGGTATGGATGTTTTGCGTACATGCATGTCTGTTCGCCATATGTGTACCTGGGTCTATGGCGTCCGGAAGAGTACATCAGATCCCCTGAAATTGTAGTTGCAGATGTAGTTACAGGTTGTAAGCTACCTTGCGGATGCTGGGTCTACTGAGCCATCTCTCCAGCCCCTGGGATTTGTTTTTTGTTTGGTTTAGGTTTTGTTTTTGTTTTTAACTCTTAAAAGTTACTGATACTTTTAACCACTGAGTCATCTCTTCAGCCCCCCCAAATCATTGAGAATCTTACAGCTCTCTCTCACAAAGCTTCTATTTATCTATTGATATTTGCTAATATTTATTATATCAAGTCAGTAATTTTAATATGTAGTCATTATTTAATTTTCAAATAATAATAAAACTACCACATTAATGTAGGTTCCACATTTAATCTATTGTAATCATTGGGTAGACTCCATGAAACCACACCAAACATTCATGAGGGAACAGAACTTGTTTTTCGAGACAAGATCTCACTATTGAGTAGCTTGACCTTGAATTTACTATGTTGCCCAAGTAGGCCTCAGGGTTGGAGGTAATCCTCCTCCTTCAGCTTTCTAGATGAAAATAGTTTTGATTCTCTGGACTCTGAAACAGCCTCTGCACTATAATGGATCCTTGAACTATCCTTTGCGAATCATATCTTCTCCATTCTTTGTGAAAACTTCATCAGTGGACTGTGACATCAGAACAGCCTCCCAATTGCCGTCCCACTTACATACAGTTTCCATACCTGAGTATATTAAGAAGTTCGATGTCTCTTGATTACCTGTTGAGCAAAGTCCAAACACTGTTCAGTGTGGTGCATCTGGCCTTTCCCAGTCTGCTCCCAATTTAATGAAGCAGGGACATGTATGTCACCACACATGTGTGGAAGGCAGAGGACACCTTCAGAAGCTGGTTCTCATTTCCACCACATGGATTCCAAGCATGGAACTCCAGTCATAGTCTTAGTAGCAAGCACCTTTACCTGCTGAGCCATCTCACTGGCCCCTTATTCATTCTTCTTGTGCCAACTAGGATAGCTTTTCTGATTTCCCTCTTTGGCCTTTTATTTCTAGCCTAAGAGATCTAATCACCCCTATTCCATGCTTTCATGGTAGCAGGTTTCACATTCATGGCAGTGTTTTATAATTTTCATCTTCATTATATTTTATTATAGTTCCTTTTACACACCTGTTATTTCTTGAGGTCATATCTTATTTTATGAAAATGTTGGGAATTGTCCATGAGCTGCCTTGTTTAATTTTATAACAGCTGAGATAAGAACTTTACTAGCCTCATCTTCCTAAGGGAGCTAAGCTTTGAAGGAGTTTTAGAAGCTTTCTTAAGGTTATATACAACTAGAGTAATACAGCCAGGATTAGGGCACAGGCACTTGGGTATTAGCACTTGTAATTCCAATGTCTGTGGTGAGAACAGCAGAGGTAGAAAATAAATTCAATAAAGGCATGGTTCTTGCTTTAATGATAACTTTTATCTAGCTGTGCTATATGTACAGATCATATATGCTCCTGGAATTCCAGTAAAGGAAGAAGATCAGAGGCCTTGAGAGTTGAAATGACAAGCTTAGTAAGCAATATGACTAACACAAGGAGCCAAACTCTGTTTCAGAGGATTTTAAATGGCTGGTGAATTTTAGCCCATTTTCCCAGCCTATGATGACCATAGCAACCAATACTAAAGCAAAGAAGAAAAAAAAAGGAAAAAAGAAGAATCAGTGTTTCAAAATAAGTTGTATTAAGCAATTCTTAAAGATAATTGTACATTAAACAGTCTGGTCCCTGGAGTTTTCTGGCTTATTTTCAAAATGGGCTGGCAATCCAAACTCAGTTTTTGTTTTGACACCACTTTTAGATCTGTTTTCTCTGTCTAAACATCTCTGTGTTATTTCTGTTTCAGTTTATGCTGAAGGAATTTGAAGCACGAAGGCAACAGCATGAGCAGCTGAATGAGGCAGCTCAGGGCATCCTAACAGGTCCTGGAGATGTCTCTCCATCCACCAGCCAAGTGCAGAAAGAACTCGAGAGCATTAGTCAAAAGTGGGTTGAGCTCACTGACAAGCTTAACTCCCGTTCCAGCCAAATTGACCAAGCTATTGTTAAAAGCACCCAGTACCAAGAACTGCTCCAGGATTTATCAGAAAAGGTGAAAGCAGTTGGACAGCGATTGAGTGGCCAGTCAGCCATCAGCACCCAACCTGATGCTGTAAAGCAGCAACTAGAGGAGACCAGTGAGATTCGATCTGACTTGGGACAATTAGACCATGAGATTAAGGAGGCTCAGACACTGTGCAATGAACTCTCACTGCTCATTGGTGAGCAGTACCTCAAGGATGAGCTGAAGAAACGCTTGGAAACCATCGCTCTGCCACTCCAGGGCTTAGAAGACCTTGCAGGTGAGCTGAAGTGAAACTAGCTGGCAAAAGGAATGTCACCGTAGGCCAAGAACCTGAATGAGCTTTTTGGGGTTAGCATGGTCTTCCTTCCAGGGACAATGAGAATTGTTATGGTTATTATACACTGAGTATTGGGTATATGGGGCTTCGCACGATTTACACATCAGCTAGCCTGCAGACATATACTGATGGGTGGAGTTATACACATACTTCAACTGTAGCCCTTTTTTTCTCTGGGTTTAAATAGCTAATGGACATACATATTCCTGACCCCATTGTTGTAGAGTGCATTTTGGAATTTTTTAGGATTTTAAAATATTTTTATCATTTGATTATATGTGGTATCCACAGAGGCCAAGAAGAGGGTATCTAATCCACCAGAACTAGAGTTACAAGTAGTTGTGAGCCTGCCAGAAACTAAACATGGATTAGTCCTCTCTAAGAGCAGTCAGCTCCTAACTTTTTTGTTTGTTTGTTTGTTTATTTGTTTGTTTGTTTTGTTTTGTTTTTCAAGACAGGGTTTCTCTGTGTAACAGCCCTGGCTGTCCTGGAACTTGCTTTGTAGATTAGACTGGCTTCAAACTCACAGAGATCCGCCTGCCTCTGCCTCTTGAATGTTGGGTTTAAAGGTGTGTACCATCACTGCCTAGAATTTTTTTTCTTTTTGGAAAAATTTTGTTCTTAATTTATTTCTTTTTTGGAAATGTTATAACTTTCAGGGTTTTTTGTTGGTTTGGTTTGGTTTTATTGTTGTTTTGTTTTGTTTTTCATGTGTATGTATGTCTGTATGAGGGTGTTGGATCACCTGGAACTAGAATTACAGACAGTTATGAGCTACCATGTGGGTGCTGGGAATTGAACCTGGGTCCTTTGGAAGAGCAGCCAATGCTCTTAACCACTGAACCATCACTCTAGCACAACTTTCAGTTTTTATTGATTTAGCTGTATCAGGTCATGTTACATGGCTGATAAGAGGATTAAGTAAGATACAATGTGTATAAGAACCTGGTTTTGTACTTATTTTTATGGTAAATTTTCAGTTAATATTTGTTTCCTATTCTTAAGATTAGACCATACACGGTTAGCAAACATTTTAAATCCCATGTTCAGATTTGATTGACTTTAATTTCATTTTCTTATGTCAGCCGATCGCATGAACAGACTCCAGGCAGCTCTTGCCAGCACCCAGCAATTCCAGCAAATGTTTGATGAGCTGAGGACCTGGTTGGATGAAAAACAAAGCCAACAAGCAAAAAACTGCCCAGTTTCCGCAAACTTGGAGCGGCTTCAGTCTCAGCTACAAGAGAATGAAGAGTTTCAGAAGAGCCTTAATCAACACAGTGGTTCCTATGAGGTGATTGTGGCCGAGGGGGAGTCTCTGTTGCTTTCTGTGCCCCCTGGAGAAGAGAAAAAGACTTTACAAAACCAACTGGTTGAACTCAAAAGCCACTGGGAAGATCTTAGTAAAAAAACTGCAGACAGACAGTCTAGGCTCAAGGACTGTATGCAGAAAGCTCAGAAGTACCAGTGGCATGTGGAAGACCTTGTGCCCTGGATAGAAGACTGCAAGGCCAAGATGGCTGAGCTGCGGGTTACTCTGGACCCAGTGCAGCTGGAGTCCAGTCTCTTGAGGTCAAAGGCTATGCTGAGTGAGGCAGAGAAGCGCCGCTCCTTGCTGGAACTATTGAATAGTGCTGCTGACATTCTGATCAATTCTTCAGAAATAGATGAAGATGAGATCCGGGATGAGAAGGCTGGACTAAACCAGAACATGGATGCCATTACAGAGGAGCTACAGGCCAAAACGGGCTCTTTAGAAGAAATGACTCAGAGGCTCAAGGAGTTCCAGGAAAGCCTTAAGAATATTGAAAAGAAGGTTGAAGGAGCCAAACACCAGCTGGAAATCTTCGATGCTCTGGGCTCTCAAGCCTGCAGTAACAAAAATCTGGAGAAGCTAAGAGCTCAGCAAGAAGTGCTGCAGGCCCTGGAGCCTCAGGTAGACTACCTGCGGAACTTCACTCAGGGACTTGTGGAAGATGCTCCAGATGGGTCAGATGCATCCCCACTTGTGCATCAAGCTGAGGTTGCCCAGCAGGAGTTCTTAGAAGTGAAGCAGCGAGTGAACAGTGGCTGCCTGACCATGGAGAACAAGCTAGAAGGGATTGGGCAGTTTCACTGTCGGGTCCGAGAAATGTTTTCTCAACTGGCTGACCTGGATGATGAGCTAGATGGCATGGGAGCCATTGGTAGAGACACGGATAGCCTCCAGTCACAAATTGAGGATGTACGGCTATTCCTTAACAAAATCCAAGCCCTCAGGTTTGACATAGAAGACTCTGAAGCAGAATGTCGAAAAATGTTGGAGGAAGAGGGGACTTTGGACTTACTAGGTCTCAAGAGGGAGCTAGAAGCCCTTAACAAGCAGTGTGGTAAACTGACAGAGAGAGGGAAAGCGCGCCAGGAGCAGCTAGAGCTGACGCTGGGCCGAGTAGAGGACTTCTACAGGAAACTGAAGGCACTCACTGATGCCACCACAGCTGCAGAGGAGGGAGAAGCACTTCAGTGGGTTGTGGGGACTGAAGTAGAGGTAATCAACCAGCAACTAGCAGATTTTAAGGTAAGTTTTACACTTTTTTTTTAATTTTCTTTTTTCTCACTGATGCTTAAAATTTTAGATACCAGTTGAGAGTAGTTTTTTCCCACTGGGGTCCCAGTTTCCTTATCTCACTTCCATTACCACCAAAGCAAATTGTGTAGGAACTAAGGCCTCTTAGATGTCTAAGAAGACAGCTTTGAATGTTGTCCTGTTGCGGTTTCTTTCCATCTTTACAGTAATTAAGGATATGGAAGAAAGTGCTTAAGCATTGTCCCTTAGTCTATAAATCTCCTCATGATTTCTTGAACTTTCAGATTAACTGATTTGGTAACTGTGGTGAAAGTTTTCCATGGTTATGTTTTTCAAACTGAGCTATGAGCTATCTCCTGAAGTGTTAATTTTGCACACATTTCAAGAGACTTTATTGATATATTATGAAACAATATAAGGTTTTCGTGAATCATTAAAAGAAACATTAAATCAAAGAAATTTCTGACTTGCAGCAAGCAACCCATGAATCCTCCCTAGACTCCTCAAGTACAAGTTACTTGCCTATGGGAGAGTTTGGGAAGATCTTAATTGCAAAATGTTTAGTCCTTTACTGTAGTTATATTTTCTGGTACTGAGAGTTTGCAAGTCTAAATCAAAACAATAGGAGGTGATCAAATGGCTGAACCCCCAAGTGTTAGTTTGCTGGTCAGGTGCCTATGTGTTGGGTCTTGACTCTCACTGTGTGAGCCTTTGCTTAAGAGGGCCTATAGCTACAAATGCCCCAAAATGCCTTGCTCTGCTGGTGTACCCTTCATGATACATGGAACAGATTTGGAAATAATACATGTTGCATTTCATTATGTCACCAATGCTAAATATTTCCTGCTATCAGAATATAAAGTGAGGACATGGTACAATGTAATCTCAGGTCTTGGGCAACTGAGGCAGGATGGTAAGTTCTTATATAGCCTATATAGCAAGACCTTATCTCAAAAAGGAGAAAGGGACTACTGGCACCAAAACAGAGCTGCACTGACCCTGGAAGGTTTTAACATTATAGAGCAGATCTAGTGTGATATTGGCACAAGCCATATTTAGAGGTAATATAATTTGTAACTACGAAAGAGCATCATATTTGAGTGTCTTGGTAGTTAGAGAAAATTCAGACCCATGACACATATACCTTTGTTTCACTGGCAATGTGGCCTGTCCTGTGGTAGCTTACATGTTTACATTTCCTTTTCTGTTTGAAGGTCCTTGCAAGCAGAAACTTGTATAAGTATATATCCATTTTTTTCCAGTTTACCAGAATCTGAGTTACTTAAAATTATTTATCTAACTAGCTAAATGATTCTTTAAAGAAAACTGAAGTTTGTCTGAATAGGCTCCAAAATAGTTTTATCTTAACAGATCCTAGTTTGTGGAGCTATTATTTAAATTTTTTCTATGTATGTGTATATTGGTCCTCCCACTTGCTAGGCAGTATTCTGCTGACCTCGTTTTCTTATATTTATGGTTGTGAGCTGCCTTTAATGGCTGAGCCATCTCTCCAGCCCATGATCATTTTCTTAACAGTGTATTATGCATACGTTTTTCCTAAAGAATGAAGTTAACACTAGAAAAAAATCCTTGTTCTCTTATGGTAATATTTTCAAGAAGTTAAGAGATACTTGGATACTTTGTAGTAAATGTTCCTGGATTACTATAGTTAGAGTGCCTGTTGGAGTGCTTGTTTGGGATTTCTACAATGTCGTACTGGTCAGATTGGCTCTCTATAAGATACATAGTGAGGAGATAATTTTTGAGTTTTTCCCCACTGCTATGATGTTAGGAATTACATCTTGCTCTCTGTATAGAGGGGTTTAACTAACTACAGATTGAAAATATTTTAGAAAAAAAAAAAAAAAACCCAAAGAGTAGAAAATGCAACAGTGAAAAATAATACAAATACCAAAACAATATGGCATAATGCAATGTCTATATTGCATTAGGTATTATAAGTGACCTAGATATGATTAAAAGTAAATGAGAAGATGCAAATACTGTATCACTTTTTAAAGTGAACTTGAGGATGTGGGAATTTTGGTAAGCATAGTTGTTCTGACACCATTTCCTGAGGGATACCAAGTGTACCACTGCCTTTCACAGGAGTTGCTGTGTCTGCCTGTAGCAGCCTAATCTTCAGTGAGCTAGAAAATGAAGTAAACAAGCCTGTGAAATTTGTGCTAGTCAGGCATAGTAGCACATGACTGTAATTGTAGCACATGGGAGGCTGTGGTTGGGAGATCATGAGTTCTAGGCCAGACCTTATGCAAGCAAAAAGCATTAAATACAAACTTAAGTATCATAAAGAGCCTATGGAGAGCATAAGTTTTGTTTGGATTTGGTAAGTATTTTTTTCCTTGGTTGAGAGCAAGTGGTTTTCAACCTTCCTAATGCTGCAGCCCCTTAATAAACTTCCTCATGTGTGATGACTCTCAAATCATAAACTCATGTTCATTGCTGCTTTATTTTTTAACATTTAAAAAAATCATCTATGACTTTTATGTGCATTGGTATGTTGAATACATGTATGTCTGTGTAAGGGTGTCATGTCAGTCCCCTGGAACTGGAGTTACAGACAGTTGTGAGCTGCCATGTGAATGCTAGGAATTAAACCAGGGTCCTCTGAAAGAGCAGCCAATGTTCTTAACCACTGAGCCATTTCTCCAGCTCCTCATTGCTACCTTATAAGTGTGATTAATTTTGCTACAGTGAAGCCCGGCGTGGTGGCTATGCCTGTAATCCCAGTACTAGGGAAGCAGAGGCAGGCCATTCTTTGAGTTTGAGGCCAGCCTGGTCTACAAGTCAGGGCTACACAGAGAAACCCTGTCTCAAAAAAAAAAAAAAAAAAAAATCTTAAAAAAAAATTGCTACTAAGATGAATCATGATTTAGATATCTGATATCCAGGTGGTTTTACCTCCCTCCCCACCCCTCACCCCACTCCAAAGTGGTCACAATCCACAGGTTGAGAATCACTGGTGTACAGCCTTGCTCTGGGTTTTGATGAAGTTAGAAGATTCACTAGGCAATATTGCTCAATGTCTGGCATGGAGTTCAGTAGCTGCTTAACTGTCACTAGACAGCTTTGTAGTTTTCTAAGCATAAGCTTCCTTCCACTCAATGTTATGGTTATAAAGGCTGGAATCAGTCAGCTGGGTGCTGGCAGGGTGTTTATCTACAGGCTGAGGGTATTGACAAGGCAAGCCTCCATGGGAAAATCAGAGGGTGCCGAGTACTTTGTTAAGATTCGTAGGTACTTACTGTAAAATGCTAGTACCTACAGGTTGGTGGTCAGGTCAGAATCCTGTTCACTAATTTTCCTATAGGGAAGCTTTTTGTTGTTGTAGCCACCTCCTCCCAGTGGAGGACTTTGATCAGAAAAGAGGAGCACTCTTTTGGCTGAGCTCTTGGGAAATGAAAATAACAAGAGAGGGAAACTATCAGTCAGTCAGTTGCCCAACTCTCTAGAAGTTGCATAAATGTCTTCTGGACCCATTCTAAGGACTGAATCATTTTCATGATGGGAGTAAGTGTTGAGTTTCCGGGTTGATGTGTTGTATGTTGTAGTTCAGCAGTCAACTAGTCTTCCCTTGTTCCAGCAGCAGACCAGAGTCATAAAGGATGGCTCAGCTTTCAGATGAAATCATTTTCAATAAGAAAGATCAACTGAAGATAAATACTAAGAGGCATCTTAGCTCAAAGTTTTCCTTTTTAATGAGAAATAGCACAGAATCTGAGAGAGAGGCAGCAGACAGGCCGTGCTTTGACCTGGCTAACTCCATTGAGAAGAGGCAGAGTCCGGGAGTTGGAGAGCCCCCAGGCTTACTTGGGACTGCAGCACTGATAAACCATAGCATTGCAGTTAGTCTTGGGGGGTGGGGAAATGTTTCCACAATGTGGAAAACTAAAGGTCATTATTTCTGTGGAAGGTTTTCCTTTGGTTGAAGGTTTTCCTTTGTAGAATCTGGTTGGTTAGTGAGCATCAGATAACAACAGAAGAGGCCTTCCCATTCTAAGCAGGTGAAGTCCTCAGCCAGTGCTGCTTTGGGGCAGTTACCAATGCCCCTTCAATCTGTTCTTGTCTTGGGGAAAGAGAAAGAAAGATGCTTTTCCAGAAATCAGGACTGTGGAGTGGGTTTTCAGAAAATTGTGAGGAAAAGATGTTAGCTAATCTGTTCAGGAAATTCCGTTTCTGCCTATTGAGGAAAACGAACTGTGTATGTCCAACAGGAGATTAATTGGAAAGAAGGGACCTTGTTTACAATACTGAGACTTGAGCCAAAGAATTCCCCTAGTGTGACCTTCCTGGGAAAGGTAAGGGGACAAAACCAAAAACAAACCAACCAACCAAACAAACAAAAAAACTATTCAATCTGGTGGTTAACAAGAGGTTTTCATCATTTTGAAATTGTCTGTAGATTTTGTCAAGAATTGAGATCATAGTTGAGCAGTTTGGGTGCAAACCTTTAATCCCAGCACTTGGGAGGCAGAAGCAGTCAGATCTCTTTGAGTTCGAGACCAGCCTGGTCTACGGGGCGAGATCCAGGACAGTCAGGACTACACAGAAAAACCCTGTCTCAAAAAACCAAAAAGAAGAGGTGGAGGAGAAAGGAAAATCCCTCTATGAATAAGAGTCATGCTTGACTCCTGCCTTTACCTCAAGTGCTGAGATCACAGACTTCCATGCCTAGTTTTATGGGGTGTTAGGGATGGCAGCAGGGCTTTGTGCATGCTAGGCAAGTAGTCTATCTACTGAATTGTATCACCAGGCCCTTGACTTCTCCTTTGTCTTAGAGGCTGGCTGGTGGGGTGTAGGTGCAGCAGCAGACTCATTAGCACTGTTCTCCTAGCTCAGTGGTTCTTAGCCTTCCTAATCTGTGACCCTTTCACACAGTTCCTCATGCTGTGCTGACCCCCAACCACAAAATTATTTCCCTTGCTTCTTCATAGCTGTAATTTTGTTGCTGTTATGAATCGTAATGTAAATATCTGATATGTGGTCTCTGTGAAAGGATCCTTTGACACACATACATGTCCCAAGGAGGTTGTGACCCACAGATGGAGAACCACCATCTTCACTCAAACTGGGTAGAGTTTAGGGTCAGTGATACTTGCAGCTTCTCCCTAACAGAGTTGCATAGCCTTCTAGCAAACCGGAGCAAACAATGCTTTGGTTCCCCCCCAACCCCATGGTATAAACAAGCTTAGGCAGCCTCTTGTGTACACAAATGAAAACCCTTCGATGATAGGGCCCAGGCCCCAGCTGAAAGACTGCCAAATTTGCACAGATACTTATTCATTCCTTTCATCCTAGCACAAAGGCATTATCAACCCATCCAAGGTTAGTACACCTGCCTGAGAATGAGTCACTAGCAGATAAAGCAAATGAGGTCAGCATTATTTACCTGCCTTGGGAGAGAAGTGAAATCAAACCAGGGAAAACCCGTTTGTAGCTAGAGGTTTAGATATCCTCTTTAAGGCACCCTACAGGAGGCATACTCCACCCTCTTGCCTCCTCCCTTGTCTAGTGATAGCTGAACCTTGGCCTAGTTTGAGTTTGTTTGGTTTTGTTTTTCTTTCTTTCTTTTTTTTCAAACAAGGGTACTACAGTGCTGCTCCAATGGCAGCTAGAGTCCAAGGAAGAAAATACCTCAAAGTGGCTTTCTCAATTTGGCTCATTAACATTTTATCCTGAGTTGTGTTTACTGTGGGAACCTGCCTTGCTAATTGGAGAGTGTTGAGCAGCATCTCTGACCTGTGCGTACTGGCAGTAGTAACTTTCCAGTTGTAAGAACCAACGTTTCCTGGTATTCCCAAAGGTCCCTTGGAAGGCAGAGATGCCCTCTGTAGAACTTTTGCTCTGGGAGAACATTGCCACAGTTGGGATGGGCACTAGCTGATTAAGTTTTGTATTCAGGCAGTCTCCTGGTGATCTGATTATGACTGTGTGTATTAGCAGCACTGCCTCTAAGTGAGCCTGTCTGTAGAGCAGCTCTGGAGTCTGTTTTTCTGGTGATAATCTGTGTCTGGCTGAAAATCTCCTAGACACTTTCCCTGGTATGTGAGACTTGTATACAAACAGTTGTTGATACAGGTGCTTAGCTGATGATGCATTTCCAAGAGAAGAGGAACTTCCTTTATGGAAATACTTCAGGGAGCTTTCTTGTCCTGTACCTTTAAGGGGAGATTACAGTATGTCAGTTGTTCTCTGGAGCCAGCCCAAAGTTTGGCTGCTGGTATTTATAACCCTTATGTGACCACCCTCCACCCCCTCATCCCTTAGAATTCCAATGCACTGTAATAATCCTCTCCACCCCAACTACCAACTGAATGGAAGGAGGCAAAGGAACTTTTTGCATTATGTTCAACCCCTTTCTAGTTCTCTTTTTAAAGTACTGCCTTCTAGACAAAGAACTACAGGCAACTAAGGAATACAGAGAGAGATAGTAATAGTCTTCTCTAATTGGTGATCCATTACTAAATGGTCAATCCTAAAAATACACATACAAGTAATACTATAAAGACTGAGCAGATTGTATTTATATATACGTAACAACTAAAGAAAAAACAAAAAAGAGGCCATGAATTTGAAAGAGCATGGCAAACATGGAAAGGATTGGAGGGAGGAAATGATCTAATTACATTATAATCCCAAAAAGTATATTCTAATAAAAATCATTTTTAAAAGTATTGCCAGCGAGGCATGGTGGTACATGCCCTTGACCCCAGCACTCAGGAGGTAGAGGCACATGGATCTCTGTGAGTTCAAGGCCAGCCTGGTCTATAAAATGAGTCCAGGACATCTACAGCTACACAGAGAAACCCTGTCTCCAAAAACAAAAAACATACAAACAAAAAGTATTGCCACTCAGTATTTTCAGTATAAACATCACTTGACACAATATGAGGCCTCTCACCATTGCATTGCCCTAAGAAGCTTTGTGTATATGTTGGATGGGATGCCATCAAGAAGTACTGATAGATCTTACTTTTGATAGCAAAAAGATTTTTAGACAACAAACGAATTTATTCTCATCCAAAGAAAAGGATTGAGCATATTGGTTTGAGCTTATGGAAATTCTTTATATACAATATCAGCTCCTAGCATTCCCAACTACAAGTCATCATACAGTTTTGTACAAAAAGAAAGAAAAAAACAGAATGCACCCTATGCAAAAAAAAATTGTTTATTGTTGAATATTTGAGTAAGTGAACATGGCTCATGGAGATCATCACAGACTTGCAGAACTAGACAGTTTATTGCTGGGTCTAGGAATGAGAACATGTGGTCTCAGCCTTAACTTTACCTTTAAAAACTTAGGCTAGGGCTGCAGAGATGGCTCAGTGGTTAAGAGCACTGTCTGCTCTTCCTAAAGGTCATAAGTTCAGTTCCCAGTGACCACATGGTGGCTCACAACCATCTATAGTGTAAACTGATTCCTTCTTCTAGCAGATGTAAATGCAGATAGAACACTCATATACATAAAATAAATAAACCTTTAAAAAAAAAAAACTTAGGCTAAAGCCAGATGCAGTGGTGTGCACCTATAGTCCTGGCTGCTGAGGTTGAGGCTAGGTTCCTTGGAGCAAAGGAGTTCAAGGCCAGCTGGAAGACATGGGAAGACCTGAAGCTAGATGACCAGTGCATGTGCCTGTGGGGGACATAGAGCAGCTCTGACCTGGCAGTTGCTTCAGTTGGCTTCTTTGCCAAGAAAAAGTCCCACAGGAAATCCAGTCACTGCCCAAAGGCATCACTGCCCGAAAGGATTGCCTCCTGCCAAGTGGATATTTCCCACGTCTCAACTATTGTAACCAGAAAAACCTAACCACAACAAGAATACGTTTCCTTTTATCTTCCTTAAGACTTTGACACAATCAGTCCTTTTCAAAGACTGTACGAGATTAATGGGACACACTCCTGAGGCTCTCACAAGATTTTCCTGCCACCAGTGCTGTACCTGACCATAAGAATAGTGTTTCTTAGCTGGGCATAGTGTCACTAACCTTAATCCCAGCACTTGGGAGGCAGAGGCAGGGGATCTCTGTGAGTTTGAGGCCAGCCTGATCTACAGAGTGAGTTTTAAGACAGCCAAGGCTACACAAAACAACCCTCTAGGGGTAAGGGAGGACTAGAGTTTAAGAGAAAAAAGAAACTTGCTCAGTGGAGCTGGGGAGAGAATCAGTGGTTAAACAGTTCTGTCCTTCAGAGGCCAGAAGCTCAGTTCCCAGCATCCACTGCTCACAAACCTGGAACCAACTCCAGATCCAGGAGCTCCTCTGGCTTCTGAGAGCTCTGTGCTTATGTGTGAAAACCCACACGGGAACACACAGACTTATACACATAATTTAAAAACTTTTTGGTTAACTTGCTCAAGCAACTTATCAAATAAACTTTTGAGTGGAACTTAAAAGGTGTGTTTGGTATGAAGTTTATACTATACTTCTTACTTGAAGCACTTTTGCTTCTTGGGAGACATTTAGCAGTGTCCAAAAGGCACACTCCTTCCTTCCTTCCTTCCTTCCTTCCTTCCTTCCTTCCTTCCTTCC
>NW_026591598.1:2510375-2597322 GCF_907164565.1 Psammomys obesus | reverse complement strand
TCCTTCCTTCCTTCCTTCCTTCCTTCCTTCCTTCCTTCCTTCCTTCCTATAGGATCCCACTATGTAGCCCTGGCTGGCAGCAAACTCACAGGTGTATGTATGCCTCTCTCTGTCCTTACTAGCTAGGAGAGCTGCTAATGATTGCTGTGAACGTACCAAAACACATACTCCTTACAATGAAAGTTACTCAACTCACTTTTAGAAAGATAGGGTTTGGGTATTTTGTTTGTTTGTTTGACCTTCCTTCAGATTCTATAATACCTAGGAGTTAACAAAGGAAATAGTTTTGGAACACTGTGTAGAAAAGCTTCTGTGGCTCCCCTCACCATTTTGAAAAAATAGTAAGAAAAAGGGTTGCTTCCTGGAATGACTTCTACAGTCAGGAACTTTGTGGACTTACTTGACTCAGTGGCTAAAGAATTCCCTGTGCTTTACCAGTCCCCGCCCCACCCTGCCACAAGGCTCCTGCTGTGGACATCAATCAACTGTGTATCTCAAGCTACTTCCTGTAGGGTGTGTTGTGGAATGGCATCAGCCCCTGCACCAGATGGGAATGCTGATCACAGTGTCATTTTATCAGACAAAGGATTCCCTGTTAGGAAGAGAGAGAGCTGGTGCACTTGGACAGTCAGTATGTACGCACATGGTTCCCACAGAAAAGGGAGACAGATATTAATTTTGCAGCCTCCTAAACCATGGGTTTTCCATGTGGATTTCCTGATCGACTGTCTTTACCCTTGTCTTGGAAGTGCTTATTCCTCTCCCAAATCAATGCATGAGCTATCTGACCTGATGAATTAAGTGATGGCATCCTTCAGAACTGATCTATTTCTTTGCCCCAGTCTTCAGTCTTCCTCTAAGCACTTGATCGCCAGTGTTTTTCCAGTCCTGGTTCTGACAGAGTCCTGCAATCCAGCTATTTATCCCAGCCATACCTAATACATTTGAACAATTGTATTTCTAGGCATAACTTGGGTCCCCTTGTGTTACAAAGCATTCCTGATCTCTCCAGCATACTCCTCCTGATCATTTGAATCACTTAGCTCACTCTAACTCACATGGTTGCGTGTTATTATTAAAGACTACCAAATTTGGGTACTTAGGGATTATTTTCTTTTTTTTTTTTTTTTCATCCTTTTTTTCAACAAAGCTATGCCTCTCATTTGAAGATAAATAAGCATTTAACTGATTAGGCAGATGTTCTTTATTTCTCATAAGCCACATGAGCTCTAAGATTTAAAATGGTACCTGGGCCTGGTGGCACACACCTGTAATTCCTGCATTCAGGATGCTGAGAACGGAGAACTGCGAGTTTGTGACCAGCCTGGGCTACATGTAAGACTATGACTCAAAACACACAAACCAAAATGCTGTCTACTCTGTAAGATTTGAGGCAGATGCTTATAGTCTTAGTCTGGTTTCCTTTCTTCTTTACTGGTTGGCACGTGTTAAGAACATATGATCTCATTTCAGTATTATCAAAACAGCAAAAGAAAGAAAATTTTTGCTATTCCATATACACTTCAAGAAAGCCAGATTCTTGGGGAGGAGAGATGGCTCAGAGCACTGGATGTTCACCCAAAGGTCCTGAGCTCAATTCCCAGCAACCACATGATGGCTTACAACCATCTGTAATGTGATCTGTTGCCCGCTTCTGGCATGCAGGCCCGCATGCAAGCAGAATACTGTATAAAAAATAAATAGATAGATAGATAGATAGATAGATAGATAAATAAGTAAGTAAATGAATAAATAAATAGGTCTTTTAATAAAAAAAAAACAAAAAAATAAAGAAAACCAAATTCTCAAAGTCCTGTGTAGTTATCAATTACTTAACAGTCATTATCACTTGTATAATTAGTTGCCAGCTAATGAGAGTCTTCATAGTTATTTAGCCATTTATAGTGGGGAGTGTGAGGGAGCAGAATCCAAATTCAAGTCAGAAATATACAACTTTAACTTTAGCTGATAGCATTTACATCTTGGAGAAAATTATTTTGGCAATAAAATATGAAAAACAAAACATTCCTTTGGAGGCTTGATGAGAATTAAATGAAGTTTTATAGAAAAAAACATTAGGCTAATGTTCAATAAATAAATATCCTTTTAAAATTTTTTTCTGGACATAGTAGTACAGGCCTTAATCCCAGCACTTGGAAGGTAGAGGCAGGTAGACTCTCTGAGAGTTCAAAGCCACGCCTGGCTTACATAGAGAGCTCCAAGACAGCCAGGACTATATAGAGAGAGCTTATCTCAAAAGAGAAAGAGAGAACCTAAAGGGAAAAAGAAGCTTATCCAGAAATACATATTAGAATATTATAAAATCTTTTGGAGCAGGTCATACTAAATAATCCCGGCTGTCCAGAAATTCAGTCAGTAAAGCAGGCTGCGTTTAAACTGAGATCTGCCTGTCTCTACCGCACTAGTACTAGAAAGAAATGTGTCTACTGCCACACCTGCAGCCACCACCACTGCCTTCTCCTCCTCCTTTTAAATTCTGTTTTTTTAATGTGGCTATTGATGCACAGGTACTACAGTGCTCTTGTGAAGGTCAGAGGTCAACTTGCAACTCTTGGGGTCGATTCATAACTCAGATCATATACTTGAGCCATCTTCCATCACCCACCTGTTTTTATTTTTATGTTTTTTATTTTTGAAAGAGGTTGTGTATAGCCCAGGCTGACCTTGAACTCACAGCAATCTTCTGGAGACTGGAATTACAGGCACGAGCCACCGCGACAAGCAGACCGTTGTAAAGCCTCTTTACTAAGAAGTAGTTCAATAGCTGGGAGTTTTCTTTAGTTGCTTTCCCAGCACGCAGGAAGCTGTATGTTCAACCCTAGCACTGCCGAAGCTGGGCCTGGTCATACGTACTTGTCATCTTAACATTTGGGAGATGGAAGCAAGATGATCAGAAGTTTAGGGGCATCATAGGTAGCTGAGTTCAAGGTATGTCGGGGCTATATTAAAATTCAAAACAAGACCAAACAGCTTTGCATTTTTTTGTCTAGAAATGATCATTTTCTAGATTTGGCATAAGGCCAAGCGTTAGATTTTATTAGCACTTTTTCTTAAAAAAAAAAAAAAAAAGACCTGGTGCAGTGGCACACGCTTGTAATCTTAGCTCAGGGAGATAGAGGTAAGCGGATCACTATGAGTTGGAGGCCAACCTGGTCTACAAAGTGAGTCCAGGACAGCTAAGGCTATACAAAGAAACCCTGTCTTGAAAAAACAAAAATAAATAAATAAAATAAAAATACAGATTAGAGGATTGGCATTTTGGAACATACCTTTAATCCTAGCTCTTAGGCAGCAGCAGAGGCAGAAAGATCCTGTGACTCTGAGGCAAGTTGGTTCATATAACAAGTTCCAGGCCAGGCAAGGTTGCATAGTAAGACCTTGTCTCAAAAACCAACAACCAAACAAATGCAATTATGAAAGTAAAAAAAAAAAAGTTTATCATGCTAATAAAACTAACCGATGGACAGACGGGCTTCATGAGCAGTTTTTACGGGGAATGTATAAATAGGGATTGTTTGTAGCCATAGAGTTGAACACTTAAGCCATGATACTTTAATACAACTTTTAACATATCATATAGATAGATAGATAGATAGATAGATAGATAGATAGATAGACAGATAGATAGTTAGATAGATGTATATGTGTGTATATATATATAATATATATATAATATATATATATATTAATTTATTCACTTATGTAGAAGCCCATAGCCAGCAAGTTTTCTAAAGCCATTTTGACTTTTGCTTTTGTGCTCTGTAAGTCAATATTTTTTTTCAAATCATTAACCAGAATTAACCAGAACACATATTACCAGCTCAGTGACTTCCCTAGCCTCTGAGTTGCTCATCAGATCAGCTTTAATGATCTCAGCGTCCTTGGCCTAATTAACTTGAGCTTTCATCATCCACCACATTATCTTCTTCCATTGCCATACAGTGAGTGGCAACTACTAAGTCAGCATCTTTAGGAGAGACAGATCTTAATATTAATCAGTCTTTAATTAAAACATCAAAGGAAAAAAAACATCAGCTTTTTAAAAGATATAATTCATTTCTCTGCAGTCTCGACCTAGACTGAGATGTTTTACAAGAAATGTTTATTCATGGTTTCAGCAAATACAAGTTTCTAATATGGTCCAACATGTGCGTATATGATCCAAAGGAAGACACTTGAAATCATACTATCATTCGAGTGAATCTCTTAGGATCTTTCATTCTACAGTTAATTCCCAAAAGATGAGCTATTTTGGGTCTATTTCTTTCCATTTTTTTCTTTTTCTTTTTTTAAAGATTTTATTTATTTATTATGTAGTGTTCTGACTGCGTTACTCCTACATGCCAGAAGAGGGTGCCAGATCTCACTATAGATGGTTGTGAGTCACCATATTGTTGCTATGACTCAAACTCAGGATCTCTAGAAGAGCAGCTGGTGCTCTTAAACACTCAGCCATATCTCCTGCCCTATTTTTTACTTTTTTATAGAGAGAAAAGTGGTGAGTAGAGGGAAGGAAGAAAGAAAGGAAGGGTTAGGCTGGTTCTTGTGAGGGGAGACAACCTGTGAGAATTTTCTTCCACCGTCTAGGTTCCAGAAATTGTATTTAAGTCATCAGCCTTGGTGACAGGCACCTTTATACGCTGAGTCATTTGGCAGGCCCCTTGGTCCAGTGCTTTAACCTCAAACCTACATTGTTTATTTGTTCATTTGAGATCAATGATAAAAACTACTTGAGTGGGGACTAGGGATGTACCTTCGTGGCAGCACACTTGCCTTGATGCAATTTTAAAAAAATGTTTTACAAAAATTTCTGTATTACTTGTTCTACCTTATTTTCTCACATTTGAGAGGATATGCCTACAACAAGATTATTTAGTGATTTGACCCCTAAAATCACCTTTGTGATAGTTGTGCCACCTTGAAACTACAAAAGGAAAGACTACTCAGTCCCAAGGCAAAGCCCATATCATGATGTTCTCAGCAAAGCTTCCCCTTAACTTCCAAGCCAAGTCAGGACCCGACTCATGTTTTTACAGCACTGTTTGTTCTTCCTTCAGAGTCCTTACACAATGAAAATGAGTGTCCATCTCAGCTACTAGGATGTAGGTGGCCGATCATGTCTCATCAAGATATCTCAGGTCCTAGCATAGTCTGGGGCACAAAGTTGGTCCAATAAATATTTATTTAACAAATAAAATGTATAAAAAATATAACTGAGCAAGGGGTATAGCTCAGTTGTAGGACATGAGCCTAGTTATGTGTAAAGTCCTGCTTCAACCCTCAGCATTGTTGAAAAAATAAAATAAAATCAATATATAACCTCAAGGGGACTAGAGAGATGTCTCAGCACTTAAGATCATTTCTTATTCTTGCAGAGGACCCAGGTTTAGTCCCCAGTACCCATGTGGCAGCTCATGTTAATGATCAGTTCTAGGTGATCTGATGCCTTCTTCTGATTTGCACAGGCACCAGGCATGCACACATAGAGACAAAACAGTCATACACATAAAATAAAATGAATAGTGTTTTTTAAAGACTATAACAGGGGTGGGCTAGGGTGGGCTGGGGAGACCAAAGAAACAAAAGAAGACTGCCTGGAAAGGAGACATCATGGTAATCCTGTGCTATGGGAACCAAAGAAGAGACTCTCGAGGGATGGCAAATACTTCCTCCTATCCTTAACTTCTGCTGTCTGACTTAGCACCCATCACTGCTGAGACTGTTTCCCTACAATAGTCATTGACTTCCTACTTGGCTAATCTGGGAACATTCTCTAATTTATTTTCTTCATTCTTAAAAATAAGGGAGTGCAAAGATGGCTTAGTCAGTAAAGAGCCTGCCACTCAAGCCTGAGAACCTGAGTTCAGATCCCTAAACCCACATCAGAGAAGCCACAGTGGTGTGCACTCTAACCCAGAGATGGGGTGGGGTAAGAGGGCCCTTAGAGACTAGCAGGTCCCTACCACTCATTGGCCTCACAGTCTATTGTAGTGGATAAACTCCAGGCTGAGTGAGTCCTGCCTTAAAAAATAAGATAGGATGACATAGGGGAAGACATTGATCTCTATATGCATATCTGCATGCCCACACCCACACAAACACTGAGCTTGAGGCTGGCCTCAAACCCTTGGTCCTCATGACTCACCTTCATGGGTTATAAGATTACAGGTGTATGCTACCATGCCTGGCACATCCTTATTTTCTTGACATTGTTCTCGCCCCATCTTATCTTTCTACCTCCTAAATATGTCGTTTTAGTTCTATCATCTGTCCTCTTTTTTTCTCCACTTTCAGCCCTGCTGAGATAGCTAGTCCCACACTCTTCTCTGGAAAAAAGGCTTCTAAATCTGTATTTCTACCCCAAAGTGGAATCTTGTCTGTGAGGGGCCATTCTAGACAACCCCACATAAGTTGTCTTTGAGTGCTCTAAATGTCTTTTTCCCCTAATGTTGTGTAACTTCTACACATGCCCTTGGTAACTCCAGAGTAATAGAATAGCATTATCTTTATTTTCTTTCTAGCCTCTACCTCCTACCCACTTAGAAAGTCCAAATCTGACTCTCCAGTTTTTCACAGTCGTTTACCTCATTTGTCCTCATTTATACTGACTTTGTTTCTTTTCTTTTCGCTATTTAAAATACAAGTATATTTACTACCTCAAGGTTCAAAAGTTAAAGATTTATATTTTCAAGTGACACAAAAAGAGATAGATGTCAGTGGAATGAGCACTGTGTCATAAGTATTTTTTTCTTTCTTTAGACAAGGTCTTATTCTATAGCCCATCCTAGCGTCAAATTATGTTAATCTTCCTGTCTCAAATTCTTAAATATTAGATTTTCAGCCATAAGCCACCCCACTTGACTGACAGCTAACTAAATCTTATGCTTCCTTGTCCTTGGCTTGGGATTCTGGGCTTGAACTTCTTACCATTCTAACTTTTTTTTTTTTTTTCTTTCTACACTACCATGCTGGATTAAAATTTTCTGGGCACGGTAGAGCATACTATAATCCCAGCACTTGAAGATGAGGCAGGAAAATTGTCAATAGATAGAAGCAGCCTAGGGTTAACATTGCAAACTCCTATCTCAAGAGGAAAATGTCCTGTTTCTAGCTCATTTGAAATAACTTGTTTTTACCATTTCTGTGTATCTAAATTCCAATTTTGTGAGCTGGGGATGTAGCGCAGTTGATGAAATGCTTGTCTGGCATGCACAAGGTTCTGGGTTCCATCCCTACCACCATATTTACAAGGTAATGGGTGTACACTTGAGTCCAGCGTCTCAAGAAGTGAAGTCAAGAGGATTACAAATTGAAGGTCATCCTTGGCTACATAGCTAGACAAGCCTGGACTACATGACACCCTGCCTTGAATAAATAATAAACATCCTAATGAATAAATGTACCCTCCATGCAGCCTTCTCTGATTCCTCTTGCCTTCCTGTCTCCTGATTTCTGCCAGGTCTTTTCTAAACTATAAAACCTCCCTACCTTTGTTATCATCTCTGTCTTAGTAACAAACTATTCATTAATCTCCACAAAAAAACAAGTGCTGTCTACAAGCAGCAAAGGGTTTTCAAAGGTCATGAGAGTTCCTGTAGATGTGGAAAGTTTTCTTATGAGTTCAGGAATACACAAGAACTCAAATACCTTCAAAACCCTAACTTTCCCATTTAAGATAAATTTCACACCCTCTCTACCACTCTGTAGCTATCCTTATAATAACAAAAACAGAAGACATGGTAGTTACTGATGCCCAACAGGCACAGACTTAATACTGTGGAGTTTCCATTTGCCAATGAATAATGCTTGTGTAGTCTAGATATGCTAAGATGATTATGCTAAGATGAAAGGCATTTTGTAGGTTTAAAATTCACAAGATCCAAGCAGTTCTCTCTATCTACTTCTATTCAGTGAATCCTCTAGAGAGAGAGACAAAGACAGGGAGCATGCCCTGTCAGGTGGATGAAAAGGCATTTTACTCGCTGAGTTGTGGGGTCTCTGGGTTGTCCTCGGAGGCTGGCAGTTCAGTTCTTGGGCAGCAGACAAAAGCAATGCTAGATCCAAAACTTGGAAGGGGCTGGTGTGAACATATGAGAGGACTCCACCCAGCTCACTTTAATTAGGAAAACAGCAGGGAGGAGTAAGAAGGATAAACATTGTTCTTTCTTCTAGGTCCACTGAAGGAAAATGTGACACCAAATTCTGTTCTTTGGAATTTCAAAATGTGTAGGGAATTCTTTGAACTCTATAATCAACTAACTGGAAGGTAATTTGAAATGTGGCTTGAACACATCCATTTGTGGTTTCAGGGTGGGGAGCATCACAGGAGGTATTTTGGAGTGCTTGTGTTTCTCCCTTAAAAAAATGTAGTGGGCATGAGAGATGTGCAGAATGCCTTTTTGTTACAGTTATCAGAGCAACAAGAGGGTGAGAATGGAATTGGTTACTTGAGTCACTGAGATGGTTCCTGGCAGAACTCCACATATCAAAACTAAAGAGAAACTCATGAACAGATAAAAAATAATACTTAAAGGAAAAGAGACCTTGTGCTTTATCTTCTTGCTTCTATCCCAACAAACACCAATGATAAAAAGAACAAAACTCTCGGAGGCTTCTTACTTGTTTTTGTTTTTGAAGAAGTGGACAATTAGATGTGTTTGGGGCGGGGGGCAGGTCCTCACTGTAGACCAGGATGGTCTCAAACTCACAGAGATGCCTGCTTCTGCTTTCTGAATGAGAGGACAGGTTAAAGACACATGCCATCACACCCTATGGAATATTTTCTAGAGGCTCTGTTTAAACTTTCAGGAAGTTTCTCTGTAGTATTTTAACACTTTAATTAAATAGAGTGTGACTAAAAGTGATAAGTAGTTTGAATCTGAACTTCAGTTTGCTAGATTGATCCATTTATTTATCTGAGCATTAATGAGAAGAGTAAAACAGTGGATAAGTATGTGGAGGAGTTAATTAGGAAAACACTGGCTTGATTGGCACCTGACTTGGTGAGGAAACAGGAAAGGAATTTCTGTCAGTGAAGGTTGTGATTCCATATCAAGATCATTCTTTATAATAGAATAACCACCCACCCTTAAGTCCAGAGCCAGAATTCCTCAGATTCTTCAACCAGAGGGGCCCTGGCATGCTAGAGAGTCTGTTATGATATCTGAACACTTGGTGAATGTATTTGGCCAGGAAGACTTGGTAGTGAAATTAATCCTGTCTTCTTTGGGGTTTCCCAGTTGTATTGCATAATTATAACACACTTAAAACTAGATTCCATGACTTGTGAAGTATCAGATCTGTGAGCAGATCTGCTCTCAGGATCACAGTGTGTCAGGGTAGAAAGGACTGTAAAGCTCATCCTGAATAAATTGCAAGATTTGTGAATGTTTCCTGAGATTGCTATACCAAGTGACTGCTTGAATTTCTGCTCACACTCCTTTGAGATCAAGAAAGTCACTCTTTTAGGGGATACCTTATTCTTTGAATAACTGAGAAAACCGATGGTTTGAAATCTGCCCTTGGATCTTGGTGTGCCAGTTTAAGGAGACATTCAGCACAAATTTTCTTCCTCCCACATTCCAGCTCCCCAGATGCTTAATGTTGATCATATTCCCAGAAACTTGCTCTGGATCAAGTATTCTTGATTCTTTTCCCTCTGTGTTCATAGAATAGTGTTCTAGCATCTTGCACTGTTAGACCAGGAGGTCACAGGATTCTAGATAGCTCCTTTGTTTTAAATTTAAGGACTAGGGTATCTAAAATAAAACAATACAATCTAGAACATTCCAGTACTCCCTTCTGTTTCCAGATGGAGTCTTTGTACTTGTGTGGGTAGGATTGATCAGCTTCTTTTGGAGTGAGAAATGAAGTGTAAAACATTTTGCCAAGCAAAGTTGTCTTTTACTTGTGTAATCTGATCATGGGCTTCAACCTCTACCTCTTTTTTTTTTTTTTTTTTCCCAAGGAGTTTCTGGCTCCTCAAACAAGTTTAAGGCTTAGCTCCAGGTTTCACTGCATCTATATTGATCACATGGGCCAACAGGAATTTGGACGTTTTAACTGACTTTCTTTTTCACCTTCATAAACGCAGAGGGACCATCACAAAAGGAGTCAAGTATTACACCTCCCAGAGATGCAAGCTGCCTCTGGCAGGCAGTCTTCTGAGTTGCTCTTCGTACTTTATTTAACAATTACAGGGTCACCAGGTAACTTTCCTAAAAACCAGAAAGTGGTGTTGCAGGATTCTTTTTTGAGACTTGAAATATGGACTCATGCTTTTTATTTAGCCTCAAGGAGGCTCAGGTTTCCTTGGTCGTGCACGGACATAAAAAAACAATTCAGGTGTTGGACATGGGCTGTTCCTGCTAGTGTCCCCACTACCCGTTCCCGCTCACCATTTTCCGGTCATTAAAACGGCTTATGTCTGGGCAGAGAAGTGTAGGTGGTGTAATGGGCCAAGATCTGACATACCTGAGAAGGGAAACTGTGCCTAGAGTTCATCCAATAACTTGGTTTCTGAGTCTAACTTAATTCCTTGGCATACCAAGAAAAAGACTGTTTAAGGCTAGCCTGTTCTTTGGTCAGCGCCAGAGGTGACATTGGAAAATACAGGGACGCCGTTGGTGGCAAATCTGGAGTCTGGGGTAGTGTAGACCGCCCACCCCAGCCCCTGCGTCTCTACCGGCAGCTGGGGCCCAGAGTGGCCCTAGCCACAACCGGCTGGCAGTGGGGGAGGCGGGGGCGCCCCTTCTGGGTTCGCCCTTGGGCTGGGCTCTGATCCCGCGGGTTGGGAAGAAGCGGGGGCGGAGGGGCCGGGCCAGCGCTAGGAGGGCGGGGCTTTCCTTTGTCAAGGGATTTGCCCGGCGTGTCCAGGACGGCTTCTCTCCACTCACCCTCTCCGGCAAGGACCCTACTCCGCCCGCGGGTGTGGAGGGAGCGAGCTAGGGGGGTGCGGGATGTGCTAGGGTCCCTCTTTCCAACCCCGGAAAGCCCCTCCCTCGGCGCCTCGGCCTCCAATCCTTGCCTCCGCCCCCTCCCCTCCCGACGGGGCTCCCTGTTGGCCCCGCCCCCGTCCTCTCCCTGGCTGTCTGCGCCGCGCGCTCCCGGGCTTCCTAGGGGGCTGCCCGGGCGGGGCAGTGGCTGTGGCGGTGCTGGAAGGGGGAGGAGAGCCGCCCGCCACCCGAGCAGTTCCAGCCAGCGGCGGGTGAGCGGGCCGGGCGGCGTGAGAGAGGCGGGCTCGCCCCCCTCGTGCGGCCGGAGCGGAGCCTTTTGTTCCCAGCCAGAAGTTTGCATGCCGGGACCGTGACAGCTGCGGGCGGGGAGGACGGCCGCAGGGCCAGCGGCGTGGTGGAGAAAAGAGGCGACTGCTTGTCATGCAGCCCACAACGGGGAGACTAGGGGCCAGAGACCTGCGGCGGCTGAGGAGGCGGCGCCCACAGGACACGGGACTTTCTGCTGCCGGAGGGACAAACTAACTTCCTGAGCACGAGACCCAAGGCCGGTGCTGCCGGGAGCCACCTGCAAGGCTGCGGTGAGGCGACCTGTCCCTCCGGGCGCGAAGCATGGCGCGGGTTTGCGGGCGGTGCTGAGTGAGTCCTTCCGACAGCCCCTTGGCCGCTGCCGCAGCCTGCCCGCCTTCTGAAAGGCCCAACGTGGGCCTCCAGTTGCCTTGTTTTGCGGCCACGGTATGGTGTTGGCTTGGAAGCCACAACAATGCCATGATGTTTTGGAGACAGGAAGCCCCAAGCTGGCCCCGAATGAAGGACTTCCTGTGTTTAAAGTTACAGGAATATCCGCTGACCAGCCCTGTTCAAATGCAAACACCCCAACCAGAGAGGACGAATGGCTAATTCAGACCAGCTGGACTCTTCAGGGCTGAACACAGGATAAAATGAAAGGAATTCTTAGGAGCTTGGACCATACTTGAAGTCGAGAGAGGGTGTGCCATTGTCATTAAAGGACATAATTGGTATAAATTTTCTGTTTCCAACTCAGTTTCGGTGAGAATTAAGTGAAACTAGATAATGAATAAGACTTGCCAATATCAAATGATTTTTTGCTGACTGAATTTGAAAGGGCAGTGCTCTATAGAGAAGTAAAACCAGAAGCCATACAAGTAATTATTTTATGCTTGTTGACTAAATAATACCATTTATCTGTCTGCAATTATGAGGCTGCTAGCCTGTGAGAAAAAACCTATTTGTCTTAGAGTTTCTCCCAAAATGGTTTCAACTTGGAACTTCCAGATCTTTCTGGAAGGCAGATGCAATTGGTGGTTTAGACTATAAACATGTAAGAGGATTTACAACTCATGTAGAATGTGTTTTGGGAGAACCTGTGGGGGGGGGAAAAAAACTTCTGAAAGATTGATGGTTCATCATTTTTGAAAAAGTATGGGTAAGCCACTTAGCAGGCCAGACTGTTTAAGGCGGAACCCCACCTGCCTGGGTAAAGGGGAAGATGAAGATGGCTATATAGAAGATTGCTATGTTCCACAGCGGTCTATATATGATACAATGAGGATAAATGAACAGATTGACCAGGGGTCAAAACTTAATCAAACATCAAAAAGCACCATGGAGAAGATGGAAGGAAGTACCATATCTAGCAATGGTACATTAGGAGCATCATCTAATGTTTTTGAATCTAGAGTGCCAGAAGGCAAAAAGCTGGATGAGAGGATAATATTTGATGCGTTAAAGCTAAGCAGTGACGTGCAGAAGTCAGTACCTGTGCCACCCAGACGTCGGCCAAACACAGAGCGCAAAGATAATGTTAACAGGAGATCATGGAAGTCCTTCATGCCACCCAACTTCCCAGAATTTGCAGAAAGGATGGAGGCTTCTCTCAGTGAAGTCTCAGAAGCTGGTGCTTCAAATCCTTCCTTGCAAGAAAAAAAGGAATCCAGTTCTGCATTAACAGAAAGTTCTAGTCACTTTGACCACAGGGAACATCAGTCTGAGTCCGTTACTTTGGAGCACATGTCCAAATCTGTAGATATTCCAGAAGTGCAAGATGTAAAAAACCTGCGCGACTGCCAAGACTTCAGATTCCAACAGCACAGTGAGAGCTCTCCCCATGAATTCCAGCCTCTAGAGTCAGAAACTGCAGCAGCAAGTGGTAACACAGATGAAATGCAGGAGCACAGATTCTCAAGTGCAACCTGGCCTAGGGCCACGAAAAGTTCTTGTAAGGGAGGCCTCAGTGAGAAGCAGCACCCCCTTGGGGATACTGCCTGCACTGTGGAACTTCCACCTCTCTCTCCTTGCCTGAGTGAAGAGCTGTTGGATCCAGAATTACATATGCTTATAACACCTAGCCTGAGAGAAAAAACAGAGTCTGAGTTAAAATTTGAGGAGGATGAGCGATGGATCATGATGGAGGCAGAGGAGGAGTGGGAGGAAGAGAAATTGTCGGAGAGAAGAGAGAGTCTTCTAGTTGTAAATGAGAAGATGAGCTTGGCAGATATTTTTGAAGAAAGAGAACAAGCAAACACAGTAGCAGTGGTAGAGGATGGATCCGATTGGTCATCTGTCTTGGGAACTTCTGACCACCTAGCTCTTGATGAGATGTGCTGCTCTGTTGACCTGCAGCCAACTAGGGATCAGCCTGCTTCTATTCCCAAGGGTACACCCCCTGACTCCACCTTTGTGCCCACAGGTGAAGGTGTTATCAGTGAGATGAAAAACAGAACTCAGGGGCTAGAGGGTCTGACTTCGGGGTTCCAGTGCCCTGATGAAGCAGAGCAGCTCTCTGACACAGATTCTGTGCAAATGTTTCTGGAACTTGAGAAGGAATGTTTATGTGAAGAAGGAGTAACTTCTTCAGCTGAGCTGCTGAGTCAGGTCTCTTCTGAAGGGCTGGCCCCATCCCAGGATGCAGAAGAGTCACTTTTAATTCGTCGTTTGCCAGGAGCAGCCTTAGAACAGGAGCAGCATGTGGGTCTTGTAAGTGTGAGGATACAGGACCCGGACACTGGATTAGATGGTGAATATTGTAATGCCCTGGACTCTCCTCAGGTGCCTAAAGCTGTGGAACTTGGTATTCCCCCTGATAACAGGAGGGACACCTCTACTGTTAGCAAGGAGTGTGAAAAAGTGCCTTTTAGCCCCAAGATTGGTGGGGAATTTACATTTCTGGCTGATCTAGAGCCACTTGGAAAACCAGACACAGGGGGATTGTTGAACTCTAATCCCAGAGCTTCTTGTGAAGAAAAACTACCAGTCTTTATTGCTTCTGAGCTAGCCAAAGAAAATGGCAATTTGTCCCAGGTAGGCTGCAGTCAGACTAAGGGGAATGTAGAGGTTTATATGGAAAGGATCCCTCTCAATTTTGCTTTTAATTCTGAACAAGATGTTACCTCAGGACCTGAAGTAGAGGTGTTATCATCTGATTCAAATTTATTAACAGATGAAATTCAGTTAGAAAGTGGAAAAGGACCTATAATTAGCCAAGAAGATAACAATCTGACATCATTGGGAAATGTAGACCCTTGTGAATTACCCACAGAGAAGGTTTGTGGTGAGGATGCTAAAACAAAAGAGCTGGATTGTCGCACAAAGGTTTTAGGGAATGGAGTTCCAGTTCATTTTCTTAGAGACTTCCAGAGGTCTCCAGAGGCAGAGGTTCTGAGTCTGCACCTGTTAGCTGGAGGACTGAGACACAATAGAGCAGGAGCAGAAACTGGGAATGATGGAGAACCTGAGCTGAATATGGCTTCATCACAGGAAGGGGAGACAGGAATGAGAGAGTTAGATTCAACCCTGAATATCTTTCCAGAGGAACAAATCACCAAAGCCCATAACACTGTACCAGGTTTAGAGGAATGGCTATCCAGCCAACAGCAGCCTGCCCCAGCTGCTAAAATACCCATGGTAGAAGATGTCCCAGATGCTGTAGTACCCATGCCAGGAGAGGATATCCCAGCTGTGGCAGTGCCTGCCCTGGAGGGGCCTGCTGCCAAAGCCTCTGCCTCAGAGGGAGCTGTTGTAGCTACTCCAACAGTGTCCTTTCCAGAGGAGGATATCCCAGTTGCTTTAGTGGTTGTCTTAGAGGAGGATGTTATGGCTGCTGCAGTTTCAGCCCCAAAACAAGCTGCCACTCCAGCTGGTGCAGTGCCTATCACAGATGAGGATGTTACCTCAGAGGAGCCTGACACTCAAGCTGCTGCGGTGTTCCTCCCAGAGGAGCGTGCCACACCAACTCCTGCAGGGCCCAGCTCAGAGGAGCCTGATACTCAGACAGTTAGAGTGTTTACTGCAGAGGAGTCTAGCACCACGCCTCCTGCAGGGCCCACACCAGAGGAGTCAGCTGCCCCAGCTCTTGAAGAACCCACCCCAGAGAAGCCTGATACCCAGGTGGTTACTGTGTACATCCCAGAATGGTCTGCCATTCCAGCTACGGCAGTGCCTGCTATGGAGGAAATTTTCTCTCCTGGTGGACCCTTTCCAGAAGGAACTGCCCACACTGATTCAGTGCCCATTGCAGAAGAAATTCCTGTTCTTGAGGAGGCTTCCTCCCCTGGAATATGGATCAAGGAAGGCCTTGATTCTTCAGCATTTGGAGTAAAAGAGGTGCCTGGCACAGTGCTACATGGGAAAGTGCCTCTGGCTGCAACTGATGGATTAAATTCACATGAGGTAATTGCTGCTCATTTCATTGGCAGGAACGGCCTCGAGAGTAAAGTGAGAATTGCACTTGGTGATAATGAGTAATGACATAGGTACTCCTTTCTTTTGTTGGTTCTGTGCCCCTGGGCTTGCAATTTCTAGATTTTTCTATTGCATTTAGAGGGAAAATGTATCTTAATTTTCTCTGGTATAAAATGTTATTCATTTTTTTACTTACATATATTGGAGGTCAAAGTAACACATTTGTAAATAGTCATTGGCTTACTTTTTAAAAAAGATTATTAGCAGGAAAGTGTGGTTCCCCTTTTGAGAAAATACAGCCAGGCTGTTTCCGAAAATCAAGAGAGTTCATGTTTATTAGTGACGTACAGTTAAGCTGAGTTACACTGAGCTGAGTGAAACCTGCATACTTCAGACTACTCTAGGAAGATTAGGTGTTCTGAGTCTTCTCTTAGATTCCCTACTTTGTAAGGCAGAACCCCAAGAGAGGATTGTAAGAAGAAACTAACAGTGCTTTTACAGTATCACATATGAGATTTCTGTCATTGACCATCTTCTCCCTTCATCCTGTAAATAGATTTGCAGAAATAGTGGAAGCAGGTGAAAGCAATGTAAAAATACAAGTGCTGTTGTGTGTGGTATTTTTGGTTTGGTTTGCTTTGGTTTGGTTTGGTGTGCTTTGGGTGGGTTTTTTGTTTGTTTGTTTGTTTGTTTGTTTGTTTGTTTTGGTTGGTTTGGGTTTTGGTTTTTTCAAGACAGTGTTTCACTGTGTAGTTCTGGCTGTCCTGGCGCTTTCTCTGTAGATCAGGCTGTCCTCTACCTCTCAAGTGCTGGGATTAAAAAATGTGCACTGCCACCCCTTTCCCCCCATGGCCAAATGTATGTTTCTTAAAGCCAGAGGCATAGCATACTTAGGGAAAACTCAGTACAGCAATTATAGTCATATGTAAAATTGCTCTTTAAGTCACTTTCCTCTTGTAGACTTTTGTTTCTGAGTCTATGAAAGGGAGCATGTGCTAGGCTATCCTCCTGGGTCTTTTATCTTTGTGGTATGTGTTTTGTTTGGTTTTGCTACAAAGTCTCACTGTGTAGTCCAGGCTGATTCTAAATCCTCCTGCTTCAGCCTCCTAAGTGTTAGGATTGCAGGCTTGACTGAGTACACCCAGCCTCTAAAATTCTTAGACAACAGAATGTGGAAATGAATAATTGAAGAAGCGTTCCACTTTCTAAAGCCCATCTGCTTTAAGTAACTGAGTGAGGCGGTTGTTTGGGTTTAACCCATTCCCAGGTCCCAGAAAGTACCTTCCTCACAGGAGCCACTCACAATTAATGAACAGTGAATATCAACTTTATGTAGTATCAGTGGGTACTAAATAAGGTTTGTTCTCTTATCTACCTCACTGCAAAACCTTCCATAACAACCTGAACCTGTTAGAATACCAATTAGACACACAACAAATAATTTTTATTATGTCCCTTAAGCTACCAGCTTTGCTACAAACCCTCCTGCTTAGCTGAGTGATGGTAGTTTCCTTTTGGCCTCAACAGTTATATCATAATGTAGCTTTCTGTCAAGTTAGAATTTGTTACCTTTTGGGTTGATGGGTCATGGTTTTGGGTTTTATGGAATGTGGGATTGATAATTGAAATTGCAGTCACCTCTCAAGTTAGAATAGTAGGTCAGTGACAGAACAATTCCTTGTGCTTGCACTCATCAAATATGAAATACTTCTGGTATGTAGCCTACAGCAGCAATCAGTGAAAACGGATTAAATGTATAAAGAGCCAATTTGATCTCGTAGAGATTCAGAGAAATCCCCAGTACTGGTCTCTGGGATATGTGATCTCCAAGGATCCCTCCATGTCTAGGAGATCCTCATTTTATAAAGTATTGCCTGATAAAATGACAGGAGAAGGAAATGGTACCATCCCATCCTCCCCTCACCTCAAAGTTGTCATTCTTTCAAGTGGAGTTACTTGAGGCAGAGTGTCACTGTGTCATCCTGGTTAGCCTAAAATTTACTATTTAGACCAGGCTAATCACAGAGATCTCTCTGCGTCTGCCTTTGAGATTAAAGTTCTGGGATTAAAGGTATGCAGCACTACACCCTGCTATTTTGACTATATTTATGGAATCCAGGAGTGATAATGTATGGTCACAATTTGAGCATTTGGGTCACTAGGGTGAACTGGAAGATATTTAGGGCTAGCCTGGGCTACCTAATATGGTGTAGTCTGAGCTATAAGTGAAGATGGGGAGGAGAGACACTACTGAAATAATTACTAGTTGGATTTTTAAAGAAGTTTTTCAGAGCTAGACATGTCTGATTGGTAGAATATTTGCCTGGTATACACAGTCCTTGGTCCATCTGCGCACTGCAGGAAGTGAAAAAGTATTTTTTCAAGGTTGTATAAATTCCAGTTTTTACATTTTTAGAGAGGTGTTTGTTTTTTTATATTTGGGTCTCGAGACAGGGTGCCATCCTGGCTAGCATGGAGTTTACTATGTAAGTCCATTCGGGCCTCAGGCTTATAGCAATCCTCCTGCCTCTGCTTCTTAAGTTCTGACATAGGTGTGAATCCTCATCCCTAGCTTTTAGGGAGGTTTAGAGGCAAAGGAACTTACTGTTTCTGTATAGAGATACTTAGAACTCAACAAGCGATCATAACCTGGAATTTGATTTAGAGTGAAATGCTTCAGAGCTTGGTGTTTATGTATGTACAAAGGCACGTGGCTAAAAATACAAACTTTCTGTTCTTTTTTAATATATAAACTTCATAATAGGCACTAACAAGAGCTTGGTTAGAAGAAGCAAAATGTCAGTTGATTTGTTATTTCTGTATTGTGATCTCAAGCTACCGAGAGTGGGCCCCAGTTACTAAAACAAACCCTACCCATAGGTTTCCTCAATCTCATTTACAGTCAAAAATTCAGAGGAAGAGACAGCAGCCTTTCATACAAAGTAGGGTTTCCATAAAATTAAAATTGGCCAAAGAAGTCTTTTTAAGCAAAAATTAGGGAGCATCACAACACCAATTCAGTGTGTGAATGTCCAGCTGATAGGCAGATCTGTCATGAGTTTGTTTGCTTTCCCTTAAGCAATTTCTATACAAGGAGTCATTCATTCAAGAAATAAATAATTACTGAGTATCAGCTTTGTGCCAGATCCTAGCCTCTTGCAGTGAATAGAACTGGCATGGTGCCTGCCCTTGTAGGCCTTACAGTAGCATGTGGGAGGCAAACATGAAGCACAAAAATGGCTCTTGTAAATATATAATTATAAACTCAGACAAAAGGGATTTGAAGACAATTGGATAGAATCAAGAAATACTTTGGAAGTAGAATTAAGACCTGTTCATGGATTTTGTTCAAAGTGTGTCATTTATCTCAAATGATGTGGATTCTGGTTTATACAGCTAAGTACAAACTGGACAGTAGTAAGTTGTTTTTTTTTTTTTTTCAGGAACAAATGTTAGGGTTTGGTTTAGGAAGGAATGAATTTGAAGAGATGGGAAAGTGAGGTGCTCTTTCATTGAAACCATTAGGTTCAAGTTACCTGTACGTAGTTTGTATATAAATAGACAGCAAGAAAGCAGTTGGATGTGTGGATTTGAAGCTTAGAAGAAAGATTTAAGTTGAGAACCATTTATCAGAGTTAATAATTAAAGTGATAGATTAAATTGCCCAGTAAGGGCATTTAAAGAAAGGGAGCCAGGTGGTGATGACTCATGCCTTTAAATCCCAGCACTTGGGAGGCAGAAATAGGTAGATCTCTGAGTTTGAGGCCAGCCTGGTCTACAGAGTGAATTTCAGGAGAGCCAAGGCTACACAGATAAACCCTGTCTCGAAAAAAAAAAAAAAAAAAAAGAAAAGAAAAAGGGAGATAGCCAGGCATAGTGATATACACATACTCAGTAGGCTAAGACAGTAGGGTCATGAATTTCAGGCTAGCCTGAGCTATATAGTAAACCTTGTCATAGACACATAGATTTTTTTTTTTTCCAAGATAGGGTTTCTCTGTGTATCCTTGGCTGTCCTGGACTAGCTTTATAGACCAGGATGGCCTCAAACTCACAGAGATCCACCTACCTCTGCCTCCCCGAGTGCTTGGTCTATAGGTGTGTGCCACCGTGCCTGGTATCATAGATAAAAAATTTAAGGAAACTTTTGGACTAACAGCCTCCATTTGGAGATAAACAAGAAAAGAAAGAGAACAAAACCACCAAAAAAGGATTCAAATGGAAAATACAGTACCACCAAAAAGTAACTACAGCCATCATCAGTAACCACAAACACAAAAATAAAAACAAACCTTTAAAAAATAGCTTGAATGTATTTGATTTGAGTAAAGGCCCTTTAGTGTTGACTTGATACCTTCCCTCTCTGTCTTGTTGCCTTTCTTCTGTCCCTTGATTTCTAATCCCCACCATTATCAATAAATTTCAAAGCCTAATGTCCTCATAATATCCTTCATCTGTCCCTGTCCTCACTCCTCTTGGATTTTCTTCAAATTGAAGTCTTTAATATACCAGAATAGAGCTACGTGTTACTTGTGGGGATTTTTCTGGGAGCTGTATTTTGTTGAAGCTGAATTTTGTAGTGTTGTCTGACAAAATACAGTACAATCAAGGTTTAATATAAAGTGAAGTGTACTAGTGATTTCCCTCAGGACCTTTTTCAGTTTTTGCTAGGCTTTTCCCTTCCTGCTAACTGATTTATTCAACCATAGGTGTTCCTTTGGAATTAGATTCCCAACTATAGTGTGTGATCTGTCATCTGTTGTAGAATAAAATTAGTCTGACTTAAGCATTCAGTCCTCTTTTACTTTTATTTTGTCCTTGTCTGTTTTCATCTTCTGTCATCTTTTGTATTTAATAGACAAATCTGCCATGCTGAATCTGAAGGAACTTTGTATAGAAAAGAATTGGGGGTGAGGGGATATAGACAGACTGGTAAACATGGCTAATTTTATGTTCTAGTCATTAAGAGAAGCCAGTTCTTCGGGATAAGTATTTATGTCATTCTTTCCCTTAAGACCATAAGTTTGGCAAATGTGTGAAAACTAAAGGTTTGGCATTTCTTCATTTTGTTTTTGAGATAGGGTCTCATATACCCCAGATAGGCCTCAAATTCTATATGTAACTGATGATGATCATGAACTTCTTACCTTTCTGCCTCTACCTGAGTGCTGAGATTATAGGCTTGGTGGCTTACACCCAGTTTTCAAAAGTACTATTTTTTGTTCTGACTGTTGAATGTAGAAATATCTGTATTGTAACTGTAGTAGAGAAAAAGAAGCATATTGCTTACCACACTTATTCTGCTGGGGACGGTTATTGTTGTTTGTTTTATGATGGATGTGATCCCTGGTATCATCTTTTTAAAGTATTTTATATACCTATGCCTTAGTCAGTACATGTGTCAGAGTTGTAGGCACATTTTCTTTTGCAGACAAGGGATTACTGTTTCAAGATGATTGGTTGTATGTGGTCTGTGGCCCTGAAACAGAATGAAGTTAAATGGCCACAGGGGATTAAGCTGTGAGCTTTGCATTTTTCACACTGTTGATCTGTTTTGACTGATTGATTGAGTTACTCACTCTAGCCAGAAAAACACGTTGCCTGATGTCAGTGATCAAATGTCTATTCTCCACAGTATTATTCCAAGATCTTAAGTACTTGTAATTTGGTAGCATTCTTCCCTTTCAGTATTCAAGTACATTGCATTTATTTTATAATATTTTAAGGCTTATACTTCACTAGCTTTTAGCATTAAAAATTAAGCAGCTGATTTGAAAGAAGAAACTGAGTCATTACGTTAAATACCTAGATAGTGCTATAACTGGTCCTGGGTGTATGTTACACATGAGGATACATAATATATGTAACTGAACCATAAACTCATCCATCTCCTTTGTACCTCACTGTTCTGATGCGCGCATTTCCTCTTTGTTCCTCACCCTCCTTCGTTAAGTTATAAATCTCCGAAGAATGACCAGATCCTGTGGTATAGAAAGTTTATCAAAAAGAAAGAAAAAGAAAGTTAACGTCCTTTAGAATAAATCTGCTTTGCTTTGCAATTATCCAGATGTTTCAGAAAGAACAAGTGGATCCTCTTCAAGTGAAATTGCAGCAAGTGAATGGACTGGGCCAGGGATTAATTCAAAGTGCAGGAAAAAATTGTGATGTGCAAGGTTTAGAACATGACATGGAAGAGATCAATACTCGGTGGAATACACTGAATAAAAAGGTGAGTGGTGAGCAAGTATCACTTGGGCTGGGACTGGAAGGGGCAAAAAGAGACATTTAAAATCTGAGGTTTCCCTTGCAACTAAACGCTAACAAAATTTAGTCATTGCCATCTATAAGTACTGAAATGGTGAGTATTTAAAGAACTGTTCATACATACTGCTCTCCCCCTTCTTGTAACTGAGCTCTCCATATCTGTGACACAGGTTGCACAAAGAATTGCACAACTACAGGAGGCTTTGTTACATTGTGGGAAATTTCAAGATGCCTTAGAGCCTTTGCTCAGCTGGTTGGCAGACACTGAGGAGCTCATAGCCAATCAGAAGCCTCCATCTGCTGAGTATAAAGTGGTGAAAGCACAGATCCAAGAACAGAAGGTAAGTGGGAATGTGGAGACAGCGAACTGAAGCGGGCACAGTGGCAGACAACACATTTGCTTATTGCTTAAGAGGCAGTCTGAAGTTTCAGTAGAACTCCATTTTGTCCTCCTGAAAAGAAAGGTGGAACTTATTTTCATTGCTTTACTCTGGTCTTTGTTAGACTAAACAAGTTACACACTTGCTCATGTGTCATGTTTTAATCAACAATATTTTAGAATAATGTTGTATGTCATGTATGAGTTGTCTGCATTTTTAATGTTAGCATGTTAATTATAGATAATAATAGGTTTCATTGTGACATTTTTATTCATATACATAATATTTTTTTACATTCACCCTCCATTACCATCTCTTTCCCTGTTCTAATCATCCTCTTCTTCCCACCTAGCCCTACTTCTACTTTGTGTGTGTGAGAGAGACTATTGAGTATCACTAAAATTGTTCACAGGAATATGGATACCTTGCCAGTGGCTATACTGCTAAAGAAAAAAAAAAATCTTTCTTTCTCCCATCTAATGTTAACTGTAATCAAATCTTTAGGAAAGGGTGAAGATCCCTGAGCCCCTTCCCACTCTGTAACACAGTGTTACGGGGTTACTCTTAATGTGGATGTTGTACATATAATCACAGCTGCTGAGAACTGTTAGTGAAACAGTGTGTCAGGTCTGGAAGTCAGCAATATACACATAAACACTACCTCCCCCAACTCTTACACTATTTCCACACTCTCTTCTCCGGTATTTCCTGAGCCTGGGGAGAGGGAGCCGGATAAACGGCTTGGAACTCAACAGTCTTTTAGTCAGGGTCTCACATAGGCCAGGCTGGTCTGGAACATTATGTTGCTGAGGATGGCACTGAATTTCTGATTCTTCTGCCTCCACCTCCCAGGTGCTGGGATCACAGGTATAAACCTCACCTGGTTGATGTGATACTGTAAGCACTGTTCCAGCTGAGCTCTCTATGTCTCCAATATTCTGTTTATAGTGTTAATTTAATTTCTATTTCAGTGCAGTTTTGTTTTTACTTTTTTTTTTTTAATTTTATGCCGGGCATGGTGCCATATGCCTTCAAAACCAGCTCTTGGGAGGCTGAGGCAAGAGGATTTTTTTAGAGTTTTAGGCTAACCTTGACTACATGTTTCAAAATAACCAGGTACAATGAAGGTACACCAATGGGAAAAACTTTTTTGAAAATCATGTTTATCTCAAATGAAATTTTGTCTCTTTTCTACTTTCAGTGAGATATAACAAATGATATTCTATATATTTACAACATACAAGATGATGTTTTGATATATGTGTATAATACAATGTGGAATGACTACCTTAAGCTAAATCAACATACCTTTCATTTCAGATCCTAATGATTTTTCTGTGTGCTTTTGTTTTTTTCTGTGTTTGTTTTCTGAGACTCTGTGGCTGATCTGGAGTTTCCTATGTGGACCAGGCTGGCCTTGAACTCATAGAGTCCCTCTAAGGACTGGTGTACACTGCCACTTTTGGCTTATGTATTGTTCCCTAATTAAAAAAAAAAAAAAATTTACCTGTCAGTAACACAGTGATGGCAATCGTACTATTTAAAAACTGAAGTGAGTGATCACATATTTTTTGGGTCAAGAATGCATTGTTCAGTTAAGCTTCAGATTCTTTATGATGAGTTGTTTGGTTTTATTGTATTTTATTTTTCTTCAAAATAGGTTCTCACTGTGTGAATCAGGGCTCAAACTCACAGAGATCCACCTGCGTCTGTTTACCCAGTGCTAGGGTTAAATGTGTGTGGCGCTACACCCAGCTCTTGGTTTGTTTTTAAATGACCCTTTGTTGTTACTTTTTCCTTTCTCTTTCTCTTTCTCTTTCTCTTTATGCCACAGCTGCTCCAGCGACTCTTAGATGATCGAAAGGCTACAGTGGATATGCTTCAGGCAGAAGGAGGCAGGATAGCTCAGTCAGCTGAGCTGGCTGATAGAGAGAAAATCACTGGGCAGCTGGAGAGTCTTGAGAGTAGATGGACTGAACTCCTCAACAAGGCAGCAGCCAGGTAAGGCGTGTGAGGCTCGGTCAGAGGAGTGCTCTGTGTTTGCTTTACAGTTGAAGGTGTCCAGTGGCTTTTACTGATGGGTGATGAGTGTTTAGAGATAATACATATATTACTCTCAGGAACTGAGCTCTAGTTGCTCATAAATTCTGAAGTCAGCGATGCTTGATGTGAGAGGTGGCTGATGTCCCAAATAATGGACGCAGTCTCCTTGTCATCTAGCCAGTATTCAGTCTGAGTTCTTGAGACAGGTTTTTTTTGTTGTTATTTTTTTATTTTACATATATAAACAGTGCTTTAATATTTGGAATTGAAACTTGATGTGTATTTTTTCTGGTAATTTATACTGATATTTGTTGTTTTTTGCATCCTCGAGGTAGTCTGTGATGGTGTTAGATATATAGACATTCAAGAGATAGATAGGTATTTTCTGTCTC
This sequence comes from Psammomys obesus, assembly GCF_907164565.1. Lineage (NCBI taxonomy): Eukaryota > Metazoa > Chordata > Mammalia > Rodentia > Muridae > Psammomys > Psammomys obesus. The sequence goes on along the minus strand of NW_026591598.1, from coordinate 2,572,569 downwards.
AAAGAAGTAAATTAATTAAATAGGCTGCCAGGTGTAACTTGGATAAAGTAGATGTTAAGTAAAGCTTTACTGAAATACATCACACAATCCCAACACTTTTTATTTTAATTTATTTTATTTATTTTGTTGATACCAGGGATTGAACCTAGGATTTCATGCATCCTGGTCAAGAGTTCTACTACTGAGCTACATGCCCCAGCAGTACCAGGCCTTTTAAAATAGCTATCATTCCGTCTGTTCTTAGTGTCTAAACCCAGCATTATGGCCTTTCTTTACTAAATTGGTGCTTATATGGGTCTGTTGGTTATTTCCAGGTGTTTTATGTATTGCAGCTTCTTCTCCCGTTTATAGTTTACAGTATATTTAAAACCCAAGCTTAATGTGGATATTATATAAGACTTAAGATTCCAAATGACCTGGAGAGAGAGAGAGAGAGAGAGAGAGAGAGAGAGAGAGAGAGAGTGAGAGTGTGTGTGTGTCTTTGGTTTGAAATTGCCAGAAACCTAATTGGATTTTTGAAACTGGGGGGAAGGGAAAGGACAGACAGACTTCTAGCTCTTAGGAGTAAACTACTTTCATTTTCAAATATTCTTTTAACTCAAATGCAGAGATAGCAAGGAGAGAATAAGACATGAAGACAGTTGATTTGGGGTGCTTTTAAGTTGTATTTATTGTGGCCCTATGTTCAGGTGGTACGCATGCTACATTTCCTTTCTGTTATGTGTCAAGATTGTCTAAGGGAGAGTGCTAAAAGATCTCTTTCCATCCTGAGCCTGCTACTACTCATGAGGTGACTGGAGAAATCTTTGTTTAAGCCATCAGGATTAGCATTCTCTGTTTTAATCATGGGATAAATATCCTACCCACCTTAGGGTCAACAGAAAATAATGCTGTGAAAACTTTTAAAACTGTGAAGTAATGCTACCCAGTCACGTGTGTTTTGCTCACTATGAGAACTTAAACCATGCCTAGTAAAGACTGCTCTTCTACTGAATTTCATACTACATGATTCGTAATGTGACTTTCTGCCTGAGCAACTTGTTCTGTGTATTTGTGTAGGCAAAAACAGCTGGAAGATATCTTGGTTCTGGCCAAACAATTCCATGAGACAGCTGAGCCTATTTCTGACTTCTTATCTGTCACAGAGAAAAAGCTTGCTAACTCAGAACCTGTTGGCACTCAGACTGCCAAAATACATCAGCAGATCACTCGTCACAAGGTACGAAAGTGCTACAATAGGTGGAACACAGAGCTGGAGGCAAAACTGGAAAAACTGCAGCATTTTCTAGAAGATGTTTTATGGAGTTGTTAGTTTAAGATAAGGTCAAATTACCAGTTGGAAAAGTTATGTTGGGTTGGAGTGAAAGTAGGCATTGACTAAGAGGCTAACATCAAAGGGGAGAAAAACAGTTTATGTGCCATTTTTTATATTGTTTTTGCCATGCAACAGGTGAATTTTTATTTTAATTTGTTCTGTTATTTGTTATTCATTGTTTCATGTTTGCTTTTCATTTACTTTTTTGTTACTCATTTTTTCCATCTGGATTCCAGGCTCTAGAGGAAGAAATAGAAAACCATGCAACAGATGTGCACCAGGCAGTTAAAATTGGGCAGTCCCTCTCCTCCCTGACATGTCCTGCAGAACAGGGTATCATGTCAGAAAAGCTAGACTCATTGCAGGCCCGATACAGTGAGATTCAAGACCGGTGCTGTCGGAAGGCATCCCTGCTTGAGCAGGCACTGTTCAACGCTAGACTGTTTGGGGAGGATGAGGTGGAGGTGCTCAATTGGCTGGCTGAGGTTGAGGACAAACTCAGTACAGTGTTCGTAAAGGATTACAGACAGGATGTCCTGCAGAAACAGCATGCCGACCACCTGGTATTTGTGTTTTCATTCTTACAGTTATGTTACTGAATTATTTTGTCATTTTGATATGTGTTTCTTTTCATTTCTTTTTCTTTTACTTTCTCTTTCCCACTCCATTCCAAGCACTTCAGCTTTATTGTATGCATAGTGTATTTATGCATAAAGTACATAATTGAATTGTTGCCAAGTACTAATTCTTTTGGATACATCCATGAGAAACCTTGTAGTTTAACAAGCTGAGCTAATGACTCTAGAAGATTATACAGGCTAGAGTCAGGGCCCATCTCAATCGCAGTTTGTGGTTTATATCACTGGGTGTGTAGGTCAGGTCCTCATTGAGCAGATGAGACATATTGTAGCAAAACCACGGATATCTAAATGGTATCCATAACTCATTATGTAGTTGTAACTTATTTCTGAAATTTCAAGGATTTTGTGTCATCTTATAAAATAAGCCTGTTTAGTCTTTTCTTAATTATTATTTTTTAAATTATGTTTCATAGTTTTGGAATTAATGCTACGTGTGTGTGTGTGTGTGTGTGTGTGTGTGTGTGTGTGTGTGTGTGCGCGCGCACGCGAATGTCAGTGCAGAGGCCAGAGGTGTCAGATCCAGATGAGGGTGAAGTTACAGGTGGATGTGAGCTACTTTACGGTGGTGGTGGGAATCGAACTCAGGTTCTCTGGAAAAGCAGTACATTCTCTTAACTGCTGAGCTTTCTTTCCAGTCAGGTTTCACTTTGCTTTTATGACATCTCTTTATTTTGGACATAATGGGCATTTTGCTCTATTTTATTTCTAACCTTGTCTTCAAGTTTGATACTGATTGATTGGTAAAGCTAACTTCATCCTAAATCTTTTCTCATCTAGCACAAAAAGAGAGCCAGCCTATAAAGCATTTCTTAATAGTCTAGAGTAATCAAATAGAATAACCAAAGAGATAAAAAAAGGGAATCAAATGTTTGATTTTTAAACTGAAGTGTATTATCACTCTCTAAACTTTGTCCTTTTAAAGCTCTCACATTTCTTCCCTTTGTTGTGCCATAGTTTTGGAATTAATGCTAGTCTTTCCTTTCAGGCTTTAAATGAAGAGATTATTAATAGAAAGAAAAATGTAGATCAAGCTATTAAAAATGGACAGGCTCTTCTAAAGCAAACTACAGGTACTTTGAAAAGTGTGCCTCTTAGCACCTCTTTGAGATTGTTTTATTTTATGTTTTGAGTGCTTTGTTTATATACATATTTGTGCACCACATGTGTACCTGGAGCCCTCAGAGGCCAGAAAAGGCATTGAGGTCCCCTGGAACTGGAGTTACAGGTTGTTGTAAATGAATATATGGTTCTGGGAAACAAATCCAGGTCCTCTGAGCCATATCACCAGCCCTACCTCTAAAAGTCATAAGGACCAGCCGGGCACACGTCTGTAATCCCAGCACTCTGGTAGGCATAAGCAGATGGATCTCTGTGAGTTCAAGGCTAGCCTGGTCTTCTATAAAGTGAGTCTAGGACAGCCAAGGCTACACAGAGAAACACTGTCTCGGGGGGGGGGGGGGGGAGATCATGAGGACCAGGATTGATCACTTCTCCTGGTGAATGAGAAACTTTATATTCACTGATTATATTGCTTTATGCTCCAGGGATTCTGATAACATGTTCATTTTCTGCTAAATCTTTTGAAAACTACAAGACTTAGTTGTCTTCTGTCTGGTTATAGGTGTCAATTTCTCCTGTTGCCCCATACATTGAATACCAGCATTGTCTGTACAGTTTTGGGACCATGTAGAAACACCTGCAGTTGGATTTAGAGCTTAATCTCAGAAGCAGTTCATGCATTTGAGAGTGTATTTCTAGTTTCTCTCAGCTTGGGGTATTGGGTGAAGTCAGCACATATCATGAGAATATTTGAAATTGAAGCTCTAATTTAAGCTAGGATTGGGGGCACCACCATCCCAAGAGCTCCTTTATGTGTACTGTGGCATGCTGTTCTTCACAGGTGAGGAGGTGCTGCTTATCCAGGAGAAGCTGGATGGGATAAAGACCCGCTACGCGGACATCACAGTCACCAGCTCTAAGGCCCTCAGAACTTTAGAACAAGCCCGGCAGCTGGCCACCAAGTTTCATTCTACATATGAGGAACTAACTGGGTGGCTGAGGGAGGTGGAGGAGGAGCTAGCAGCCAGTGGAGGACAGTCTCCCACAGGAGAGCAAATACCCCAGTTTCAGCAAAGACAGAAGGTAAGCCGTCATTTTACACTGTAACAGGAAAAGAGATGTCATCTTGGTCTGAATTGTGTCTCCTTGCCTTTACCTTATATCTAAACCAAATGTATTCCTGCTTTCTCTCTTTTTTACTCAAGACAATAAGATTTGACAAACATAATAAGACTGTAGTTTGAAAAAGAAAGAAGTCAGTTTCCAAGTCCCTAGGAGGTTTGCTTTCTGTGTCTGTTGTATAATTTGCTTCCACCACTCATTTTCTAAAAGGGGGCACTATTTGGAGATGGGAAGAAAACAAGTAAAGGAGCAAGGGACATGGATTAGGGCACTGGAAAAGGAAAGAACAAAATAAGTAAAAGAACTGCTTCATAGTTACTTCTGATTCTGCTGCAGGATCAAATGTAGTTTTTGATGCACAGAAATTCTGTGTGGTGCTTGTTTAGTTAAATGCCCCTAGTTAGAGCATTAAGAAATAAAGAGAGAGAGAAAGCACTGTTTGTTTTACCCATAGACAGTGTGGCTCAAATCTTGCAGACAGTTCCAAGCAGCTAAACCTAAAGTCATGTTTCAAAATGATTGAAGAATGTAAGGCAAGGAAAAAAGAGCTGAAGGAAGGAGGTCAGTGCCCTGCTGGGATGTGTGGCAGAGAGAGCGCTCTACACTGCACCGCTGCTCGTGTGCTTAATTTAGCAAGGTGTGGCCTGAAAACTTTTCTCTCGTTAGGAATTGAAGAAGGAGGTCATGGAGCACAGGCTGGTGTTGGACACAGTGAATGAAGTGAGCCATGCTCTTCTAGAGCTGGTGCCTTGGAGAGCCAGAGAAGGGCTGGATAAACTTGTATCTGATGCCAATGAGCAGTACAAACTGGTCAGTGACACTGTTGGACAAAGGGTGGATGAAATTGATGCTGCTATTCAGAGATCACAACAGGTAATGTTTATAATGCTGTGCGATAGTAGTGTTTTAGGCCTTGGGGTGCATGTGTGGGGTTAGGGTGCTGGAACCTACGTAAGTGCAGCCTCAGGAAGAAGAATAAGGAGATTAAAGTAAATAGAATAGACATACTTTAATAATGGGAAACATTTGGAAGAGGTTTGATCTAGATTTGGACCAAAATGCTCAACCCCTTGAACAGAGAAAAACTTACAGGAGTCCTATGTGAGGCTTTTTGCTTTTAAAGATTTTTCTTTTACTTTCATATGTCTGAGTGTTTTGTGTGCATATATGTCTGTGCACCATGTTTATACATGATACCAAAGAAGCCAGAAGAGGGCTTGGGATCAGATGGTTGCGAGCCACCTTGTGGGTCCCAGGAACCAAGCACAAGAGGAAAGAGGAGCTCTCAACCTCTGTACCATCTCTGTAGGCCTGTCTCCCCACCTCCTTAAGATCTCACTATGTAGCTCCACATTGAATTCTCAAAAATTCACAGAAATCCACCTGCTTCTTCCTCCTGAAAGTTGAAGTTAAAGGTGGGAAGTGCCACTGTTTTAGCATTAGATGGAAAAGGAAAAAAATATCAAGAACTATAATTACTTTAAGATACGCAAACCAAAATAGCACGGCCACCCAAAATAGAGTCTTTTCGTAAACACAGGTATCTTGTTTCTCCTTTTTTTTTTTTTTCCCCCTGCTTCTTGGGAGGAGGGTAATACTGGTTTTTCTCTGTAGCTAGAAATGTACTTTTTCCTCTTTTTTTTTTTTTTTTTTTTTTTTTTTTTTGAGATGGAATCTCCCTCGTAATGCAGACTGAGCTGGAAGTCAAGCTCCTCCTGCTTCATCTTCCTGAGGCATCCCTGTCACACCATCTCAGCCACATCCCCAATTTGTCTTTAGAATCATCCCTAATCAGTGCTAGCTATCTTTAGTTACAGTGTATTATGTTTGGGAAACACACATACCCTACACACATATACTTTGAAATAGTATGGTGTGGCCTGGTCTGTTCTTCAGCTCACATTCCTTGGACTCCTACTTCTTTTGCTTTCACATCCCAAGGGCTAGGATGTAGGTCTATTCCACCATGTCCAGCTCATTACTTTTCTCTTTAAACATAGGTTTAGCATGCCTAATCCAAACATGTAAAGTATTTCAAAATCCAGAGGATGCTCAGCCAGTATCAGTATGTTATCTATATAAATATTCTAAAATTCAGAGTATTTCTGTTCCTAAGCATTTCCGATAAAGGGAGCTAAACTAAATAGAGGTTAATGCAGTTTAGATTCTGTCAGCACTTATACAGAGAATGTTCTTAGTTTTTGTGAGTGAGTTTGGGGGTCCAGGTCCCATCCTTCATCTTAGCAAGTTCTTCCAAGTTAACATTACTCGGCTGTCTACTGCCATTTTCAATTTATATTTTAACACCTATATCTGGGCATGATGGCACACACCTGTAATTCTTAGGAGGCTAAGGCAGGAGGATTATCACAAGCTACTTGTGCTAATCAGAAGACTTTGTGTAGTGTGGGAATTGGAGAGTTGACAAAGAGTACCACTCCATTAAAACTTCTCTGGTTAGAAGCACACCTTAAAAGATTCCAACTGCTATTTCGAATGGATGACCAACCATCTGCTAAGTTTTATAACTTTTTTTGAAGGAGTTTAATTTTTCTACATTTTTGTTGTAATTTCATTTTCTTTTTTGAAATTTTTGTTACTATTGTGAGACAAGGTATACCTGTGTAGTACAAGCTGGCCTCAAACTTTCAGTCCTCCTGCCTCAGACTCCCAAGTGATAGAATTATTATAAGCATGCACTACCTCACAGCATGTACTACCACACCTGGCCTAAAGTATCATGTGTTTTTATTCCTGTTCTCCACCCCTGGGATTGAACCCACAGCTGCATGCATGTTCAGCAAGTGCTCTACCACTAGCTACAAAGCCCTCTACAGCTTGGTTTGTGATTCTTATGAAATTGTTCTCAGTTTTAGATTCACCATTTTTGGTACAACTGTATTTCTAAGAATCTAGGCCTTTCTGTGTTGGATAATTTACAGTTGCAAGAAAGAGACATTGGCTGTGTATAACTTGTTCATTTTTCTTTATTCTGTTAGTATGAGCAAGCTGCTGATGCAGAACTAGCTTGGGTTGCTGAAACAAAGCGAAAGCTGATGGCTCTTGGTCCAATTCGTCTAGAACAAGACCAGACTACTGCTCAGCTGCAGGTACAAAAGGTAAGTATAGAACAGCCCAAGTGTTGCCCATGTCCTGGCTGGGAGAGAGCTTGTGACTGTCTCTGATTGAGTAGACTGGCTTAATGAGATGGTGGTAGAAATCAATCTATAAATACCTGAGTTGGGTGAGGTAAATATATTTTGTTTGTTTTGTTTTGTTTTGTTTTGTTTTGTGGAAAAGGATAAGTAGACCTTTGACTCTGAGAAAGAATAGTTAGCAAGTTCCTGGATGTTTTTTAAGAGGGAAAAGGTTTTGTGAACAACTAAAATGATAAACATTGGAAAACAATTTAAAGGTAAGCATTGATGATAGGTAAAAGTTAAACTTCAAGGATACTTTTTATGTATTTTTAAAGCTAGGAATTTCCTTTGTTGTATCTGACATTTCACTAGTACAGGTGCAAGGCAGGGCCCTTTCACTTTTTGACTTAATTGTAGTTCACTTTTCAAAGGCTTTCTCCATTGACATCATTCGACACAAAGATTCAATGGATGAACTCTTCAGTCACCGTGGTGAAATCTTCAGCACATGTGGAGAGGAGCAGAAGGCTATATTGCAGGTGAATTACAGTCATTATTCATGCTGCTGTTCTTAGTAAATAGGAGGTAAAACTATAATGTTTCAAAAATAATTTTTTTCCTGCTGGAGTTTTTGATTACTGATGGTTAAGACAGGGCATGGTGGCACATGCCTATAATCCCTGCACTTGAGAGAGCGAGGCAAGAGAATCTCAAATTCTAGGCCAGTCTAAGTTGTATTTGACTTTATTTCCAAAGAACCACTCCAGGTGCGAGGTAAGCGCCACTTTCTCGGAAAAAGATTACTTGAGCTATTCCTTCCAAGCACCTGAAGAGTAAATGCAGGATTTGGAAACTTTCTTTTAAATCTGCAATTTGCAGCATCAATTCTCTTCTGTTTTGTTAGGATAATATTGTCTCATTGTTGTGTCCTTCTGCTAGGCTTTTGTTTTGCTGTTATTTTTATTTATTTGATTTTTGGAACTGAGTCCTGGTTGGCCTGGAACTCACAGAAATGTCCTGGCTCTGCCTCATCACCATCATGTCTAGCCCTAGAAGATTATTTTTAGTATGTCTTTCATGTGCTTTTTAACTATATTCATACTTTTCAAATTCTAGAAATAATGCATATATATGATAGTTAAATTTGTATTAAATATAAAAAATTAAAAATCACCTTCATTAGTCTAATGTTTGTTAATTTTATGTGTTTCTTTCTTTCTTTCTTTCTTTCTTTTTACTGTTTTGGCTCATAGGAGAAAACTGAGTGCCTGATACAGCAATATGAAGCTGTTAGCCTGCTTAACTCAGAGCGTTATGCTCGCCTAGAGCGGGCACAGGTCTTAGTGAACCAGTTTTGGGAAACGTTTGAAGAGCTCAGCCCCTGGGCTGAGGAAACACTGGCATTAATAGCACAACTGCCTCCTCCAGCTGTTGATCATGAGCAACTCAGACAACAGCAGGAAGAGATGAGGGTAAGGAGCATGCTGCTTATATCTCAGTGAAAATGGGCTATGTCATTTACTGAAAACTTATAAGACATACGGGTGGGTGTTATTTATAAAGTTAATTCCTAGTCAGAATTTCTTTTCACTATGAAAATTCATGTTAAATTTTTGTCATTTGTTTAATATTAATTGATTAAAAAATAAAATTATAGATGTGTCAGGAAGCTGTCAAGCCAGGCATGGTAGTACAAGCCTTCAATCCCAGCACTCTGGATGTTGGGGTCATAAGCTAGAGGACAGCTTGGGTTACAGAGAAAGTTCTAGTCAAGGCTGGGTATATAGCAAGACTATGTCTTAAAAGGTTAAATTAAAAGAGAAAGAAATTTAAAACAGTGTTTGCATGTAGGGATAAAGAAAGAACTAGGGCTGGGATATAGTGGTAGAGTACTCATCACATGCCTGAGGCCCAGAGTTGGATCCCCAGTGTACAAGAAGAAACAATGAAAGAACCAGCTAAAAAATCAAAGAAATTTGAGGTATTTCTGAGGTTGGTCATGTATTATTAAGGTGTGACTGGAGGACTCTTTCACTTGATTAGGGTGAAAGCTGTGAAGGAATTAATCAGAGTATTTGCCTCGTATTCCTAAGATGAAAGAAAAATGTATAGATGCATCAGCTAAAACTGTTACCATGAATAATGCTTTACTTAAGTATTCGTTTCTGGTTTATGATCTCTCCTTAGTACTCTTCCCATATTTCTTTAATCGAAGGTATAAACTAGACATAGCAGCAAAGTCAGAGTGGTGGAGTTACCGAATGATTGCCGTTCTTAAGTTATCCTGCTTGGTGACTCAGTTTAAAGTGTAGGCATACTAGTCTATGTAAATTATAATGTGATGCAAAGACATACTTAAAGGCTGACATGACGTAGTATGAAGTGAGACAGGATATGCCCAGGAAGACTTCCATAGTTTGATCTGGTTTGGGAAATTAAGAGAATTATGTAGCGTTAGAGGTCAAAGCTCCCCACAGTGAGACGCTAGGGCGTGCTGGTTTTAATAACTCAGTTTGTTCCTCTCAAAGTTGTGATTGCCTCTGATCAAAGTATCTAAATAATCTGGTATAAATGTGCTCATGTTTTTTTATTTGTTCTGAGGAAACCTCACTCTTGACCCCATCCCTTTATGTTTTTGTTGCTAACTGCTTGTTCTCTTCACTCATTATGCTTTAATTTCTATTTCTTCCCATAGCAACTAAGGGAATCCATTGCTGAACACAAACCTCATATTGATAAGATACTAAAGATAGGTCCACAGCTAAAAGAGCTAAACCCTGAGGAAGGGAAAATGGTTGAAGAAAAATACCAGAAAGCAGAAAACATGTATGCCCAAATAAAAGATGAGGTGCGCCAACGGGCCCTGGCTCTGGATGAGGCTGTGTCCCAGTCTGCTCAGGTATGTGTGTTTGTCTTAGAACTCTCAACTGCCCAGTGGCCAGAGCAAGAGTTCTCTGTGTCAGTAATGCCTCTGTGCACTGGAGTACCCAGACTCCATGCTGTAATAATGTAATATATTATCTGTAGAGGAAGAAACTCTCTCCTTGCATTTCTATTCTCAGCACTGATGCACTGACACAGTATGGGAGGTGAAGTGCATCTTGGCTGGTATGTGTAATTGTTTACACATTGGTTTCTCTGAAAACTTCAAGCTACTCTGACTCTTTAGCAGGGATGATTTGAGGATAAATTAATTTTGCAGATCCAAAACTAGTAATTACTTCAACAGAAGTCAATTCTAATTGGGACTATTAATGGTGAGATTTAGAATAACAGCACATTAACTTAGCAGCCAACTTTTTAAGTTCAGGAAAAATGTGCATCCACAGGGAGAGGTACATCAAAGAGAAGGAAAACCCAGCAGCAGTAGACTTTAAAGCATGTAACTACACACTTCTCAACTAATATATTACTGTGGTATTTTTTGTCATGTCTGGGTATTTTATTCCTGTGTTGAGTCGATATTCTTGGTTAATACTTGTACTTACTCGGTTTTTCCCCTCCGCCCTCCCGTCCCATCTCACTCACATTGTGGAATGTGTCACTTTGTGTTGTTGCTGCCTGCTCCTGTCTCCCCACATCGTCACATTTCATTGTTGTGTTGACTGCGCCCACCATTACAGATTACAGAGGTAAGGTGCCCATTCACTCCCATGAGAATAAGTGTTCTTATAGAACTGAGAATTGAGGACATTGCTATAAGAAAGCTTCCCTTAACCTTTTATGGAAGTTTATTGTGACCATTTTGTTTGGGGTGGAAATAGAAGAAGAGAATGGTGGGACATAGTCTTGTTAAAGAAACTTGTTTTTCTTATAAAGCACTGAACATTGATGAGGCCTTACTCAAATTATTAAATCAAGAATTGGTTTTAGGTGGGGTTTTAGACGAAAACTTCTACGCTCTTCTCTTTCCAACTTCTATAGCAGGTTATAAATAAGAATTGTATGGTTTTATTAAGTTTGTACAAAGTAGCAGAAAAGTACAAAGGTTAGATTTGACTTCCTTGTTACCTTTCATCATGCCAGCATTTCCCTTTTTGTTCCACATGTGGGTTGTTAAACTGCTTACCATTGTACATCAGACTCAGGCCATTCAGCATGCTCAGTTCCCATCCGTTTACATAGCGGTGGAGGGCATCTAACTTGTTGTCTAGTCTGTCGCATGCAAGTGTCATGAAATGCTGAGTACTGACTCTCACCAGTCTTGTCCCTTTCTCATCATATTAGTTGGAGTTGGAGAAGTATTGTGACAATACTAACCATTTTAGTTGATTTTTGGTGTATTAGTATTTTTTGACTCACAAAATAAATTTTGCCTTTTTTTTCCCTTTGATGGGCCAGCTCTAGTGTACCATGTCCAAAACACTTTTTAGAAAAAGACAACACTTAACAGCCATTGGCCTAGGCTGAACCCAGGCTATCCTAAACAATGGGTGTATGCTTTGACCTTATGCCCTCACATGTCCTCCAGTATGATGAAGTATTGCTAGAATGGCTAATAATTCAACTTTGTTTAGTTTCATGATAAAATTGAGCCTATGTTGGAGACTCTGGAGAATCTTTCCTCTCGTCTGCGGATGCCACCCCTAATCCCTGCGGAAGTAGACAAGATCAGAGAGTGCATCAGTGACAACAAAAGTGCTACCATGGAGCTAGAGAAACTGCAGCCATCCTTTGAGGCCCTGAGGCATCGTGGAGAAGAACTCATTGGCAGATCTCAGGGAGCTGACAAGGATCTGGCTGCAAAAGGTGCTTGGCGGATTAATTATTTCTTAAAAAAGACAATAGAATGAAGTCCAGGCAGTGGCTGTCTCCACTGTCCTGCTCAGAGTCACTGCTCAAGTAATGAATATTCCAAAAAGTCTGTGGAATTCATTTAGAATTCAGAACACATTTTCCTATTGAAACAAGGTTACAATTGGGAGCTAGATTCCCAGGCCAGGAAACAAATGCTCCTTTAACCCCTAATGTGAGTATCACAGTATCAATAGTGGGCAGAACATAACTACCTTTTGTAACACTTTCCATGGGAAATTCACAGAAAGTTCAGTAACAACACTGGAAGGAAGCATTCCCTTCTCAGCCCTTTGTGAGTTAAGGCTTTTGTCTTACCAGATATTTTGTGTGATATTTCCAGATGGCTTCTGTGGTCTCTTTATGAGGGAGATGAACATAAGCAGAAAAAACAAAAACAAACAAACAAACAAAAAAAACAGTGTAGAAATGATAGTAGTAAGGCTATGGTGAACTGCATTGGATTGAATTTCAATGAGAAATTTAGAGAGCTTCTGTTCACATCTCTTCTTTACGCCTTCAGAAATCCAGGACAAGCTGGACCAAATGGTATTCTTCTGGGAGGACATCAAAGCACGCTCTGAAGAACGAGAAATTAAGTTCCTTGATGTCCTTGAATTAGCGGAGAAGTTCTGGTATGACATGGCAGCTCTCCTGACCACCATCAAAGACACCCAGGATATTGTCCATGACTTGGAAAGCCCTGGCATTGACCCATCCATCATCAAGCAACAGGTTGAAGCTGCTGAGGTAACAAAGCACAAAATGTCATCTTGTATGTGTGTCCTTTAACAAAATACTATATCTGAGTTGATTGGGGTGTGTGTGTGTGTGTGTGTGTGTGTGTGTGTACTGATGTTGGGGTAGTGGTGATAGTGATGACTTTTTTTGTTGTTGTTTTATGGTTTTGTGCAATGCTGAGGTTTGAACCTGGGTTTCATACATGGTAAGCAAGTGCAGAGCCACTGAACTAAGCCTCCAGTTCCAGAGTTATGTTGTAGCTGCTTAGCCGGACTCAGTGTTTTGAAAGTTGTGTTTTTGCTTGTTCTTTTGTTTATTTTTTTAGATTTATTTTTTATTATTTTATGTGTGTGAGTATTTTGCCTCATGAGGTGGTGAGCCTCCATGTGGGTGCTGGGAATCAAACCTGGGTCCTTTGCAACAACAAGTGATCTTAACCACTGAGCCAACTCTCCAGCCCTTTGTTTTGTTTTTTTAAGGTGAGATTTTTTTTTTCCACTTTCAGGAAGGAGCTAGACATTAGAAAATAAAAAAATCTAAATTCATCATGCAGGGATAGTAAGTTACTTAAACATCTTTTTCTAGTCTTTCTGGGCAGTCTAATTTTCACTAGATGGACTTCACATGATGTCCATTTGGCACAAGCAGTACCTGTCTCACCATCTTATGTTAGATGGCGAGAGCTTCATAGGGAAGGTCTCTCCCACTTTACCCCTCTCTGTTGGTATGTGAAGCCTGTTTCAGGCTCTGACAACGACCTGATTGTGTTTAAGATTAAATAGCCCAGCTGTGACACTGGTCTGGCAGCACTGACATCTGTGAACTTGTACTGTGTTGTTTCATATATTTTTCTTGAGCCGGAAGGGCTGGTAAATTACCAAAACTCACTATACGATCCAAATTTATGCTCTTCTTGCCATTTTTGTCATCACTGCATGCTTGTATCTTATGACTTAGGTATACAGTGCATTTGATCTACTTAATTTTTAAATATGTATGTACATTGACCACATGTGGCTATGAGGCTACACTCTCTGGTTAAGCAATATCGTAAGAGTAAAAATACTTGGTGCTTTTTAAGGTTCTTGTTAGTGTTTGCTCTTGATGGGAGGGGGTCTGTGTTACATTTGCAAAGTTTGAGAAGTTACGGTCTGCTTTCTGTTTTGATTCATTTTCTGCTCATTTTACGTATAGACTATTAAAGAGGAGACAGATGGTCTACATGAGGAGTTGGAGTTCATTAGAATCCTTGGAGCAGATTTGATTTTTGCCTGTGGAGAAACTGAGAAGCCTGAAGTAAAGAAGAGCATTGATGAGGTGTGGAGCGTGGGTGAGGGATTTGGATGAAATGTAGTGGAGTCAGACCAGAGAGGTATTACCAGAAGAATCTGATTCAATATTTTTTCCACAGATGAATAATGCTTGGGAGAGCTTAAACAAAACTTGGAAAGAAAGGCTAGAAAAACTTGAGGATGCTATGCAAGCTGCTGTGCAATATCAGGACACTCTCCAGGTAAAAAGAGGCTGGGAAATGCCTACAAAGGAAGTATATGTTCTGCTTTCTCTTGTCATTTCCTGAATCTGATACAGAGTGGCTCACCCTAGTACTGCAGCATTTTGAAACCTAAACAATGTTGCTTCCATATTTCTGGCCTAGGTTGTCCACTTCTGTTAAGAAAAATATTGGTATAATGTACATCCAAGTTTCAGCTACTACTGCCATTTTTATTGTCATTGCCTGCTTGTCATATTCGTACCCATTCAGCTATTCAGTGACACTGGCCTGATTGTATAAGTCACTGCTTACTAGAGGTCCTAAACCCTTCATTATGAAGCCCAACATTGGTAAGACAATGTTCCTTCATTTCTAGCCTCACACTTTTGCTTTTATGTATTTGTGTTTTTATTTTAGGCCATGTTTGACTGGCTAGATAACACTGTGATCAAACTCTGCACCATGCCCCCAGTGGGCACTGACCTCAACACTGTCAAAGATCAGTTAAATGAGATGAAGGTTTGTATCCAGGAATGCCTTGAAAAGAAAGCTGCTTCTTTCTTATACTGAAGTCTTGGTTATGTTAATGGCTATGTTAACATTAAGTGCATCTTTTATAGGAGTTCAAAGTAGAAGTTTACCAGCAGCAAATTGAGATGGAAAAACTCAATCACCAGGGTGAATTGATGTTAAAGAAAGCTACCGATGAAACGGACAGAGACATTATAAGAGAACCACTGACAGAACTTAAACACCTCTGGGAGAATCTGGGTGAGAAAATTGCCCACCGACAGGTAAGGCTGGTGCTAGCACAGGTCAGTGAACTGCTCTCTGCCCGCTCTGATTTCCTAACAAGTGTTTCTTGTCTTGTCCTGAGCAGCATAAGCTAGAAGGTGCTCTTTTGGCCCTTGGCCAGTTCCAGCATGCCTTAGAGGAACTAATGAGTTGGCTCACTCACACTGAAGAGTTGCTGGATGCTCAGAGACCAATAAGTGGAGACCCAAAAGTCATTGAAGTTGAGCTTGCAAAGCATCATGTATGTATTTTTTATTTTCCTAACTTTGTCAGTTTGAGACCAGATAACACCACCAGAAGCTTAATGTCATGTAGACCTTAAGCCAGGTTTAATGACATCAGAAGAGATAAATTATGTCAACATTTTTAGGTTCTGAAAAATGATGTTTTGGCTCATCAAGCCACAGTGGAGGCAGTCAACAAAGCTGGCAATGAACTTCTTGAGTCTAGTGCTGGAGATGATGCCAGCAGCCTCAGGAGCCGCCTGGAAACAGTGAACCAGTGCTGGGAGTCTGTGCTGCAGAAGACAGAGGAGAGGGAGCAGCAGCTTCAATCAACTCTGCAGCAGGTAAGCTTGTCATCCAGTCTTGATGGAGGAGCCCTGGGAGGAGGCACAATGAGAGCAAGGAACCATTTAGGGTAGAGCCTTTAATCCCAGCACTCAGAGAGGCACAGGCAGGCAGATCACTGTGAGTTTGAGGCCAACCTGGTCTACAAAGTGAGTTCAGAACAGCCAGGGCTATCCAGAGAAACCCTGTCTTGAAAAAACAAAAAAGAAAAAAAGCCGCTTTTGATTGGCTGGGTTTTTAGGGATTTGTTTGCAGTTCAGTGTATTTACTATTCAGTAAGTCAGTCTTCACTCTGACCAACTTGTTTTGAGATTCAGGTTTTTCCTGTAGCAGCAAGTCAGGCTTCTCCCTGTTCAACAGTCCCTTAGTCCATTCATCAGGTTGTAGTAGGCATCTACACTGTGTTATGGTGATGTCTGAGGTGTTTTGCTAGATTCTAGCCTACAGAAGCAAACAGACAAAACTAACTACTTTGCCTGAGACCAGCTTCAGAATCCCCCCCAGTAAGCTCAGAATCATTCCAAAAGTTTGCTTTTATAGCTGATTGCTTACTGATACTGCTGATATGTCTTTTTCTCAAAAGGCCCAGGGTTTCCACAGTGAAATTGAAGATTTCCTCTTAGAACTCAATAGAATGGAGAGCCAACTTTCTGCATCTAAGCCTACAGGAGGACTTCCTGAGACTGCTAGAGAACAGCTTGATACACATATGGTAACAGCAGTTTCTTCAAATTGTAAATAAGCATCACATATTCAGTACCCTCTCTGAAAGACCCATTTGCTGGACATCTGTGACGTTAGTCAGTGCAGCTCTTCTACATACATTAGTACTTGACACGGGCAGCAGCAGTGAAGGAAAGTGTCAGAAAGCATCGGTGAACTGTAAACTCAGTCCCTGCATTTGGTGGGCGCCAAAATATTGACCAGAGGTGAGAGTATCAGAGAGATGCTGACAGTATTTTAAGAGAGTCTACTAAGAACAAAAGACAACATAATTTCTAGGCAAATCCTTACTGAAAAGCAAAAACAAATTATTAAAGACTACTTTTGAGATCTTTGATCCTTATTTTAAAAAAGCTTTATGGGGTTTTTTGTTTTTTGTTTTTTTTTTTTTTTTTTTTTTTTTTTTTTTTTTTGTGAGTTGATTGTTTTCAAATTAAGGAAGAATTGTGGGTTTTATTTTCTAATATCTCATACTTTGAACTGAACCTAAAAGAGACATATAAAGACAAGGTCTTATAGGAAATAGATATTATTGATCTTTTGCTGCCTTCCCTTGTAGGAACTGCATTCCCAGCTGAGAGCCAAGGAAGAGACTTACAATCAGCTGCTTGACAAGGGCAGGCTCATGCTCCTCAGCCGTGGTGATTCTGGGTCTGGCTCAAAAACAGAGCAGAGTGTGGCACTCTTGGGACAGAAGTGGCATGCGGTCAGCAGTAAAATGGAAGAAAGAAAGGTACCACCACAGAGCACTATCTGAGTCATATGTTTGTTGAAGATAGGTGTGTTATGACGCCAGAGAACTTACCCTCATGATGGACTTCATATTAATCTATATGACAGTAATCTCCAGTTTATTTTTCTACTTAAAAACGAAGTTTTGCTGGAGTTTATAACATGGAATTGAGAAGATGGAAACAGGGCAATGTAAGAAGTATGACCAGTAATTTTTTTTTTTTTTGCAAGGAATTTTACTGAAGACCGAGTCAATTATGATGTCTTCCCACTGATTCTCAGAAATCATGTTTTCTTCTTTATAAGAGCAGAAAGAGGGATATGAAGTCAAGCCTTTTTTCGAAAAAGTTGGGCGTTTTGTGTTTGTTTGTTTGTTTATGACTACAGAGTCTCATTCTCTTCTTTGCTAGTCAGGTCAAGTGTAAAATAAACCCATTGACCATGTCCACTCAATAAATAGAGAGGAAGTGTGTCCTAGACACTGTGAGGGGTGTTAGTAGGAAGGGTAAACAGGCATCCCTAACATTTGGAACTGTTAGGCAAGGAACACAAAGCACATTCACACGTACTGAGGAGGAACATTTTCAGAGAAGCACCAGTTTGTGCCTGGTGTGGGTTTGTGTAATTTTATGCTTCGAAGACTAGCCAAAATGACATCATTGTAAGCCCGCCTTCTGATTCTTGTTCTCTGTCCTGCAGAAGGCAGAGGGAAATTAATGAGAGAAACTGAGTCAGAGTGAGTCTTCTTGACTAGGATCATTTAATCAGCTATATATCTCAGACCTTTATTATCAAAGGTGTAATTTCTGATCTTGTTGCTTTTTCTTCTGTGTTTTATTTAAAATGCAGTCAAAGCTCGAAGAGGCCCTCAGCCTTGCAACAGAATTCCAGAATTCCCTGCAAGAATTCATCAACTGGCTTACTCTAGCAGAGCAGAGTTTAAACATTGCCTCTCCTCCCAGCCTGATTTTGAACACTGTTCTTTCCCAGATAGAAGAGCACAAGGTAACTGCCTTAAGATGATGCTACCTCCTCTTTGAAAGGAGTCATTCAAAGGAGTGCTTCTTCACCTTGTGTATGTCTAAAAGAGCACCATGTCCCCACAGGTTTTTGCTAATGAAGTAAATGCTCATCGAGACCAGATCATTGAGCTGGATCAAACAGGAAACCAGTTGAAGTTTCTTAGTCAGAAGCAGGATGTTGTCTTGATCAAGAATTTGCTAGTCAGTGTCCAGTCTCGGTGGGAGAAGGTTGTCCAGCGATCTATTGAAAGGGGACGGTCACTGGATGATGCCAGGAAGCGGGCAAAACAAGTAAGTTATAAAAGGAGGCACGACTTCGTGAACAGCCCTGAGTCCTGAACCTCTGAACTGATGATGGTAGATGAGTTGTATATTTAGCATTCTTTCTATGTTTATCTTACTTAATTTTAGTTCCATGAAGCTTGGAAAAAACTGATTGACTGGCTAGAAGATGCAGAGGGCCATTTGGACTCAGAGCTGGAGATTTCTAACGACCCAGACAAAATCAAACTTCAGCTTTCTAAACATAAGGTAGAGTGGTCTGTCACTGTGAGGTCCTAAGCTTTATATTTACCCCTGTTGCTTGCTAACAATAGAAATAAGAGCCTGTTTAAAAAAAAATAAACAAAATAAGACAAACAAACCAAAAAAAAAAAAAAAAAACAGTTGATTAATGTTAAAATATCAAGAAGGGGTGAAGAATAGAAATGTTTGGTAAGAACAAGGTCTCATGTTTTTGACTCCCTTGCACCTCATAAACTGGCCATGGTGCCTCCTGTGTGTAATCCTAAGAAGTAGGAAGATCAGAAATTCAAGGGCAACTTAGAATAAGTAAGATTTTGTCTCTTTTAAAAAAAAAAAAAAAAAGTCAAGGTGAAAGCCAGGAATGTTGGCACATACCTCACTTTAAAAGCTGAGGCAAAAGGATTAAAAGAGTAGCCTGGGTTCAGTAGAAGACTCCAGATCATCTTGAGCCCCATAGAAAAAAAGATAATGAAATCAGCCCTCCTCTTTGTTTGTTTGCAGCGCTGAGGCTGAACTCAGGCTCCATCTGAGTTAGACAAGTGTTCTGCCTCTGCTAAAACCAACCCCAGGGCTCCTCAGGGCACTTAGATAACATGACATGCAAACTGCTTATGTGAGTAACAAACCAAAAGTATGGGGTTTGAGAAATTGCCATGTGCCGTTGTATGTGGTATAAACAAAAGTTGTAAATTTCTTTTAAGGGAAAGCTATTGTTAGTTTTAGTTTAGAGTTTTGTTTCATGCTGTATTTACTTTATAAATTTGAAAAAAAGTCAATTGTAAGCCGGGCGTGGTGGTGCATGCCTGTAATCCCAGCACTCAGGGAGGCAGAGGCAGGTGGATCTCTGAACTAAGGCCAGCCTGTCTGCAAAGTCCAGAACAGCCAAGGGTACACAAAGAAACCGTGTCTCAAAAAAAAAAAAAGTTGATTGTAAATCAAGACATACCCCACCTCTTGGGAGCCTGGGAATTAAACCCAGGACCTTAGGCTATTAATATCTGATTTTTAATATGTGTATATATGTTAATTGTTTTTCTTTCTTTCTTTCTGGAAACAGGAATTTCAGAAAACTCTTGGCGGCAAACAGCCTGTGTATGATACCACAATCAGAACTGGCAGAGCACTAAAAGAAAAGACTTTGCTTGCTGATGATACTCAGAAACTTGACAACTTGCTAGGAGAAGTCAGAGATAAATGGGATACTGTCTGTGGCAAGTCTGTGGAGCGGTAAGCATGAGTGTCCCCTAAAAGGGCAGATTCATACAGATATGGCATGTCAAAGTATGTAAGAGATTGTCATTAAATTAAAATAGGAATAAGGTAGCTGGATAGATGGCTTAGGGACTAAGAGCATGTGTTGCTTCTGCAGAGGAGCCATGTTTGGTGCCCAGCATCCATATGGTGCCTCATGTTCATGTTCAGTTCCAGGTGATTGATGCCTTTAGCTCCACTTGTAGCGGATCCAACACCCTCTTTTGACCTTTGTAAGCACTAGCACACACAGGTGCACAGACATAACTACAGGCAAACCACTCATAAAATAAACTTAGTCTAGACAATGGTTTGGTTTAAAATGTGCGGGCATTTCTCTAACTTCTTTTTAGTCTATTTCTAACTGCTCTAACATAGGAGTTATCTGTAAAGGGTTTAAGCAGCATTCCCTTTCAACAGTCAGAATTGTGAGCATTGGTGATGATGACGATGATGTTGATTATTAAAATCGCTGAGTATTTCATGCCTTTTTCAGACAGCACAAGTTGGAAGAAGCCCTACTGTTTTCAGGCCAGTTCATGGATGCTTTGCAGGCCTTAGTTGACTGGTTGTACAAGGTGGAGCCACAATTGGCTGAGGACCAGCCTGTACATGGGGACCTTGACCTCGTCATGAACCTCATGGATGCGCATAAGGTAAGAAGCAGGAATTGGCTTTTTGGGAAACAAAGCCACAGAGCCTTGATTTGCTGGGCACTGTCTGCTATGTGTTGACCATCTAGATAGAGAAGAATGGATGCCTGATGAGAATTTCTGGAGGAGCAGCTCTTTGTATTCTATGTTTAAACAAACTTTTGGCCTTGTGTGGTGGTACACATCTTTAATCTCTTGTCAGTTCAAGGATAGTCTGGTCTACATAGCAATTTCCAGGACAATCAGGGATACATAGAGAAGCCCTGTCTCAAAAAAATAAAAACAAACAAACAAAAAAACTTGCTGGGATTTTGCATCAGTCACAAAGAATTTACCAAAATTGGTTTGATTCAGACTTGGCAACATGTGAAGAGGTGTTTTTTTGTTTGTTTGTTTTGTTTTGTTTGTCTCTTGGTTGAGTGTCAATTAAAATTTAAGTTCAGAGGGAAACTGTTATGAAATCCTTGCTACTAAATGGAAATGGGAGAATTTTTTCCTAACCACTTTGTATAGTCACAAGCCTACCATCAGCTCATCTCTCTTATACCTGTTGTATTGAGCTGCATAATGTTCTCCTGTTTTAACACAAAACATTCTGCTTTGCGTTGAAACTATATCAAATTCTATGGGCCAGTGAGATAGCTCAACAGGTGGTGGGGCTTGCTGCTAAGCCTGACAACCAAGTTCAATCCCTGGAACCCATATGGTGGAGGGAGAGAACTGACTCCAGCAAGTTTTCCTCTGACTTCTACACTTGTCTGCACATGGAAACAAAAACAGAACTAAGTGTAATTTATCACATTCCCTGTACTTCAGATATGTTCTTATTTCCCTCAATTCTAGAAATGCTGGTATAATTCTTTTCATTTTTCAGATTAAGAAACTAACACAAAATATCCAAGAACCTTTCCAAAAGTCAAGCAGATCAGAATGCCTGAGCTGATGTTCATGCCTATAACTTCTGATTTTTATTTTTTTTTAAGTAAAGTTGAAGTTTCTTTAAAAGAAAGAAAGAAACAAACAAACAAACAATGGAAAGGAAAGGAAAGGAAAGGGAAAAAGTTTGACTATAGATTTCAGCACAGACATTGAGGGAAAGGAGCTTGTGGTACAGGCTTCTTGAGAGTCACCTACTTGTTCTCTCTGACATATCATCCTGCCTTCCTCTGCATAAATTTAAAGACACCTGATAAGAACCTTCCAAGGAGATCACTTGTTCAGAGGTTTTACTCCTTATGCAAAATATTTATCATACACAGGGCTAGAGAGATGGCTCATGGTTAGGAGTACTTTGGTTCTCTTAGAGGACCTGGGTTCAGTTCCCAGCATTCACATGGTGGCTCACAATCATCCATAGGATCTGACACCCTCTTCTAGCCTCCGTGGGCACTAGGCATGCATGTGGCATACATACTACAGGCAAACACACACAAAATAAAAAAATAAATCTTTTACCAAACAAACTAATTCTCATTTCTTCTTTAACCAGGTTTTCCAAAAAGAACTAGGAAAGAGAACTGGCACTGTTCAGGTCCTGAAACGGTCAGGCAGAGAACTGATAGAGAACAGTCGAGATGACACGACTTGGGTAAAGGGGCAGCTCCAGGAACTGAGTACTCGCTGGGATACTGTGTGCAAACTCTCTGTTTCCAAGCAAAGCCGGCTTGAGCAGGCGTTAAAACAGGTAAGATAAATTTGCAGAGCCAACCCATGACTGGGGGCCTGAGAATATATATCTTAGCTTCTTTACCAGGACCATTAAGTCCCAGTCTTGAAATGAAAATAATGTTGATATTCTAAACATTTTCTAAGACTTTGACCAGTCATTGACCTTGTTTTCAAAGGTCTACAAATTAAGGTGACCTTTGTGGTGTTAGGCAAGGGCATCAGATGGCTGTGGTAGAGTGTGGTACTGGACTCTTCCCCAGCACGCTCTGTAGTGTGCACTGCTCAGCTGCAGAGGGAGGCCAGCTTTTCTTGTGCTTGGTTATTTCAGGCAGAAGAATTTCGGGACACGGTCCATATGCTGCTGGAGTGGCTTTCCGAAGCAGAGCAAACACTTCGCTTTCGAGGGGCCCTTCCTGATGACACAGAGGCCCTACAGTCTCTCATTGACACCCATAAGGTAAGCTAGTCTCAAGGTTTGGTGATCTGTGCTGCTCAACCATGCTGAGAACTGCCCCACCGCTAACAACAAACAAATTTGCTTGTAAATGTCAGACCTCCTATGAAAAGAAGAAAAACCAGAATTGGCTGTTTGTGCACTCAGCAGGAGCCAGGCACTTGGTGACGCCTATCAGCAATATTTGTTTTATACAACTCACTCATATTGGCTTTATTTTTTAAAGATTTATTTATTTTTGTTTTATGTATATGGCTTTTCCTGCATATATGTGTGTGCACCTCATGCATGCCTGGTGCCCAAGGGAACCAGACATAAAGACAGTTGTGAGCTACCATAGTGTGCTAGGGATTGAACCCAAGTCCTCTGGAAGCAGCCAGTGCTCTACCACTGAGTCATTTCTCTGGCCTCTCATATTTCCTTTAAACAAGTAACAGCACCTAGTGTCCTAAACGAAAATACAGAACATTTTCCTTTCTGATTTTTGTTTCTTGGTTAGCTAGATGTTGAGACATGGACTTATTTTGTGTGCTCAGGTTACCCTGGCACTCCCAACACCCTGCCTCAGCCTCCCGAGTACTAGAACTATAGGTGTCTATTATCATACCCAAATCCATTTTACTTCTCACCTTCACGTGCCTTTGTTTGACTTAGCTTATGTTACTAGCTTTCAGTCCTTGTCTGATATCCTACAACGATTTAGCATACTGCAGAATATAACATGGAATCTTGGGCCACGGTCAGTTGTAATGAAAGTGAGGAAATGCTTCATGTTACCTATCCAGATTTTTTTTTCCTATCCAGATATTTTAAGCTTATTTTTATAATTGCATTTTATTGTGGTAGGAATTTTAAAATATAGCGCTTTTTGGCTGTCATCATATTTTTTTGAAAACAAATACACTTTAAAAAAACAAATAAAAGGGGCTGGAGAGATGGCTCAGAGGTTAAAAGCACTGGCTGTTCTTTCAAAGGTCCTGAGTTCAATTCCCAGCAACCCCATGGTGGCTCACAACCATCTATAATGAGATCTGGCACCCTCTTTTGGTGTGCAGGCACACATGCAGGCAGAATACTGTATAAAATAAATCTTAAAAAAAAAAAAAAAAACAACAACAAATAAAAGAACTAGAGAGGTGACTCAGTATTTAGGAATACTTGCTGCTTTTTTAGACAGTTGCTAGCACCTATGTGATGGCTCACAGCTGTCAGTAACTTCATTCCAAGAGATCCAGTTCCCTTTGCTGGCCATTTCTGGTATCAAGCACATACATACAGGCAAAATATTCATACACAGAAAATAAATGTTTTAACAAAGTAGAAATAAATACCAAAAAAAAAAAAAAAAAGAGGGAGAAACTGAAAATAAAAACAGGAGCAGAGGCATACCATGTCCCTATCTTAGTTGTCATCTCTAACAGAGAGTCATTTTTAGCTCCCCACATCTTTTAGAACTGGGTCGACCCTGACAGAAACACCTAGATACAGGCTTTTTCAAGGATTGTACTAACACATAGGAAGAAAACAATGAAATGTTTCTTCTTTTAATATAAACTAATAGTACTAGTAGATAGCTTTCTCAAGTTTTTGCTTTGGCTCTTGTTTATTTAGGAGTTCATGAAGAAAGTAGAAGAAAAGCGGGTAGATGTGAACACAGCAGTGGCGATGGGAGAAGTCATTCTGGCTGTCTGCCATCCCGATTGCATCACGACCATCAAACACTGGATCACCATCATCCGAGCTCGCTTTGAGGAGGTGAGTGTCACCACATGCTCAGTAACGCTGGAATCACAGCGAATGAGTACTCAAAGTCCACCAGATAAAGATTCTTCCATTCATTGTAATGATGGTGTTTCAGGAGCGACGGATGTGATGGCTAGAGTAGTGCTAGTGTAGTGAGGCATTGATTGGTCGCTTCTGCAGACACCTTCCTGACAAGTTTGTGTTTAACAGAATGTGCAAGTTTTGCTTTGAAAGAAATGGCTCCTTGCTCTACCTCTCATTTGAGCTTCCTCAGCAAAAGTCAGAGAAGAATCTCTTGTCTGCTTAAGTTTGTCTTTCCTCTGAGTAAAGCTGTGTGATCAGATAGAAAGGGGCTTTGAAACAAACAAGCAAAAAGATGTGCTTTTCTGAAAGGGGCCCTGGTGTCTTTCTCTCCACAGGTCCTGACATGGGCAAAACAGCACCAGCAACGCCTGGAAACAGCTCTGTCAGAACTGGTGGCTAATGCCGAGCTCCTGGAAGAACTTCTGGCGTGGATCCAGTGGGCTGAGACCACCCTAATCCAACGGGATCAGGAGCCTATCCCTCAGAACATAGACCGGGTTAAAGCTCTCATCACCGAGCATCAGGTGCCCTGCTTCTCTGTGTCCTTTGTGTTGTGAACCACATGCCCTTCACCCGGGAGTTTCCTTCCATCCTTACCATGTGTGTTACTGCAGACTGGCAGCTTGCAGCAGCTCTGTGCGTCAGTTCTCATCAATTAGAATCAAGGCATGGGTTAGCATGTTAGGGTTTCATCAGGCAGAAATCACAGTTTCCTCAATACTGAGGTATGTTTTAAGATACATCTCTAGCCGATAGTTTGCAGTTCTCATGTGGAACTCAGGATCTTCTTCCGTGTTCATTTGTTTTTTGACAGAATTAATTCAGTTTTTTGCATTTGTAGCATTGAAGACTCCATTTTCTTTCTGGCTCCAGATCCTGGAGGCTACTAAGGTCATGTAGTATATTTGAAGCCATTAGTAGAAACAGTTCAGCCTTAGAAGATGAAGTATCACCCAGGGAGTGGCCACTCACAGTTTCACAGGCAGTTCACCAGAAGTAGATTTTTTTTTTTTTTTTGTAATTTTATGTGCGCTGGTGTTTAGCTTACATGTATGTCTGTAGTGAGGGTGTTAGCTGTTGGAGTTATAGACAGTTGTAAACTGGCATGTGGGTGCTGAGAATTGAACCCAGGTCCCCTGGAAGGGCAATCAGTGCTCTTAACCACTGAGCCATCTCTCCAGCCCCAGAAGTAGAAATCTTGGAACCCAGTTTTATAGAAGCCTGACATTTCCTGGAGCCAGAAGCCTGTTGGCAACAGGAAAAGTAAATGAGAGAATTTCCTAGCCCATCTTCTGTCACTGCCTTTTCTACTAAAGAAAGAATGATTATGTCTCTTCGCTGATTCAAAATCTTTTACTTGCTCTCACAGTAAAATCCTAATCCCTTAGCTGGACAGAGGCCTTTCTGGATCTCCTGCCTGCCCCTCCAGCCCCACTTCTTGCTAATCCTTTGATTGTACCCTATTCAGTGAATGAAATGACAAGTCCTGGTCCACAGCTCTGTCAGGCTTGCATGTTCTGTCCAGGCTGTACCCTCTCTCCTGCCCCATTTGTGAGTTCTGTACTCCTCAGTGACTCAGCTCCAGACCACTTCATTTGTTAGTTCAGGCTGTAAAGGACTTAGCTTAAGTATTCTCTGCAAAACTGAGTAGCGTTTAGTGTTGAATCCTTCGTTTTCCTCACTCATTGAAGGCAGAGACCATCTCTTCTCTTCCTCCTTCAGGTCTTTAGTGCTGAATTAAGTGCTTTACTTATTTACTCTCAATATGTATCTATCCCTTCTGTTTTTGCTTTCTGTGTGTGGAGCATTTGAATCCAGAGTCTTGTTTTACCACCAAGTTATACTCCCAGCCCAATTTCATCTTTTGTTTAAGGGGTGAGAATTTACACAGGGCAGTCTCTCACTTGGGCAGTTTGCCATGGGCTTGACCTTTCCATTTTAGACCAAGAAAACTAAATTTTCTTTTCTAATGTTTATATTTAACAGTCATTTATGGAGGAGATGACTCGCAAACAACCTGATGTGGACCGGGTCACCAAGACATATAAGAGGAAGAATGTGGAACCTACTCATGCTCCTTTCATCGAGAAATCCCGCAGTGGAAGCAGTACGTTCCGCCTACTATTCTAGGCTGCTTCCTTCTTGCAGATGGGAATTCACAAAGTGCCATCATGAAAACTGTGTTTTGATTTCCCAAATCATATTGACTCTGAACCACAATCTCTCGTTTTGAAACTTTAGTTTTCTGACAATGACTAGTATATTTTATTTATTTATTTATTTATTGGAAGGGATCAATATGAAGCTACAAGGTGGTGAAGCCTGTTCTGTTATTTGGCAGTGGCCTTTCTGTTGTTGTGTTTGCACTGCACTAGTTACAAGATAATCCCCTATGGACTTGACTGCTGTTTTCATATTGCTATGTCCTCGGGTCACTAAGGCAGAATTGACTGGATAGGTGTAGGAGCTGGGTAAACCTGTGGTTGGCTGGAAAGAGAGGCAATAGTTTTAGAGTTAATATACCTCTGTACCAGAATGTTGCCATTCTCATGTTTCTTCTCAGTTACCAAATGGATATTAGTGTAAAACTCTAGTTCATATATATACAACTTTCTTTTCTTGATTTTTGAGACAGTGTCTCATATATCCCAGGCTAGCGTCAAACTTAGTATACAGCCAAGAATAACCTTGAACATGCAGCCATTTCTTTATAGACTGACAAAGCCAGCATTTCTAATCTTGTCATTATTTTTCCATTTAGGAAAGTCCTTGAGCCAGCCCACACCTCCTCCCATGCCAATCCTCTCACAGTCTGAAGCAAAAAACCCACGAATCAACCAGCTCTCTGCCCGCTGGCAGCAAGTGTGGCTATTAGCCCTGGAGCGCCAGCGGAAGCTGAATGATGCCTTGGACAGACTGGAGGAGGTAATGCCCCACCAAGTGGCCTTCAGGTGGTTTTGGCTAGTTTTTTTTTTTTTTTTTAATCAAAACACAGTCTTTAAAGCCCTCTTAGTACAACCTGTGTGCTTCTTTCTACTTCATAGGTAAAATCAGCCCTTCCTTCACTCGTACCCTTCCTTTAAGCACCTGAAGAAGAAAAGATAGATTTCTTAAGAAAACACTCAAACAAAGGAGGCTGTACCATATGGTTGTATAAAACCATAAATCAGACATTTCATACAAGGGAGGATCTGTGGTTTGCATTTCCTCAGCAGCTTTCTGTGATTGAATTTCAGAAAGTTCTGTGATTGAATTTCTGGAGGTTGTATATAAAAGGGAAGCCAGGCGATGGTGGTGCATGATTTTAATCTCAGCACTCAGGAGGCAGAGACAGGTGGAGTTTGAGGCCAGCCTGATCTTTAGAGAATTCCAGGACAGCCAAGGCTACACAGAGAAACCCTGCCTCAAAAAATTAAAAAAAAAGTATCAATGATTCTGCCATATGAAGAGATAAATAGATAAAATAGATATTTTACAATTATAAAAGAAAATCAACTTTTTTTTTTTTTTTTTTTTTGAGACATGGTTTCTCTGTGTAACAGAGCCCTGGCTGTCCTGGAACTAATTTTGTATACCAAACTGGCCTGAAGCTCATAGAAGTCCCCACCTGCCTCTGCCTCCCCAGTGCTGGGATTAGAGGTATGTGCCATCTCACACAGTGAAAATCAACTTTTTATAATCTTGTTTCTTTGTTAGCCTTCAATAGATCATGAAAAGCAAGTCTGTTTTGAAGTATCCTTATCTTCCTCCTTTCTAACACAGGCATCTAATATCTTTATATTCTTTTATTTGTGCATATCAAAGCAGCTATGCCCGGAAGTGAGTGTTCTATGTTTTGTTGTTACTTCCGTAGGTCAGTTGCATTTTAAGCACATTGGTTCTTGCTGCCTTTTCCCCCATACCTTCCAACTTTGGAGTTTGAAAGACCAAAGGGGAAAATGACCTGTTAAGTCATTCTGAGTGTGAATTACTAACGTGGTCCAGGTAGCTAAAAACCCCTTTATACAGGCCTGCTTTCCACCAGGCGACTATTTCGTATAGAGGTGGGGTGGGCATTTGCTCCCTCTGGTGAGATTCCAAAGAAACATGCTTGGATGTAGGGTTGCATTCTTAATGCTTTCCATCTTGATCTTTAAGATCTCAGAAGATGATGGGAAACATGAGCCTCTTGATGTGGATCCTATGTGTGTTTTGTGTTTATAGTGCCGTTCGTTCCATACAGCATAAGAGGATGCTGAGGCCTTCCCTTTGAGACAGAATCTATCCCTTACATCTAAGTAGATGATCCTTGGAAAAGCCCAAAGAGAAAGCAAGACTGGCTCTCCCCATTCTTGTTCTGTGTGTTCCTTATTTTCCAATGTTGTTTTTCAGTTACAGTTTCTCCTGCTGCTCCATTATATCGCAGCTTGTTTAAATAATCATGGCTTTAAGTGAAGGAGGCAAATTGTGCCTTCACAAATGAGACAACATGTAACATTGTTGGTGCACCCTGGAAGGCCTGCATGGCTTTACTGAATGTCTAAAAATTTAGATATGTTCTGTGTCCAGAACAGCAGGACTTACTGATGCCTCTCACTTCCATCTAGTTGAAGGAGTTTGCCAACTTTGACTTTGATGTCTGGAGGAAAAAGTACATGCGTTGGATGAATCACAAAAAATCTCGAGTTATGGATTTCTTCCGGCGTATTGACAAGGACCAGGATGGGAAGATAACACGTCAGGAGTTTATTGATGGCATATTAGCATCCAGTAAGTCCATTTTTATTCTATATACAGGTCACAGCTGGATTCCTCATACTTGGTAGAAGTTATAACATTCTGGCAAAGTAGTCTTTCTGAAATAAGACCAGAATGTAGTCTGTTGGTTTCATGGATGGAAGAATCTCATTTTGCTCAGACATGACTGTAAAGTCAGCAGGACAGGATGCTATTCCAGAGCAGCAGTGTTTTAGAGTAATGACATCCTTCAAAACATCTGACAATGCTGGCATAAATAAAAATTGAGTGATAATGTTATGGATGGTTGTAATATTGTTTTCGTTTATATTTTTCGCTGTATCTAAAGTGTGATTTTTCATTTTTAAAATGGTGGTGGGGTGCTCTAGAGTTATAGCTCTGTTTAGTAAGGTGCTTGTGTGGCATATATGAAGCCCTGAATTCGATTCTCAGCACCCCATTGAAAAAATAATCAAGATATAATAATTTTTCTTAAGGTATTTGTATAATTACCAAACAGCCATATATATTTCAGTGTTTTAAATTGTGTTTTCTTTTCCCCAGAGTTCCCTACCACCAAGTTAGAGATGACAGCTGTGGCTGACATTTTTGACAGAGATGGGGATGGCTACATTGACTACTATGAATTTGTGGCCGCCCTACATCCCAACAAGGACGCCTATCGACCGACAACTGATGCGGATAAGATTGAAGATGAGGTATGGGGAATTTGGAGTGGAGTATTTGACCATTGGTTTATTCTGTCCTGAATGTGACTCATTTTGGGAAGACATCATTTAGAGTGAATGTTTCAGGTTGAGCCTTTGGCTGCTGTCTCAACAAGCTCTGGTCTAGAGCATGGGTCTAGAGCATGACGTGAGTCTAATAACGTCAGTGGCACTATACAGCCCATGGAGGGACTTTATAAGGGATCAAGTGAATTTCAGATGCAACATAAAGGGGTGAATTGTATCATGGGGCTGTCGAGATGGCTCAGTGGGTAGAAGTGCTTGTCATGCATGCCTGATGATCCGAATTCAATCCCCAGAACCATATAGGGAAAGAGACTGGATTCTTGGGAATTTCAGGCTTTTATGTAGAAATTTCTCTCAGTTTATACTTTACTTTATTGGTCATTTGATTTTGAAAGATCTATATTAGCACTTTCAAATCTATATTAGCACTTTAAAAAATTTAAAGCAATGATGAATTTTTTTCATCTATTTTTTTTCTCAGTATCTCTTAGCTGAAGTAGGGTTATAAGTATTTTGAATAAAAGGTAAATGCATATATTAAAGGCCTAAAATGAACCAGCCTTATGCCTTTAATTCCAGCACCTGGGAGGCAAAGGTAGAAACATCTCTCTGAGTTGGGGACCAGGCTAGTTTACATAGCAAGTTCCAGGATAGCCAGGCCTTGAGAATAAGATTCTGTTTCCAAAAAAGGAAGGAAGGAAGGAAAGGAAGGAAGGAAGGTATTTAAAAAAACAAATAATGAGTAGTTTCTCTGTCTACATTTTAAAAACAGAAAGTCTTTCTCTGCCCTTAAACTCTTGTGCTTTATCAACCAACAGGTCACAAGACAAGTGGCTCAGTGCAAGTGTGCAAAAAGATTTCAAGTGGAACAGATTGGAGAGAATAAATACCGGGTAAGGCAGAGAAAACCAAAATGTGTGGAGGTCATTTCCTCATGTGTCATCCTAACGCACAGTAAACCAGACCATCCTGCCTTTTCACTCCTGGTGCCTCCAGCAGCCCTGAACCTGTGGACCTTCATCCCTAGGTTTCATGCTCTGTGTAGTTCCATCTGAAAAGTTACCATTATCCAGGTAGACCATAGCTTATCTTTGACAAGGTAGAAAATATTTTAGAGCCCTCATCTCACTGCTGACCAAAGTCTTTAGGGGAATGAAAGTAAAGTATCTTTAGGAGCAGTTTTATCAAATGACTGGTAATCTGGTAATCTGCCTGAAACCCCAGAATTTGGGAGGCAAAGGCAGAGGATTGTTGCAGATTCAGGGCCAACTCTACATAGTGAGTTCCAGCTATCCAGGAATAGGTCACAAAAATCTTTCAAAAAATTTTTTTACAAAGCAAGGATGAGGGGTCTCTAGGTAGTACAGCACATAAAGGACTTGCCACCAAGCCTAACAACCTGAGTTCAAGTCCTAGACCCACTTGGTGAAAAGAGAAACATACACCAAAAATTATCCTCTGCTGTATTTGTGAACATATAAATTTTCTTTGGTTTTTTTGTCGTTTTTGTTGTTCTGTTTTATTTATTTATTTATTTATTTATTTTTCATTTAAAAAAGAGTGATGATTTCTCCACAAGAACTGGTCATTGTAAGCATAAGTGGCTCCTATGCTCATAGAAGACTATGATCAAGGCCCTGTGCTGAGCTGGGCTACAACTGGGATCTATATGCACTGGGGAGCTAGGCTCAATGATCTTCCCTGAAAAGACTTGTCAGATGTGACCAAAAGTAACAGTAAATTACTTTTTTTTCCTTAAGATTTATTTATGTATTATTTATATACTGTATTGCTTGCATGTATGCCTGCAGGCCAGAAGGGTCCACCAGATCCCATTATAGATGGCTGTGAGCCGCCATGTGGTTGCTGAAATTGAACTCAGGACCTTTGGAAGAAAAGCCAGTGCTCTTAACCTCTGAGCCATCTGTTCAGCTCCACAGTAAACTACTCTTGTGTTTTAGCTTCTCTTGATACTAGAGTCAGGGTTGTAATAGCGACCTAAACCAGGACTCATAAACTATATTCATCAGCTTGTCAAGAGACCCTAAAATTCTAAGAAAAAAAGAAAATCTGTGGCTGTCAAAGAAGATTTAGATGACCATTTTCCGTTGGAACACAGAAATATCCAAGTTCCATTAGCAATTCAAGAATGTCCTCAGTGGCTGAGGCTGTAACTTAGAAGGAAAGTACTTGCTTAGCATGTACAAAACCCTGAACTCAACCACCAGCACTGGTGTCAGAGGACACCCCCAGCCAAGTCCATGCTTTTTGTAGCTGAAGAGGGCAAGGTGATTCTGCCTCTTATGCGACCCAGAGCACTTAGTAAGCTTCGGGTAGTTCTGTGTTACTGCTTGGGTTTTGTTTTCATGTGTTTATTTTTTGTTTAATAACCAATGAGAGATGGATTGACTAAAGAAGCACAAGCTGGAGAGTTCAAGCTTTGTTTGTGAGATCTTTGGCAGATGCCCAGTAAGACTGTGGTAGTGTGTGCACTTAGACTGGTAATGTGATAACATTGCTGTTTCTGAGTGTTAATTTGACAAAAATGTTCTCTTTTTTCCCTTCATCCTTTACTCTTACTGTCTATAGTTCTTCCTCGGCAATCAGGTACAGTGTGCCTTGCAATGTCCTTCTTGGTGGATGTGGTCTTTGTAGCTGATGTTGCCTGTTCTTTGCTATGGGAAGAGGACATAATTGGAAGCATGCCTGGGTCACATCTGGTTGTCTTACCAAGTGGAGAAACTGCTAGCAGAACTTTTATCACAAAGGCTATCTTATCAGGAAAAAGATACAATTTTATATTTTATATACAGTTTGCCATTCCAAATTGGACTGGCTAAAGACAATGGCATTACACTGCACTGAGATATAACTATTATGACTCGGGGAGATTGAGGCTGTGATAACAGCCCATTCCACCTTAAATTTCTCAGTCTTGCACTTCTGTATTTGGAGTCAGAATACCATTGGCACGGTTCTGATTCATTACTGGTCTTGTAACAGTTAATACAAATTTTTGTAATGGACACTTGAGTCAGAAATCCTGAGGGTATCTTAATATTATCTAAGTGCTAATTTAATAGATTTGGGTATTTACATTTGCATTATATAATTCAAAGGTACCTGAGAAATGTGGAAAGCATAGTTAACTTCTAAAATTTGCAGATTATAGCCAACCATTCAAAATGAAATGTGCTCAAATTAGACTGCACAAAGTATGGAAAGTATTGACTCCACTTGGCAACTCTAACCTCTGAGATCTCGTTTGGGGGTTCTTTGGTGCTGTCTCTCAAATGTGGAAGGAAGTTGCATGAGTAAAATCAGTCTGTCTGACTGGAAGTTAGAAACACTAAGTTAATATGAAGTCTTCAGTCAATGTTAAATTCTAGCTACTGAAATAATCACTAACTACAGTAATATTCTGGGCCAGCGGGAAGAACAAAGGCTCAAAAATGAAACTGAGAACAGTCAAGTTGGCTTTAAATAAACCATCACAAGATGGGCATGGTAATTTCTTATACCTGTACTCATAGCTCTTGGGAGGCAAGTTTCAAGTTATCTTTGGAAACTTAACAAGTCCATATCTCAAATTTTGAAAATAAAGATTAAAAGTCTAATAGTTAACCAGGTGAGGTGGCCCATGCCTTTAATCCTAGCACTCAGGGAGGCAGAGGCAAGGGAGATTGCTCTGAGTTTGAGGCAGCCTGGTCTACAAAGCAAGTCCAGAACAGCAAAGGCTACGCAGAGAAACCCTATCTCGAAAAACAAACAAACAAAAAGGCTAATAGTGTATCTCAGTGATAGAGCACTTGTGTTACATATCACTGGAATCCGTCCCCAATGCTGTAACTAGTCAATAATGATTGTAGCAAAGTGCCCAGCATGCCTACTTCCTATTGACTGTACCTACCAGGGTTCCTTTGATGGGGCACCGACACCCTTCTCCACTCCTCCATTAACCTGGGAGGATTCGATGAGTCATTCTAATATTGTGAGCAGAATTATGAAGTCCATTTTATATATGTAGTATTGGAGGCCTTAGAGGTCATATGTCACACATACATCTACTGTCATAAGAATAAGTTCTTGAAAGAGAAAGAAACAGTGGCTGTCAAGACTCTGCCTCTGAGTTCTCTGTGGCTCTCCCACAGCATTGTTCTGCAGGCCTCTAGAGCTATGTAGCCCTCCCACTTCTGTGCCTGTGTTTGGGTCTCTGCAGCTCAACAGAAACAAATTAGAATCTTTCAGACAGCTTTGGGGAGATTTTATTGGACAGCAACCATAAGGTCATTGGATAACAGACTGTAGGGTATAGTATTCTAAGAAGAAAGTAACCTAGACCACTCTTACCTTTTAACTCTGGGGTTTACACAGGTACCTATCCCTTCCCTCACCTATCCAGAGAAAACCCAGAATAGTGGCACATCCATTATCCCCAGAACCTGTTTACTCCCTCCAACGAAGGGAATAACCTCCTTCCCAGAAAGGGTCTTTTTCCCTACAGCTATGGGAAGTGCTGATTCTGTTCCACCCTGTTGTCACTCTAGCGTCTTTGTGTAAACATTTAAATGCTGTATGAGACAAATGGTGTAAGACTATTTATTTGTGAAGTAAATGGCTGGGAAGGGAAGAGACAGCATCTTTCAGATGCTTTCTATATACATAGTACATTTGAGTCAGACCAGTAGAGGAACACAGAGATAACCACCATTTATTATTACTGAGCAGGGTGGTTGTGTATCCTCCTCAGACATCCTTTCTTGGAGTTTCAGTTTTTCTCCCTGTTTCAAAGTTATGATTCTCCTATAACTTTGAAAATCCTATAAGTGGTTAAGTCCTTCTCTTTACCTCCCTGCCCCAAACATTCTCCTAAATAACCTTAGGAATTCCATTTCTTTAACTTTTGGTTTGTTGTTTGTTTTGGAATTTTGGGGGGGGTTTTTGGTGTTGTTTTTTTGTTTTTTTTTTTTTTTTGTTTTTTTTTTTTTTTTTTTTTTTTTTTTTTTTTTTTTTTTTTTTTTTTATTGCTTCTTCATTTTAGGAAAAGGGCAACTTATACAGTGGCAAGTTCCAAATGTTAAAGGAGAACTGGGAAATAGGCGATTAGGAGCAGAGACAGTGAAAAGCCCATCACACTTGTTCTAAGGTCCAGAATGATTATTGAACACTGTTTCTAATCATGATAAGAGATTAAAATTTCTGTTTCTTTAACTAAATTTTAATTCTATCTAATCATTTGTTCAGCTTGAAAACTTTTTCTCATGACATCACAATCTGAACATTTAGGGTGCACTTCTGAGGACCGGATGAAGAAAATCACAATCTTTCCCTAAGCTTGTAATGAGGATGCTTCGCAAAGAGTTTCTTTAATGCTTGACTTAGTATTTAACTCTCCAGCACACTGTATTCAGAAGTTGACCCCTTTCTTTAAGATAAACATAACAATTCTGCTCACTTGGGCAGAATCTTCAGAAGAATCCAAGAACAAATACATGCCCATCTTCCCTCCTTTGTCTTTGGTATGGGAGTCAGGGTGTGGCCATTGAGGGCTAACTTGACCCCAGGGAAGGATTTCACAATGCTGCTTCATAGCTGCTTTTTTATGACAATGTAAAAATGCAAAATTGAGTTCAGAAGTTGTCCCCACTATCAAGTCATTCCTGAATACAGTCTGCTTTTTAAAGGGTGGGGTTGTAAGTGTGCACTAAGGTACTCTTATTAACTGAGTTTCCCCTTGATTCCAGTTTGGGGATTCTCAGCAGTTGCGGCTGGTCCGTATTCTGCGCAGCACTGTGATGGTCCGTGTTGGTGGAGGATGGATGGCCTTGGATGAGTTTCTAGTGAAAAATGATCCCTGCCGAGGTAAGGAGCCACTCAAGCGTGGGCAACACGGTAGGGCATGATATCAGCAACCCACACTGACTTTGATGAACCAAATACAGATTAGAGCCTTGGATTTCAGGTAGAAAAATCTGAAGAAGCTGATGCTGTCAGGAAAGAACACAGAAACGAGGATTTCAAAGTCATCCTCAGGTTCATAGCAAGTTCAAGGCCAGCCTGAACTAGAATGAAACCCTGTCTCCAAAAAGAAAAAGAACTGATTGGTGTGACATTACATTTGGGGTGTGACATTAGCACTAAGAGGGAAGCCTTGTGTGCGCTTTCAGGTTCTACTTTCTTAGAGCCTCAGATCCTCTCGCCTGTAATGTCTGTGACTAAAACTCAGCATTGCTAAGCCCTTCCCACGCAGAGGACCAGTGACTGTCCTTGATGGGGGGAAACTAAAGAACGTACAGCAGCCCCATGGGCAGTTGCCTAAGCAAGACATGAAAAGACAGCCACCCGTCCCCAGGCAACAGAAAACTATCAACTTAGTTTGAGCAGATAGTAGCTGCAGCTGCAGCAGGGAACAAGTGGCCAAATCCCAGCTGCTGCATCCACTTCTTGTTCCGGTTAGGAGAGCTGCTTGTGGATACATAGGAGCCCCCAGCTGTTTGTTTTCCGTGACTGGTTTCTGTGGTTCCTGCTTTGTCTCTTGTCTTTGTGTTTACATCTTTTTTATTCCAGTTCATCACCCCGGGAGTAAAATAAAGCGCTCTGATTCCAGCTCTTCAATTTCCAGTCAGTCTCCCATAGGTTGGCTTTTATGCTTTGTCCCTCTTCCCATACACCCTGGTCCTTTGAGAATGGCTTTGCTTCCTAAATTGTAACATCTGTTGGCTCTGTGATATCTGCTGCCTTGGTGAATGCTCCAAGTAGCCAAACCATTGCTTTTCCAACAACTCCAAGTTGACAGGGTATAAAACATCTATTGAGGTGATACCCACAGAATCTGAATACTACTTAACAAGTACCTCTACATAAACACTTTACAAGTTAGAACACACACACGTCTCATATTCGTCCTATGAGGCTTAGGTTCTGTTATCTTCACTTTATAGAGTAGGAACTTGAGGTATGGAAATTTTAAATAACTTAAAGGGTCAACCAGGCTTCTAAGCCAGTGGTCCTGACCACCACTGTGCACTCTCAGATGTCCCCTGTGTGTCTAGCCTTTGCAATTGATTATTTAAGTTTATTCATAACTAAGCAAGAATAAATGTTTGCAGTACAGTTACATAGCTTCTTTGGAAGTGTTTATTTTGTTTGTTTTTGTTTTTTATCTTTTGAAGGATTTACAGAGATGCAAAGGGTATCCATAAATTTAATTCATTCTGCATTTATTCCAGCAAGCCAGAAAAGTAGCAAACAGTAATAATTGTCATCAAAAGTGTTTAAATTTAGGCTTGACAATACTTTTTCTGATAAACTCTAAAAGGATTTAATCAATTTTAGTATTTAATCATATCATGAACCAGTGTCCTTGATTTAAAATTCTTTTCACTGTTTTAAATAAGGAGCAACGTACATCTTTTTAACCTTTTCTCTGTAAGAACAACAAAAAACATTCTCTAGACCTGTTATGGTCCTGCTTTCTTGTTGTGTATAAGGTTAGGCTAGGCACCAGTGATGCTGCATGCGGCATTTCTAGTCCTTGGCTGCCTGCTTGTTTGTTGCCTGCTCTAGTCACAAGTTTAGTATGCACTGGCTGGCGAGAACACTGCCTGCTTTATCTTTATCTTACTCTGTAAAAATTGGAACTCCAAGGAAATTTGGGAGGGCAACCTAGTAACTATTTTCTGTGGGCCACTGGTAGCCCTGTTCTTCATCCTTCAGAGCAAAGGTAAGACTCCCCAACTCTCTGGGAATGCCTTATTAGAGCTCAGCAATCAATTCCGTCTGTTGGCTGAAATAGAGCTCACCAGCAGCTTCCAGTAACTACTATCACATCAGAACAGTGCTAGAAGTAACCACCCACCAGAGTGCATAGCAGTGAATTGGGGGATATGAACGTCAAGAAGACAAGTTACTTGCTTGTCCTGGTAGCATTTGCCTATAATTCCAGCTATTGCAAAAACAAGAGCATCAAGAGTTGTAGCCTGGGCTAAATAGTAAGACCCTTCATCAAAAAATAGATGAGTAGGGAAGGAGCTATCTAAGATTTCTATAAGACCAATTGCTGTTGCATTCTTTAGGCCTGTAAACCATAGAGGGTAATATACTGAGGACATGATAGAATTAGTGAGTGACAAGATTATTAATGCCAACTTGTTTATTATTTTCATTTACAAAGCTACTGAAATGATGAAGAATCTCAAGTCATGTGTTGCTTTAGCCAAATGTAAAAAATGATACTCTACTAGGTAGGCTTAATATTTATATAGTTTTCTGATACTGCCACAGAGGGTTTTATTTATTTGTTTTTGTTTCTCAATTCATCTCTGGCAAAGGAGATGGTTTTGGATGGTGATTAAAATATATATATGGTGCTTGTAGGCCTAATGAGATGAGATGGATCAGCAGGTAAAGGCATTTGCTGCCAAGCCTGATGACTGGAACCCACATAGTGGGAAGGAGAGAACTAATTCTGAAGTTGTGTTCTGACTTACACATGCACACTGCTGCATGAGGACCCACCCACATATTTTGTGCATATTAAATAAGTAAATTAGTTTCATTTCATTTTAAATGTCCCTGCTTTCTAAAAATGGATATACCTGTGCCTAATTTACTGTGTATATTTTAAAGGGTTAGACATTATTTCTCTGGGATAGTAAAAATGTAGGAATCTTTATTTATGCAGATTTAAAAGATGGTTTGGGGGCTTAGATAAATGACAGGGTCAGCAATTAAGACTACAATGTTCTTGCAGACGGCCAGAGTTCAGTTCCCAGTACCACACCAGAAGACTTACAACTGTCTCTCTTGTACATATTTTCTCTCTTTTCCTCTCCCTCTCCTCCCCTACCTCCCTTTCCATAACACACACACAAACTCACTCTCACTTATATACAATATAAAATAAAAATAAGAGCCAGGGCTATTACACAGAGAGACCCTGTCTCAAAAGACAAACAGATACATGAAATAAGGAGCTGGAGAACTGGCTCAAGACTAAAGAGTTGCGCTCACAGAAGGCACAGCACATTAAGTTCCCAGAACCCACCTGGTGGCTCACAGCCATCCATAACTGCATTTCTTGGGGATTCCATGCCCTCTCTAACCTCCATGGGCATTAGGTACTCTTGGTATGTACACACACATACAGACAAGACACTCATATACATAAATCTGAAAAAACTGGCTGAGGACTCTGGCGGGGGGCGGGGGGGAGGTACATGTGTGTGCCCATTGGACCAGGTTCAATTAGGGTACTTCAGAAGCAGAGACAACTTAAAAGTTGCTACACTGCTGAAGAAAATATCTCCCTCTGGCATCAAAGCTACTTGTAGAAATTTATTCTAAGGAAATATATACAAAAATATTTTAGGACTTGTCACAGCATTGGATACACTATTTAAAAAAAATAAACTATAAACAAATTATTGCAACATTTAGCCAGTAAATTAACACATGTATGATAAATTATACTTTACAGTTAGTTGAAATTTAACATGGGACATATAGAAAATGGGGAAATATTTTCTTTGTATTAAAATATCTGATGTTTGCATTAAAAGTATGTATATAGTTGCGCAAAGAAATAAAGATACACCAATATGTTCATTATGATATGCCGTAGGTTGTAAGAATGAGCAACTCTTCTTGGCAGAGGAAGAATGAGGAAGTGTGCTTAAGCTTGTGAAATCAGAGGTTGATGTTGGGACATCTTGCCTGGTCATTTCTCTCACTAAACCAGGAGCTTGCTTTTCGGGCTAAGACTGGCTAACCAGTGAGCCCCCAGGATATCTCTCCCTAACACTGGGTTACACACCCATAATGCCATACCTGCCATTTACATGACTGCTGGGGCTCCAAGCTTGGGTCTTCATGCCTGTAGAGTCATCTCTCCCAAGCCAGCTTTCTTATAGTTTTTATCCTTGCTAGGATTTTTGAAAAGGTCTTATGAAGCAGACCTTTACCCAGCAAATGCCATGAAGGAGTGAAAACAAACTAATGTGGATCATGGCATAAAGAGGATAGGCAGAAATGGCAGAGAGGCAGGGTAAAGAGATAGCTGAGGTGGGAGATAGACTACCTTGGCTGTGGCTTGGCCAGTCTTTGTAGGTTCTTCCATCCTTTGTCTAGTGCAAATGCTAATGAAAATCAAGTATAGCACTGAGTGTGGTAATGGCGTATAAATTCTAGTGGGAGAAACACGATCTTATCACCCCATTGGTACAGACAGTCCTCTCTATTGTGTGTGTGTGTGTGTGTGTGTGTGTGTGTGTGTGTGTGTGTGTGTTAAGATGGAATTTTGCTGTTTGCCCAAGCTAGTCTCAAACCCCTGAGCTGAAACATCCTCCCTGCCTTAGCCTGTGAAGAGACTGGCTCATGCTACCACTGCCTGCACCGCTCTCTAAAACATTTTAAATGGCTCTCCACAACTAGGTGCCATTTCCAAGGCTTCCTCTATATCCTCTGCTGTTTTTCAAGTAGTTTAGAAGGAAACTATCAAACATTTATTTGATACTCTCTGCCAGATATGTTTAATGTATTCTTAAAATGATGCAGTCTAGAGTGGATGAGCAGGTTCATGCTTACTGCAGGGCACTGTCAGTGAGAATCACAGGATCTGTTCCAGAGGAAGTGTTTCTTTTAAATTAGTGTGTCTTACATTTGTTCTGGCTGTACTTGCGATCTATAACTAAATCCATATTTTAAGTTCTGGTCTTATTGCTCCCAAAAGCCATGAGACAGCACTTACTTGGCCTTCAACCCTTTTCCAGATCCTTCCACTGCGATTCCTCCTACTTGGAGTTGCTTCTGACGGCTTTCGGCTTTTTACTTAACAAATTCTCACTCACAGATTCGTGCATGGTCTTGGTCTCTCTCTCTCTCTCTCCCTACATGTTTACTTCTTAAAGACTCTGTCCTCATCTTCACTATCCTGGCTTCCTGAACCCCTTTCTTTAGGATTGTTATTGACAATTCAAATGGAAGAGTCTCGATTTCATTAATGTGTTTTTCTCCACTATATTATTACTATATACCCTGCAAATTTTCAGCAAAAAGTACACATGTCTATGAGAGAGAAAATAGGAGTTTGATGAAGGTCAGAGGCTTGTGTCCTGTTGCATCCGTGTCTCCTTGAGCAGCTACAGTTTGCTTACCCCAAGTGACAGCAGTGAAGCCAGACCATGACAGCAGAGTGAATGGTCCTGTGTTCACAGGCTTGCTTGTTACAGCAAGCTAGGCTCTTAGTGTGTCTGCTGCAGGTTAGAACATAACAAAGCTGTTCTTAAAGAACCCATAGGTGGTATGAAACCTTTGCAAAGCTTACTGTTGCCATGGGGTCAAGCAGCTGTATTACCATCCAAGGTACAGGTTCCAGATAACTAACAACATGCCTGTGTTTGTTCATTCTCTTTTTAGCACGAGGCAGAACTAACATAGAACTCAGAGAAAAATTCATCCTGCCAGAAGGAGCATCCCAGGGGATGACTCCATTCCGGTCACGGGGTCGAAGATCCAAGCCATCTTCCCGGGCAGCTTCTCCCACCCGCTCCAGCTCAAGTGCTAGTCAGAGTAACCACAGCTGTACGTCCATGCCTTCTTCTCCAGCCACCCCAGCCAGCGGGACCAAGGTATGTGCTGACCTCCTCTCTATTGTCCTTCCCCATCCCATCTTGGTAGATGTTCATTGATGAGCAGCCTCTGACAGCACTAGCAAGAAACAAAAAAGAACATAAGAGCCTACAGAGCAACTCTGCCCAGACCCCCACTGTGCACAGATCACCACCTTTGAGATACTTAGTAAAATACCTGTTCAGGCTGGTCATATTCAAAACAGTTTTGTCTTCTTACTCCTAGTGTGAGTCTGAGCTCGTCCAGAGTTAGGGTTTCTGGTTTGGAAAGTGAGGTACTGTCTGTGCAGCTGGAGCTGACAGATGAGTTTGCTGGTACAGCCGTACAGGTGAAGAGTACCTTTCTACCCACTCCATCTCTGCCCATTGGGCTTACATGTATTTTATTTGTTTTCTGTTTCTTTAAAATGTAGTGTCTTCTTTTTGTTGTTGTTCCCAATTTACCTCCCTTTCTGTTCCATTTTCAATTGTTCCTGCCCTTCCCTTTGGATTTCCGTTTCACAGACTCCACTTCAGTTCTCTCGCTGTTATGACAAACCCTGGTTGGTAAACAGTAAAGCTGTCACCCATGTCAGGGACAGCCATTGTCCTGACCTCCAGCTACTCAGCCCTGAGGTAGAGTATGGCTTTGCTGAGTGGGACATAGTCACGAAGTGGCCCTCACTCATGCCAAGAACCTGCCCGGCTCTTCTTCCTGACTTGAGCCCAATGTCTCTTCCATCTCTGGGGTGCTTGCTGACACAGCTGATTGATCAAATTGGTTAAGTGTTTTCAGGAGTTTCTAACTCGGATTCACCAAAATTGGAGATGAATAAGAGATGCCTAAAACAAGATTGTTTAACAGCTTTACCAGTTTTTAGCATGACACTTGATCAGGATGATTGATAAGAGTCATTCCTGATCACTTATTTTTTGATGTTACTTGTAATTAGGTCTCTTAGAGTCTCCAAATGTCAGCTACACAGACGAGTTATAAACACTTGAAATTGAGTAATAGCGCATGTTCACCAATGTTCTATGTTTAGAACAAGAGGATGATTTGCAAGACCCCTCCCTACGGTGGTTGGTGCTGCCACATGGGTCCAAGGCATGGGTGCTATCTATTTCAGCCAAGCACAGTTTTTCAACTAGTGACCACTGCTCTGGGGCTCCAGTTTCACCTTCTTGGTTCCTTGGCCTAGGCACCTGGATTTGATTTGAATACGCAAACCAACAATAAAGCATGTCCAAATGCAGCCATTGAAATATCTAAACATTGTGGAAGAACTGTGTTAGAGAAATAAAACACAGTTGGGTGTTGTAGCGCACACCTGTAATCCCAGCACTTGGTAGGCTGAGGCAGGTAGATCATGTCAAAGGCATGTGGGCTATGTATTGAGAGCCTGTCTCAAACAAGGAAAAGAAAAAACCTAAAACAAAACGTGGGCAGAGAGGCCTGTCTGACAGCAGCGCACTTGCTTCTCTTAGCCCCTGCAGGGAACGCTGGGCTCTAACACCTCTAAGCATGGTGTTGCCTTCAGTCAGGCACAGCTTGAGCTGGAGAAACAAGGGCGCAGAAGCCAGTGGCTGTGAATGAACTGGCATTTTTGTTCATTCCCACTCCCAGCTCAAACCCCGACTGAGAACTGTGGTCTCAACTTATGATCTGGACACTTGACTGCCCAAGAACCCATGATTCAGCTTGCCCTTGCTTTTTTCCCTCTGTGATGGCTCCAGCTCCAAAAATCCCAAGTACAAAAGTATCTTTGTGATCATGACATAGATTCCATATGATTCTGAGAGTTGGGACCTTTTGTTTTATTTTACAATATAATCTTTCATTTTAAGTTCTTTTCTCATTGATACCCTGTGACCAGGCCAGGCCCCAACTTAGAGCCCCAGCCCAGAGGCACCAGAGCTGTGGACTCCAGGCATCAGTGCTCAGAAAGGAGCTCTTGGAACTGGTGCTTCCCCTCCTGGGCGGTCAGGAGAGTTCCTGCTTGAGAGTCAATCACTTCCTGTTGCTTTTGCTTTTCCTTCATGAAGAAATTCAACCTGCACAATGAGATAGGCTGCTTTACTCTCCTATCTATCTAAGCATCTTAAAAGGTTCTGGAAAACAATTTATCTAGCTTATGTCAAAGAGAAACTGGAACTGTATACCATGTCATAAGTAGCATTTTAAATCAGACTTTAAAATATTCTCTTTCCACATTGTCTATGATATTAAAAAAAAAAAATACAGTCACATAAGGTCATGTATCCCTTACCAGTAACAGCAGTCATAAAACAACTCTTTTTCAGGTTGGGACATGCTTCTAT
Source organism: Psammomys obesus (assembly GCF_907164565.1). NCBI lineage: Eukaryota > Metazoa > Chordata > Mammalia > Rodentia > Muridae > Psammomys > Psammomys obesus. The sequence continues at coordinate 2,528,644 of NW_026591598.1, read as the reverse complement.
GCATCGTCTATTCAGCAAGGTTGTATAGAGACCTCCTTTGTTTCCATGTAGTTTTAGGTGCTAGGATATAAGAATACATCAATAAAACAAAAGTTCCTGCTCTTACGAAATTGATGCTTTATTGTGGGACAAAGAGGCAATAAGCATATATAGATGTCAGACAATGAGAAATGCTATCCTTAAAAATGGAAACACAGAAGCAGAAAGCGCCAAGTGGTAGTACGATGAGGCCTCTCTGACATGCCACCCGTTTGGCATAGCATCTGAAGTGCGTGGTCGAAGCTGTACCTGTTTGGGGAGGAAGGTTATTGTACAGTGACAGTGTGGGCGAACAAGTGGACAAGACTTCCCTGGGCCATAGGACAAACAGCAAGGAGGCCCAAACAGTTTGCCCAACAGGAAGGGTTTGTGATAGAAGTGGACAGGATTTCACGTATTTCCTGAGGGAGAAGCAAAGATACAGTCTGCCTCATAAAGAAGTCTTGACTACAGTTGCAGCATGTGCTCAGTGATGGGGCTGGTGTTGCTTGAGCTGCTTTAGACTGCCACGCCAGCACACTGGTGCACAGGGGAATTTGCATTTCTCTTCTTGTGACCCATCACTGTATTCATTTTTAACTGTAGTAATTTTCCTACTAAAGGTCTCACCTTTCTAGGGGAAGCGTATCAGCAGGACAACAGACATGGGAAGCTTAACATTCCTGTGGCATAAAGTCTTTAATTGGACCTTAAAACCTCTTTTGAGAATGTTAAAAAAAAAAATCCATGATCTAGGACATTTTGTACATAAATCTGTTTTCCTGAACTTTTAATTTGCTTTTTCAAATGGTTATCTATAAAGAGGCTTTTAGATAAAATAATTTAATTACATTCTTATCAAAGATTTTATCAAGTAAATATGATCTTTTATTATTTTGAAGGTTATTCCATCAACAGGCAGCAAGCTGAAACGACCAACACCAACTTTTCATTCTAGCCGAACATCCCTTGCTGGCGACACCAGCAATAGTTCTTCCCCAGCTTCCACAGGTGCCAAAACTAACCGGGCAGGTAAGTCCCTACCATGCATAGGGCCGAGAGTGGGCAGAATAACCCAGCAGCTCTGAACAGGGGGAGCATCGGCCTCTCAGGAGCCAGTGCTGGGAAGAGCACTTGGTGTCTAGCGCAGAAAGACACTAGCAGTTTTTAGGCAGCTGTTGCTTTTTTCTTATCAATCAACAAACTCTAACCTCCTACACTCAACACTGGAGCCCTTGTTCTGTATCAGAAATGATTGCAGTTGAAAAGGAGAAAGGGCTAACCCAGAGCTAAAGCAAGCTGCTTGTTAGTAACCTGCGCTGTGCACCATATCTTTTATGGCTGCTGGGGAACTGGGAAAGTGGAGCTGGCTAATTGTTACTCCTCCTGGGAACTTGAAACTTGGCGCCCTCCCACCTGCACCTCCACTGCCATCTGCTCATGTATGCTACAACATCAGTTCACCCACCTGTGCCATGGTGATTGAGCAGCTTTGAAAGGTCCAGCTGCTTTCTGCTCCTCCTCAGGACCACGGGTAGCCTCACATACCAGAAAAGGTTCATCACCTGCCTGCATGATGAAGTGGGGATCTAGAAAGGCTGTGATTTCCCCAAGGCCATTAACAGCAAACTCTTGGCATCCAATCACCAAGGCGTTTTCATTTCACTGCCTTCGTCATTAAGTTTTCTGCTTTATTCTTAAATTCCAGACCCTAAGAAGTCTGCCAGCCGTCCTGGCAGTCGGGCCGGCAGCCGGGCAGGGAGTCGAGCCAGCAGCCGTCGAGGAAGTGATGCCTCTGACTTTGACCTCCTAGAGACACAGTCGGCTTGTTCAGACACTTCTGAGAGCAGTGCTGCAGGGGGCCAGGGCAGCTCCAGAAGAGGGCTCACCAAGCCCTCCAAAATCCCAACCATGTCCAAGAAGACCACCACTGCCTCCCCCAGGACTCCGGGTCCCAAGCGGTAACACTGTACAAGCACCCCACCCCACTCTCCACTCTGAAGCCTGCTCCACACATTGGGTGTATATTTATTCTGAACGGGAGGAGTTATATTGTTAAAATTGTAAAAGAATAATTGTGTTATGAAGCTGCCTTATTTTTTTTCCTTTTTGTAAGTTACTATTTTCATGTGAATATTTATGTAGATAAAATTTGCCTCCTGGTAACCCTGTAACAGATGGGGCCCAGAGATGAAATATTTGAGGAAAACAAAAGGTCAAGATGCAAATGTGTATTAAAGAAAAAAAAAAAAAGCCTCTAAATAGGGTTTCATGTGGTGCAGGGTTATAAACCTGCTTTATCTTTTAGGATTATTCCTAAATGCATCTTCTTTATAAACTTGACTTGCTATATCAGCAAGATAAATTATATTAAAAAAAAAATAAGAATTCCGCAATGTTTAAGGAACTCTTCTTTTTAAATCACAGACACCTCAATTAGCAAGAACAAAGGAGAGGGCACTTAAGGTTGCATTTTCATTGTTTTACTGTCATGTAATTTTAGCTGAAGAGACAGAACCTCATCTAGATAGCTTTTGCACATGATACAGCAAAAAGTTCATTGCAATACTGTCTTAAAATAATGTCTCAGTACTGGGTGTTAAAGGGCACATAGCTACTAGGATTCAGGGGTAAAAGGAAACTTCAGAACATTGGGGTTTTAAACTGATTTGTAACTAACTGTCCAACCTAGCCATCAATGACTCCTGTGTCCCCAGGCTCCTGGGGAAGGGACTCCTTGGTGGCATGTGAATTACACCTTTGTTTATCTGCTTTTTTTTTTTTTTCTATTTATTTAAATGGTCGATCAACCCCCCACAAACTGAGGAATGACTTCCATAAGCCTACTTTGGACCTGAGACAAACACTTGCTCATCCTCTTAACGGAGTTCACCAGCACACTTGTTCACCAGTCCCGTTTGCTTCTGTCTTCTTTTGTGTGTAATAAAGTCAGCTGACCAAGAGACCACAAAGAGGGGCTGCCTGGGGCTCCTGTTTTTTAGCTGCTGTTCCACATCAGCTCTGACCATGTTGCTGTGTGATTATCTCAATTGGTTTTAATTGAGGCAGAAACTGAAGCTCTACCAATGAACTGTTTAAAAACAAGACACACTTTTGTATTAAAATTGCTTGCAGTAACAAATGTTTTGTAATTCCTGGCTTTATTCTGAACCACTACTTTATATATTTAAATGTTACCCTTAAGGTATAAAAATGTTATAGTTCTTAAATACATCATTTGACAAGAGCTTTCTTGATGGAAAAATCAAAAAACTCATTTTTTATTTTAATCTTGTTGATTTTGACAAGGCACCAAGGAAATGGGATGTTTTCACACGGATATTTAAGGACCCTTCGACCTACATGATTCAACATATAATATGTGAGAAATTTACCTTGGGATTGACAAAGGTTTTTGTTATATGATGGTACTTGGCAAGCCAGATTAGTTTCCTTATTAACTTTATTAACCGCTGTATAGGATGGAAACAGGCAAGGCTGTGGCATAGAAGGAGCCTTACTCTGATAAACTAGCTGTTCAGATGGCACCATAAAGAGCTGATTTCAGATCAGGTTATACAGGAGATGGGTGATCACAGACTGGTCTGCCCCTTCTCACAGGTGGTTTGTGGCCAGGTGATGCGTGTCGCCTAGACAGGTGTCTTACCATTCTGTGAATCGCAAGAGCCCTCATTTCCATCACTGTTTTTGAACTTCCTAGTTTGCCCACATGCCCTTCCTGTCACAGTCCACAATGGACAAGGGCAAAGGGAATAGCTTCCCTGAGGCCCTCTTGCTAGTCTCTTAACCCACGAAGTTTAAGCACTGTGTAATAGGGAGCTGAGCCCAGTGGACGTCTGGTCTCAATTCTGGAAGGCAATCTGTTCCACTCCTTTTGTTTTATAGATGGAGAAGCAGGTGTAGAGGCAGGTGTATTCATGAGGTCAGGTAATCTGACTTGAGTAATGAGAACTCAAGAAGGGCCCGAACACAGATCTATGTATTTACTCTTCAGGCCACATGCCCCTCAAATTCTAGGATTTGGCAAGATATAAATGCATGTTTGCCAAATGTCCACTGTTAAATAGAAAATATAGCCTGGTGGCCTCCCTAACTCTTCGTGGAACTGGGTAACCTTGAAGCTGTCAACATGAGCTTGAAGAGCTGGCTCAGCCATGAAAAGGTTGCCCGTGGCAAACGACCTGAGTTCAGTTCCCAGCACACACAGGGGGTACCTGTAGCTCCCACTCCAAGAATCTTCTGACTCCCATGGATGCCTGTGCTCACACACACATGCCCACATGCTACACACATGCATAATTAACAATAAGTGTGTGTGTGGCTGGAGCCATGTGAAGAGCATTTGCTCCTCTTCCAGAGAACCTGGGTTTGGTTCCCAGCACCCTTATCAGACAGCCTCTATAAGCTCCAACACTCACATGTACATACTTCCCTATGTAGTCCTGGCTATCCTGAAACTCCCTCTGTAGACCAGGCTGGTCTCGAACTCATGATAACTGCCTGTTTCTGCCTTCCAAGTGCTGGGATTAAAGGCACGTGCCACCACAACCAGCTCAACATACACATAATTTGAATATTTTTAGTTTTTCGAGACAGGGTTTCTCTGCATAGCCTTGGCTGTCGATTTTTAGACCAGGGTGGCCTCAAACTCACAGAAATATGCATGCCTCTGCCTTTCCAAGTGCTGGGATTACATGCGTGCACCACCACGCCCAGCTAAATAAATTTATTTTTAGTTAAAAATCTGTTTCTTAAAAAGCTATTACACAAAATAATAGAAAGAAATCTTTAAAAAAAAATTTAAAGCTATTGGACTTAGTGTGACATAGTGCTTTCACCCAGGTTGGCCTCTGCTCCCAAGTGCAGCAGCAGGAGCATGTCAGGACTGACTGATGTCCATCCTTCCAGGGCAGACCACCTGCTCTTATTTTCTTGCCAGGAAATTCAGGTTGTAAGTGTTCAGCAAAGCTCGGCGGCAGGTGGAGGGTAGGAGACCACTGGAGAGGTGGTGGAGGGGTTTGGGGGCTTAAAAGCAAACATTCTCCTTGCAGGTCTTGAGCTAAATTCCCAGCACCCACTTAGAGAGAGGAATCTAATGCCTCTGGCCTCTGAAGACATAGACACTCATGTGCACACACACACACACACACACACACACACACACACACACACACAATAAATCTTAAAAACAAAAGCTCAGCTGGTGATAGCACCACAGAAGTCTTAACTTCCATTCAACAGGAATCTGTAAGACAGTAGAAAGAGGCCAGATAAAGGCTTAAAATGCTACAGAGACTGACAGGGAAGGGGGTCAGCAGTAAAGGTGCTGACCCCACACACCTGGAAACCTGCCTCTAGTCCCCAGAACCCACAAAAAAGGTTAGGATCAGGGCACAGAACCCACAAAGTCATCTAACCTCTACATGAGCCTCTCCCCCATAATAATAGTTCTGAGGCGTGATTTAAAAAGAAAAAACACGTTGGGTGGCCAGTGAGATGGTTCAGCAGACAAAGGTGCTTGCCACCAAGGCTAATTACTTGAGAAAACTACTCCCACAAATTATTCTCCATCCATTTGACATGCACACATATGAGGTAAATAATACAAACGTAGTGCCTGCTGAGGCTTCAAATAGTGCATCAATAGCTTACATTTATGGAATGCTTGCCGATATTCTATACATTATGGAGAACATGCACCCTAGAGAAATGTCAATACACATCCCAATTCTATGATCTTGAGTCCCCCTAACCGCTAAGAAAGTTAAGTAACTTAGCAAAGTCATAGTCAGCAGGTGAGCTACAAAGTTCAGGCTTTGAAACTACCTTCTCCAAGAAACTTTAACTTCCTTAATCTGCTGTTCTGGGGTTCCACTCACAGGAACCCACCTCCTCTTCTCAGCAACCCTCCTCTGCCCTCCAGAAACTTCACCAGCTCCTCCAGGGTGCAGCTTTCATTCGAAGCCTTTGAAATAGTCAACCCCATTAGTGTGGGGTTGACTCCTCAAAGGTAGAGTGTTGGTTCCTGGCCCAGTACAGAGCAGCCCACCATGTCTGCTGCCGAATTCTGGGTGGAGGCTCTTGAGTGCCTGGCTAAGCCCTGTTTCAGCTTACAGGAATGTGAGGTGCTGTGAAGAGTAGGTGGCTAGCTCCCAAGCCTACATGAATGATTTCAGCCCCATGCCGGGCTGCTTGTAGCAGGCAGCCTGGTAAGCCAGCATTGCCTGAATGCACCCTGAGAAGTACCAGTGGAGTTGGGGGTTCTTAGTGGTTATGATGTAGTCCGATGCAGAAGGTACCCAGGATCCAGAGAGGACAGTGGGAAGCTGTGGGCAGGAGACTCCAGAGCCCCTGAACAAAAATTATATGGATAACAACTTCCTGCTTTCTGCTTCAGTCATCAAGCCCTATAAATTCAGCCCCCCAACGTTCACCCCATCACTATCAGAGAACCATTGTCAGCCCTTTCCCCATATCTGTCTCCAGCTCCAGCCAACTTGTCTCCCTCTCCTACCCACACTTCCCTCAGCATTCTAACTCCCGCCTCGACTCGGGCAGTTTCAAAGTTTTCCCTTTTCTTCCTTCTTTCCATTCTCCAATTCTCCCCCTTTTCCTTTCTCCCTGTCCTTGTTCTCACTATACAGCTAGGAAGCTAGTCCTGGCTCTCTCAGACCATGTCAACTATTCTGGCCTTGAATTTACAGCAATCTCTCTGCACCCTCAGTTGTTCTGTCTTAATGGGGGTGTAGAAGCAGTTTGTTCAGAAATTGACCTGCTGAATAAAAGACAGACTGTACATGATAACTTGAAGAATTTAGTTGATACTTGAACTTATGAAAGAAGGCTGGAGAAACATGGTTCGGTTCCCAGATCATCAGGTGGCTCACAGTGGGCTGCAACTCCAGTTCCAGGGGTCCACTGCCCTCTCTGACGTCAGAGGACGCATACACAGGAGGGGCACACATGTAAGAAAAAGATTTCGAAAGGATCACACCAGCATGATTTGGGTGGCCATTTATACATTTATTTGAATTTTTCTTTTGGATACACACTTGAGAATTAATAATTGGCCGAGACCCTCATGGAGTGCCGCCTACAGGGCACTTACGGTCTCTCTCCGGATGTCGCTCCAGCAACCTTCAGTTTCCCCATATGTTAAAATAGAAAGGTTTTGCGGGGCACAGTAGCACATGCTTTAATCCCAGAGGCAGGCATGAGTTTGAGGCCAATCTGGTCTATACGGCAAGTTCCAGGTCAGCCAAGGCTATATAGTGCGAGCTTGCCTTGAAGAAGAGAGGAGGAGAAAGAGGAGGAGGAGGAAAGAAAAAGAAAGAGGGATGGAGAGGTGGCTCAATGGTTAAGAGCACTGGTGGCTGCTCTTGCTAAAGGACCTGGGTTCAATTCCCAGCAACCACATGGCAGCTCACAACGTTCTGCAACCCCCGTTTCAGGAGATCAAACAGCCTCACACAGATACACATGCAGGCAGAATACCAATGCACATAAATAAAAAAAAAAAAATGTCTTAAAAGAGAAAGAAAGGAATAGAAAAGGAAAAAAAGAAAAAGAAGGCCAGTGGAGGAGTCTGGAGACAACACTTAAAAATGAACACCTCGCAAGGGGAAGACAAAGAAGGAAGAACAAGCCATCAGCCTTGGACCTTGAGTGGCTGGCTGAGGGAGAGAATGTGTTTGGTGTCTGCCACATCTTTTCATCCTTCAAAGATACCTTTGTCCATGTTACCAGTCTTTCCGGCAAGGAAACCATCTGCTGAGTCACTGATGGAACGAAGGTAAAGGCTGACCGAAATGAGTCCTCTCATGTGGACCAAAGGAGCAAGGAGCGGAGCATCTTTGCCCTGAATATCAAACGCTGGAGCACAGAAGAAACAGAATCAAGGCCTCTGGACTGTGGGCCCAGCCAGCCTTCAGAACTCTCGCTTGTTCAGGGATTAAGACTGGGTGGCTGAGGATGTCACACCGACACACCCCGTCCCCTGTGACAGCACTCAAAGGAAAAGGGGGAGGGGTTGTTGTGGCCTGTGAACAGGGCTTCTCAAATCATTGCTTTGTGTAAACAAGGAAGGAAGGAAGGAAGGAAGGAAGGAAGGAAGGAAGGAAGGAAGAAAGAAAGAAAGAAAGAAAGAAAGAAAGAAAGAAAAGAAAGAGGGGAAAAAAGGAAAGGAAAGGAAAAAGCAAAGGAAAGGAAAGGAAAAAAGGAAGGGAAAGGCAAAGGAAAGGAAAAAGGAAAGAAAAAGGAAGCTGTGTGCCCATAGTAGCTTGCCAACACTAGGAATAGGTCTGGGAGCGCTGCTACCTGCCATTATGACATTCCCAGCCTTAACACAGCTATTCCCCAGGCTGGGCCCTTTCCTCCTACTGACTTCCGTCTTTCCTGGTCAGTTCCTTCTAGCCTTCCGGAGCTCAGTCTTGGTGCGACTTGACCTACACCGGCACCTTTATGGACGAGAGTCAGTGCGGTGGCGGCCTCCCGAGGAGGCGGGAGTGCATAAAGGGGCGGAACCAGGCAGAGTTTTCCCGGAGTCCCTTTCTCTAAAGCTGGTGGGGGGCTGTCCCAAACGAGGAGCTACGCAAAGGCAGCCCTCTTCGGGGGTCTTCAGAACCCATCCCGGGTTGGATCAGCAACGGGATCGGCCGGGCGTCGAAGGAGTGTCCGAGGAGTAGCGGGGGTGGGGGAGAAGAGGGGCTGGGCCCCAGCTACCGCTGGCAACGACGTGCCCCACCCTCGCTGCACTGCTGGCACCCGCTCGGCCCCCACGCTAGGGGTGCGTGCGGAGACTCCCCGAGCGGAAGGTCCCACCGCCGCCCGGGGACTCGGGATCCCGCCCGCCCTCGGGCGCAGGTGCCGGCTTCAGAAACTCCGATGTCTCCTCGCGTGCGCCCAGGAAGCTGGATGGGGAGCCAGGACATCCCCGAAGGTCTCTCTCCAGACCGCCCGCACCCGCCTCGGGGTCGCCGCGGGCGCTCCCACCACTTGGCACAACCTCAGCTGCTCAGACACCCCGCGGGCGTCCGTCCGCGCTCGGACCCGCCCCCGAGCCTCCATTGGTTGGTCCTGACATGGGCGGGGCCCAGAGAGCGCTCGCGGGTCTAAGCGGGTCTAAGCGGGTCTAAGCGGCCCTGCTCCGGACACTCGCGGGTCCACGCCGTGGGAGCCCACGTTGCTCCGAGGGACCTGCCGGCGCAGCGACGGACGGCCTGCCGAGCGCGTGGCGCGCCGTCGCCGCAGAGCTGCCGCGACAGGTGCGGGCTCGGGGATCGGCGGCGCCGTCGGGTCCCCGCCGTCGGGGCGTCGCGCCGGGGCCTGTGGTTGCGCCTCCGCTGAGCGTCTGAGATGGCCGTGCGTCCCGGGCCGCTCTGGCTTCTGGGTCTGGCGCTGTGCGCCCTGGGCGGCGGCCACCTCCCGCGGCCCCCGCACACCTGTCCCCAGCGTCGCCTGGGAGCGCGCGAGCGCCGCGACATGCAGCGCGAGATCCTGGCGGTGCTCGGGCTGCCGGGACGGCCCCGACCGCGGGGGCCACCCGCCGCCTCCGGGCAGCCAGCCTCCGCGCCCCTCTTCATGCTGGACCTGTACCACGCCATGGCCGATGACGACGATGGCTGGCCACCGCAGCCTCACTTGGGCCGCGCGGACCTGGTCATGAGCTTCGTCAACATGGGTGAGTGTGGGGAGGGTGTCAGGATCGGGGATGGGAGAGGTCGTAGCCACGGTGCAGCGGAACCGCGGGGAAGAGAGGACTGCAGGGGTCAGCACTGAAAAGTCTGAGGGCAGGCGCAGGTTCTCCCGGCCTTCGTCCACCATGGCACCCAAGAATATGAATCTGGTGATGATGCCCAGGTCTCCTAGGTGCCACCGGAAAACAGTCTTGGGGAGACGATGAGTAAAGAGAGGCTGTGATGCTGTCCTTGTGATAAAAGCAGCCCTGAAGAGAGGGACAAAGTTCAGTGTGGAAGCCTGGGGTCATATCATCAAAGTGACCAGAGCTGACCCTCGCGCCCTGACAGCGGGCTCCTTCTGTGCAGCAGGAAGTGGGTGGGTGGGGTGCACTGTCAGGAGGTGGAGTGGACACACTCAGACCATGACTGTAGCCTTGTGGGCCTGGCCCCCAGAGGCTGGACCTTGGCCTGGCGTGGAGAGAGTCCAGGCCAGGGAATGACCCGGCAGCTGTGAGTCCGTTCTCCCCGAGCCTGGCTCCTCCTTTCTCCAGGTGTCCCTTTTCCCTACTAGTCTTCCACTTTTTAACTTACCTGTATGTTTGGCCTGCATGTGTGCCCATGCACCACGTTCACGCATGGTGCTGGCAGAGGCTAGAAGACAGCATTGGATGCCCTAAAACTGGAGTTCCAGACAGTTGCGAGCAGCCATGTGGGTGCTGGAAAACCAAATCCTCGATGGCTGGAAGAGCAGCCAGCGTTCTTGACTCCTGAGCCATCTGTGTCTCTGGCTGCCTCCCCCCCACTTCTTTACTTTTCTTTTATGTATATGAGATTTTCCTGCGTGATGGTATGCGTACCAAGCGCGTGCCATGCCTTGTGAGGGGCAGAGGAGGGTGTCAGATCCTCTGGGACTGGAATCAAAGATTATGGGAAGTCATGAGCAGCAGGTGCTCTTAACCACTCAGCCATCTCTCCAGCCCCAACTTCTAATAGTCTGAAAGTCTCCATCAACTGCTGGTCAGATTCCCCACCCAGATTGCTTTGCTGGTCTTTGTGACCAGGTGGAGGCCTGGGCAGGTCTGAATACCGGGTCTTGAGCAGTGAACAGGGAGAGGACCCTTGCTGTGCCCACCAGCTCCTGTAGAGCATAGCTAATCCTTCTAGCAGAGGTGAACACTCTCCCATTCTCCACTCTCCCATTGCCCAGGGGAAGGCAGGGAAACACAGAGAGGCCACGACTGCCCTGAAATAGCCCAGGAGAGACTCGGATCCCCTAGCTCTACCTCCAGTGCTCAGGTTGGTAATGTTTCCTCCGAGCTGGGGCGAGCTCTTGATAGGGTATGGGCAGAACAACACAGGGGACTGGACTGCAGAGTGGAATGAGGGGATACTCAATCACTCATTTTCCTACCAGAAGGCAGGAAGAGAGGGCACCCAAGCCTCTGTCCCCTCTCCAGAGCTGGTGGCCGCCTAGGTAGGGTAGAGCAGAGCACATCGAGAAGGCAGCTATTTAGGACCCGAAGCGCAGGGCCAGTAGGGACTGCAGCCTGCCTGCTTAGCAGGCAGGGTGGGGACTTAGGACAGACCACATGTGGAGCTGTGACTGTCGCTCCCTCCTTAGGACAGGCTGACCCAGGGCCGAGGACTGAGAACTAAGGAGAGAGTTGCCCAAGAATGTCCCCGGAGGAGCTGCCGATGGGAGTGAATCACCACCCTGCCCATGTTCCGCACCCCACCCCTACCCTCTGGTCAAAACATGAAAGGCTCTGGTGGGAACTCTTGCTGTAAATAGACCGGGGCCTGCCGCTGCTGCCCCTGTGCGATTTGGGGGAAGCCCCTTTGTCTCTCCGTCTAACATCTGTCCTTTTAAATGCGACTCCTGGGCCTGGCATGGCGAAACACACACTTTTAATTACAGCACTGAGGAGGCAGAGGCAGGTAGATCTCTAGGAGTTCTGGGACAGCCAGGGCTACCTAGTGAGACCCTGTCTGAAAATAAGTGGATAAATACACGAGACTCCTCGTGGCCTGTCCTCAAGGTTATATGACTGATTGACAGAAGAACGGGAGCAGAAAAGCAGCCTCACTCCGTCTTGAGTGTGAACTGGGGCCTGATCAGCCACTGCTGACCCCAGTGTGAACTAGACCCAGGCCACTGCTGACCGTCCTTCTAACCACAGCCCAGCCTTGCCTGTAAAGGAATGAAATTTCTGTGTGACTCCGTGTGATAAATCACAAATCCTAACGCTCAGAAGGCTAAGGCAGGAGGAGTGCCACAGCTTCGAGGCCAGCCTGGGCTACATCATATGTTTAAAGCCAGCCAGGGCATCAGAGTAACCGCAGACATGTGTTGAAAGAAAGAGGATGGAAGAAGAGAGAGAAGAGATGGAGGGAAGGGAGCGAGAAAAGGAAGATAAATTAGTCCTAGACAGCGTAGCTCTGGCTGTCCTGGGACTCAGAGATTCACCTGTCTCTGCCTCCTGAGTACTGGGATTAAAGGTGTGCACCGCCACACCCATCTGAGAATAATTATTTACCTGGTGACTGCTGGACCCAATGTGTCACACATGTTCCCAGCCAGATGCCTCCTGTTGGCAAGCCGGGCTGAGCCAGCATGCGGCCTGAAGCAGCAGCATCTCGGTGACGTCAGTGACTGTGACACTGTGGCGCAGGTGTGACAGCAGACTCCTGTCCCTGGAGTCCCTGTGCTCAGAGGAGGGAGAGCCCTGAGCTAAGCTGGTAGGGTCAGCACCAGACCCAACTCCTGTCCCTTCCGGATCTGCCCTTGGTCCCCGCTTGTCTCCACCCACGTGCCCTCGCTCCTGTGGTCCTCTGTTTCTTGCCGGTGTCTGCTGTGATATATCAGAAAACCAAGATGCCTCCCAGCCCTGACCCTTGGCTCTGTCTCAGAGGCACCTGTGTGCTCACGGCCCCGTCCCTGGGCTGGGTGGCCTCGGGCCCTCCTGCCCTTCCCAAGGGTGGAAGGAGGCAGGAAGGACCAGCCGTGCTGGTGTCAGTGGACAGGCAGGTGCGCTGCTCTGGATGGGAGAGTGAGGCACAAGTAGCCGAGACAGGCAGAGTCCAGGCAGGACCGCAGTGTGGCCATCTGCACTGCCCTGGCCCCTTTCCCAGCCCAGGAGCTTCTATTCCCGGGGCCTCACATGGCCCAGGGCAGGGGCAGCAATGGACTGTGACGGCCGGATCTGAGGGGATGAGACTGTGTGGGCATTAGAGACCCAGCTATGGAGCTGCTCTGCCCCCGCCAGCCTTGTGACCAGCTAGACTCGCTCACCACTGACCTCAGGTCCCTTCCTTTGACTCTTTGCCAGAGAATTCCTTCATTTCTTCACTCACTCATTCATTCACTCATCTATTCCTCCCACAAGTAATCACACAGTACCTACTATGTGCCGTGAGGCCTGGCTCCTGGTTCCAGTTCTGGGGGGAAGTCACACTGCCTGTGTCCTTTCAGAGATGACATTCCAGTGGGAGAGACAGAGAACACATACATGAAGGTGGTGGTCACGGATGATAGACACCTCTCCCCACCCCCATTTGGAAGCAAGAGGACCTGAGAAGGGCGGGGTCAAGGGTCTTCTGACCTGGGACTCACACTGAGAGAATTCCCACCCAGATGCCATGCTTACTCTCCCTGTGATCTGACCTATCCTGCCCCCCCCCGAGCCTCAGTTTCCCTCATTTCCCAGTTTCCTCATTTCTCTGTGAAATGGAGATGCTCGTCTTAAGGGGCTACCGGGGCTGAGTGAGATGATAACTGTGCTGGCCGCATGCCCAGACCTCCACTGGCAAGTACCACCGCAGGAGAGTGAGGCTCAGGGAAGGCTGGGGTCCTCCCGGGCCACACAGCAGCCTTCATCCCGTGCCTCTGCCCGTGCAGCTGCCATCCATGTAGGTTCACAGGTTCACTGCATGAAGTTCAGGCCATCCACGAGGAGATCATGAGTTCCCCTGGGAATCATGCCTCTGCCAGCCAGGCCCGCTCGGCAACTGCTCTGCGGTTCCTGTCACCAAAGGCTCCTCCGGGCTGTTTCTAAGCGTCTTAGAAACGGGGTCGTGCACTGTGTGGCCATCCCAAGGTGCCCTGTTAAACCCCCAGTCGGTGTCTTTCCCTGAGTCACCCACGTCTCTTCACCCACGTCTCTGTCAGCCTGAACCTCTGAGTTTCAGCAATGGCTGACAGAGTGAACCTTGCTCATTTATTTCTATTAATGGAGATTGGGCTCCTTCCCATTTGAGAGTGCTGCTTTGAATAAAAGTCTTCTGTGTTTGTAGTCCCAGGTACTCAGGAGGCTACGGGAGCACCTTACATTCAAAGAAAATGAGAAAGAGAGAGAGAGAGAGAGAGAGAAAGGAAGAAAGAGAGAAAGAAAGAAATGGCTTAGGGTACAGAAATCTCGCTGCTCTCACAAGGGACCCAGTTTGGTTCTCAGCCTCCATGCTAGATGCTCACACTCCCTGTTACTATACTCTAAGGGGATCTAATCCCTCTGGCTTCTGTGCGCTTCTGCACTCAAATGCACATACCCACATACATACAGATACACGTATGTACAAAGACAAGGGATGTAGCTCAGCGGTGGAGCCTTTGCTAGTGTGTGTTAGGCCTGGAGTTCAATCCCCAGTACCAAAAAACAGACCGTCATTCTCATCCCCTGCTGGTGTGTGTGTGTGTCTGGGTGCATGTGGGTGCATGTGTGTGTACATATGTGTGTGTGAGTGTCTCCCTCTGTGTGTGCATGCACACAGAAGCATGTCCTGGACATCAGACTTGGGGCCTTTCCCTCCTAAGCGTCCCTACCACTGAGCTTCACCCGCGCCCACATCCATTTATAGAAACTAGATAAACTCCACCCCCATTTTAAAAGAGGTGGGCAAGATTTCCAGACGCCTGCCCTAGCCCGGCGCCTCCACCCTGACAGGCAAGCTCCTTCATGGTGAAGTCCAGCTTAGGGCCACCCTCGGAACACCTCCTGGGGTGCATGGCTCTCTCTGCCTGATTTGGGGTCACGGATAGCCCCCCTTTCTCCTTGTTTTTGGAAAGCAATCTAGAAATGGCTCAAATGGGACTCTCCATGGCCCTCACTCCATTCTGTGCCACAGTGTGTGGGTGGGCACACTGGGCAGACTGGCAGAGGGGAGGGAGGGAGCCCAGCAGGAGTCAGGGAGCACGGAGAGCAGCATCAGGCAGGATGGACGCTGGCTGTCCCCATCTGTGCGGAGCCAGCAGTGAGCACATCTGTGGGCGCCTCCTGACATCCCCTGTTCTGTGGGACGCAGCCAGAGGACGGTGGCTTCAGCAGGCCGTCTAGGGTCCTCGTGGAGAGAATGCTGGGTCACCTCCACCCCATATGCCACCTGTGGAGCTCCAGGGCCACTCAGTTCCACGGCGGAGTCTGAAAGTCAGTATCACCCTACCCTGAGCCCACATGTGACCTCAGCAGAACCTTTGCGCCTCAGTTTCCCTGCCTCTGAACCCCAACCCTGAAGACCTTCCATTTCCGACTCAAACTGTGCCCACATGCTGCCCACTGAGGGGGTCTCTCCAGGCATGAGTCATGGGTAGGGAGGTAAACCAGGGTGTGTCATCATGACCGCATCTTTCTGGAACATTCCCACAGTTCAGTTCTTCCTTGAGTTTCTTCTGGAGCAATCGCACCCTTGCTCACATCTCCTGGGAATTATTTTTTACCTCGGCAGGCTTGATGTGGTGGCCTGTGCGGGTGTTCCCTTTTAATTTGGGGTCTGGAGCCAGCTGAGGACTGGACCGGTAATTATGTGTGCAGAGCCGTTTATGGAAATGGCCCGTGAAGAAAGTCAGTGCAGAGACTCAGCTGAAAATACCTCAGGAGTGAGCCTGGGCCTCACCACAGCGCCGGGGCTCCTGGAGGGAGAAATTCCTTCAGGTGCAGAATGCACAGGCCACCAACCCGAAGGCCCCACCCTCCTCTGAGGTCCTGCAGGAGACCAGGGTGGGCCCATCAGGCTTTGCTGCCACCACAGGGCAGTCAGGCCCAGCCCCTCTTCCTCAGGGCCTGGGGAGCCTGTCTCCACCCTCAAGGGCCCCATCAGGAAAGGAAGCAAATCTCCCAGCAAGTGCAGACATCACGGTATCTAATGGGGACCCTCTGTGACATGGTGCACAGACCAGCAGTAGCACCCCAAACCTGGGAGCTGTGAGTGATGGACACTGAGCCAGTGTCCTGGGAAGGGCCCAAGCTCACCCTCTGTCCCCACAACACAGCGGCTTGATGAACAGGCTGCTGCAGGCCATCCATACACCGGACATGTTCAGCCACTGCCCTAAAGAGCTCACGGTCTAGGGGGCAGCTAAGCCAGGATAGAACCCCCTGACACAAGGGAGCCTTCTGTGTAGAGTTGGAGGGAGTTGAGACTCCTGTGCTGGACTGAGAGAAAAGAAAATGTGTCCAGCAGGAGAGAGAAATCTAGGAAAACCTAAGCTCAAGAGGAGGCTGGCACATGGGGAGGGTCTCAGGCAGAAGGCACAGGAGGCTATGTTGGGCTGACAGATAGCTGGGGTGGGGGCTGAGACATGGGCCCTGAGGGGCTGTGATGTTTTGACAGGAGACAGGATGCTTCAGATGAGTCAGAAGACCCCAATCTCCCGCCAGCCACGCTGGGCCGAGGAGGAGGGAGAATTTTGAGGTATTTCTTCTGGTCAGAAGCAGGACAGCTTTAGGTTGTCTCCATGAATCTAACTTTGTCTAAGAGGGGCGGGGAAGCCAACACTGTGTGGGTGTCTTGCTGATCAGCACAGGGTTTGGCATGTGGAGGTCTAGCCTGGATGGGCACAGCACCCTAGATGCAGACCAGCAGGATGTGGACGCTGGTGTGGCCCAGGGAAGCCACCTACTGCCCACAGTGGGCCATTTCTGAAAGCATGGCATCTGGAGCTGGTTTTATCAGGGGCTGGGGAAGGAGGCCAAGGGTTCTGGGATTGTTTTCTCAAAGCCTCAGACAGCTCAGATGGTAAACTCAGCTTCCCCCGTTTACAGCTTTGCTTGAGGGCAGAATGTCTGCCCCTGCCCAGCCCTCTCCACCCCCATCTCTCAGCCTGTGTCGCTGCCTGTCCAGAGGCCTTGCTGGAAACTCCGCTTTCTTCTTGTGTGTGTTTGTGTGCTTGTGTGTATGTGTGTGAGTGTCATGTATATGCCTGACGTTGACACTGGTTATCTTCTCTGATCGCTATCACCTGTGTATTAACAGGGTCTCTCCCTGGACCTAGAGCTTGCTAATTCCAGCTAGCTAGCCACCTGGCTCTGAGCATCCTTTCTCTGCCTCATGAGTGCTGGGATTGCAAGAAGCCTGCCTGGCTTTCGTGTGGGTTGTGGGGATCTGCACTCCAGTCTTCATGTTTGTGGTATAAGTGATTTCACACCAAGCCTTTCCTCAGATCCCATGGCTGGAAACTCCAGACACACCTAGCTCCCCAAACGGCAGCAGGCTTGCCTCTGAGTGCCACAGACTGTCACAGAAGCAACAACAATTGAGCTGAATAGAGGTCTTTCTAGGTCAGAGGGTGTCTGAGTTATTTGAGGAAAGGAACAGAGTGTCCTGTGAAGAGTCTGGCCCGTTGTTCTGTGGTCCTCTTGTGTACCTCAGCCCCTGGATCCCAGCCATGCCAGTTTCTTTAGGGTTCACACACACAGGCCCTGTGTTTTTCAGGGGTTCTCGCTTAGGTCAGCTCTTCCTTCACCTCTCTGAATGCTAGTTCTATTTGTTGTTGTTTTCCATTTAATATTTTTTTTTATCATTGGGGCTGAAGAGGTGACTGAGCAGTTTAAAAGCTTGCGCTTCTCTTATAGAAGACCTGAGTTCTATTCCCAGTACTCAGGTTGGGTGGATCACAACTCTCCATCTCCAGAGGCTCCGACGCCCTCTTGTGGCATCCACAGATGCCTGCACCCACATGCACATATTTCCACACAGACAGTACACATAATTAAAGAGATTATTTTTTAATTAAAAAAATCATTTTATGTGTATGTGAGTGCAAGTAAACACCTTCGACAGCACACATGTAGAGGTCAGAGGGCAGCTCGGTAGTCAGTTCTCTCCTTCCACTGTGGGTTCTGGGATCAAACTGTAATTCACTCGATCTGTGGAGAAAGCCAAGCGTCTCGTTCGTTGATCTAGTTCTTTTCCTACAGCCTCGGCTCACCAGGTTTTAAAGTAGCACGTGGGTTACTAGGGTGATCTATAGACATTAGTTCTCAGCAGGATCATTTTCACCTCCCTGACGATCTTGGCAATATCTAATCATTGTCAGTCACTGCAGCTAGGGAAGGGGTCCGTGTGAACATCTGATAGGAAGCCATGGAGGCGGCTCAAAAGCACTCGATACGAAGAACGGGGCTTACAGCAGAGCATACCCAGCCCAAATGTCAGCAGCGCTGAGCGTAAAGGCCTATGAAATGTCCGGTGTTGCTTCCCCTCTGTTCTCGGTGTTAACACATGTGGGGTTTTGGTGTGTGTGTGTGTGTGTGTGTGTGTGTGTGTGTGTGTGTGTGTGTG
>NW_026591598.1:2488870-2510365 GCF_907164565.1 Psammomys obesus | reverse complement strand
GTGTGTGTGTGTGTGTGTGTGTGTGTGTGTGTGTGTGTGTGTGTGTGTGTGTGCACTCGCAGGCGTGTTTAGAGATCCAGGGACAACCTGAGGGAATGTTCCTGGGAGCCCTCCACCTTGTTTTTTTGAGACAGAGTCTCTCCCTAGCCTGGAATTCACTGATGAAGCTGGGCTGGTTGGCCAGGGGAACCCGGGGGTCTGCCGTCTCTGCCTCCCCAGAGCTGAGGTTAGAAGCCCGTCTCACTGCCTGGCTTACTGTCTTTTCGTTTTTGTCGCTCTGGCCACTGTGAAGCTCTTTCAAAGCTGGTTTCAGAGTACTCAAAAAAAAAAAAAAAAAGTGTTTTCATTTTATGTGTCTGAGTATTTTGCCTGTACGTATGTCTGTCCACCTTGTATACACAGTGCCCGCAGAGGCCAGACGAGGGCATTGGATTCTCTAAACTTGAAGTTACAGCCAGCTGTTAGCTGCCATCTGGGTGCTGGGAACCGAACCTAGGTTCTCTGCAAAAGCAACAAGTGCTCTAAATGCACCTTAAACACTCTAAACAAGTGCTCTCTCCGGCCCCTTTTATTTTGTCCTTGAGCTCCTTCCCTAAGAATGTATAGTCAAATTGTTCTGGTTTAAAAAAATAATAATAAACTTTTTTTCTCATTGAGGCTAAGCCACCAACTCAGTATGTACAATTAGTTCAAATAAAAAATAGTTTGAATTTTGCTAGGTGTGCTCTTTATTCTTGTATTTAAGTTGGGTTTTGTTTCATATTTTGTGAAATCTGTACAAAATGTGTAAAGCGAGGATCTTGCAAGTAGCCTTCCTTTTCCTCCCCCTCTACTGTTCCTGTTCCCTTTCACCATTCTCATGCATTTATGGCTTTGTTTCCTATTTAAAATATACAGTGACAGAGCCTGGGCGGCAGTTCAGTGCTTAAGACCATTTGTTGTGCCTGTGAGGACCTGAGTTTGACTCCCTAACATGTTAAAAAGCTAAGGACAGCTTTATATGCTATCAGCACTGGGAGGCGGAGGCAGGCAGGTCCCTACGGCCTGCTGGCCAGCCAGACTCGCTGAACTGGGAAGCTTCCTGTTAAGTGAGACACGTTGTCCTTGTGGA
The DNA here is from genome assembly GCF_907164565.1 of Psammomys obesus. Classification (NCBI taxonomy): domain Eukaryota; kingdom Metazoa; phylum Chordata; class Mammalia; order Rodentia; family Muridae; genus Psammomys; species Psammomys obesus. Next base: position 2,509,254 of record NW_026591598.1, on the reverse strand, counting down.
GAGCAGTAAAGGAAGGCACCCAACATCCTGTTCTGCCTTCCCCATGAGTGCACACAGGTGCACAAATTAACATGCGTACACCATATGTGAGCACGCACATGTACACACAATTACACATGTGTCTGAACGTGTGTGCATGATGTAGGTGCACGTTCAGAGTGTTTCTGTTCTTACCCTTTATTAGGCAAAAGTATCACCTACAGTGCTCGCCTTGCTCTTTCTAGAGTTGTGATGTTTCTGGAGAACATGGCATGGCAGACTGCAGACCACACAGCCCCGCCAGCAGTTTTTCCAGCTGTGTGGCATCCTGCTGAGATGTTCTCAGCTCGAAGCTTGCCTCCTAGTGCTGTGTGGGTTGTTTATGCTGCCACGGCCTTGAACACAGCTCTTTTTGTGCTTTTGTGACTGTCCTTGGGACATTTTCTTGGAAGTTGAATCTGGAAGTTAAAGAATTTCTGATTTTTCTTGATCACCGCTAGATGCCCACTATAAGAATTACACATCCTACCCAGCAAGGCAGAAGAGAGCTCTAGAATGATTCAAAGGAAGTGGTTTCCAGCCAGGGTCAGTTTCGCCTCCCTGGGGACTTTGGACACTCTCTGGAGTCAATTTTGGTCGTTGCTACTGCAGAAGGGAAGGCAATCCTGCAAAGGCTGTGGACAGCTACAACACCCCAGACTCTATGGAACAGTGTCTGTGACAGAGCAGCCCAAAAAAGGATCTCACACACACACACAGAGAGAATGAACACACTGAATGAATGAATGAATGAATGAATGAATGAATGAAATGTGAAAGTGTGATGAATAACTGAGGTAGGTAATCTTTGTGGATGTCGCTAGGAAAATGAATGCAGAAATTGAAGGATTTAACAAATACATGGTTATTTTACATACGTGTGTGCCCGAGTGCATATGTGTGCACCACATCATGGGAACTGGAGTTACAGGGGCTTGGGGTGACAAGCGGGTGCTGGGAGCTGAACCCAGGTCCTCTGCAAGAGCAGTAAATGCTTCTAGTCTCTAAGCCATTTTGCCAGTGACATTGAAGGATTTTCTGGACCTGTCAGAACCGTGAGAAGAACACACTCAACACCTTTCTCCCACATACCCCAAAGTGAGATTCTTGGACACCCCTCCTCCCGGCCACAACTCTCCATTATTAACTGCAAAGGGGGAGATAGTCTACTCAGAGATCTTGCTCCAAACGTGAACGGTTCCTCCGGGAGTCACCGAGGAGAGTTCCTGGCAGGGCGTATCTCAGATGGTCAGGATGAGGGACAGTGGCCAGGAAACGGGCAGTGTGCCCCCAGTCTGTCTGAATCTAGCCAGGTTTTTGTCAGCATCACAGCCAGAAACAGGATTTTACTGGGAAAACCCACATCTTCCAGGCCATGCCCCTTCCCAAATTCTCCCAGTGGACTCCACACCAGGGGCCGGGAAGCACAGCAGCTTTTATTTATCCCCAGCCCCACATCTGCCTTGCTTTTGGCTAATTCCAGCCCATTTTTACACCACTGCTTTCGCCAACAAATGATGTCAGGCTGCTGTGTTGGAAGGAATCCTGCTCAGAGCTAGGATTCATGGGTCCCATGCCTACGTGCTGTCGCTTGGAGTCTCGGCATCTTTGGGAGATTCCAGACCCTAATTTATGGGAAGGTGAGGGTTGGGCATTCATGGAAAGGGATATGTTTTTACGGTGTTCTTTTAGCACAGTGTTAAAGGCTCATCACATAGCCTCAGATCCCACTGAACTGCCGAAGATCAGATGGGTGAAAAGGAGGTACCTTGAAACCTTCCATATGCCTTCGAGCTGACGTATTTTCATGATATGGTTTTTGTTGGTGGGGTGGTGTTGTCCCATACTTTTGTTTAAAAAAAATATAATTGAGCTGGCATGCCTTTAATCTTAGCACTCAGGTGACAGAGACAGGAGGATCTCTGTGAGTTCAAGGCCAGCCTGGTCTACATAGCTAGTTCCAGGATAGCCAGGGCTGCATAGCAAGATCCTGTCTCAAAAAAAAGAAAGAGAGAGGGAAGGAGGAAGGGAGGGAGGGAGGGAAGGAGGGAGGGAGGGAGGAAGGAAGGAAGGAAGGAAGGAAGGAAGGAAGGAAGGAAGGAAGGAAAGGTTAGTTGAACGTGTCTTTCTGCTCTTCCGTGGCTTTTGCACTCAGGATCACCGTCCCCATTAGGTCCTCTGGAGGTTGTCACATTGATACATGGGGAAAGTTGAGAATTTAGAACTCAGGTGGCCGTCACTCGTCCCACAGCTCCTGTATTGCTGGGGCCCTGCATGGAGAGGATGACCGTGCTCGGTTCACATACAGATGCTCAGCTCACACAGGGGATGACCCCGAGAGCTGCCAAGGTCAGGGCTTCGATCAGGAGCCTCAGTTCTTCATAAACTAGCCTGACTTCTCATGCTATGCCATCAGTAAAGCAGAGACAGCTGTTCAAGAAACCCCACAGGGAAACAAGGTCCCAGAAACTGCTCTGCGGCACCCCCCCCGCCCCCGCCTTCCAAATCTCAGTGGGCACCATGGTCAACGTAGAAGCTTGACCTTTTGGTATGACAGGTGAAGTGGACCTTTGATCCACTTCAGATGAGAATCACACCCATTTTCCTAAAAACTTCCCAGTCCCCCTGCTTGTCCGGACCAGCCAAGGCAGAGTTTCCTGGGCTGGAATCCCTGGACCTGACTTTCACAGACCCATAGCAGAGAAGTCCAGACATGTGGGCCAGTTCAGTCCAAGAGTATTTCGAGACACTCTGTGTAGGCCACACATACCATTAAGGGAGCTCCGAATCGGCCCTCAGATAAAGCTCCCAGGATGCACTCGTGTGCCCCCCCCCCCCCACCGTGTCCTAAAAGAGGAAGATGTGCCGGAAGGACTGAGTCTGCCCACACCCTGTCACAGGTAGCCTCCTGGGCCAACCTCCTCCTGGACAGCAGGGTCTGTGGCCCAGTCCTGTAGCAGAGGTGCTGGGCCGTCCCTGAACCCACGAACATCGTCGCCAGCACTGTGGGTGTGTAAGTACGTAGGAGGGAGGAGGACACAGGAGGATAGATATTCACAGCAGGAAGAAACACTAAATCAAGGCTCGGAACCCGCCCTCAACACTGTCTACCTACGAGAGACAAACACCTACCCGGTCATATCACATCTCTAGGGTGGGAACGTGCTCCGTGCCCAGCATCTTTCCGGGCTGTGGGACGCTGTCTGTTCCTCCCTCTCTCCACCTGCTTCAGCCCAGATGTGCCTGCCCTTTGGCTCTGCCCAGCACATCTGTATTCCATCCATCCCTGGGCCAGGACTTTAGGGAGAGGACAGGAAGTGCTTCTCGCATCCGCTCGGCCTGGTGCTTTTTTAAACCTGGCTTGCGGTCACTGAGCCCATAGCCGCAGAGAGGGTTTAAAAAAAAAAAAAAAAGACTAAAACATATAATTAAAATCTCTGTTGGGTTTTGGGGAAGGTGCTGGGCGGCTCCCTACCCCTTCTTTCCGGAAACACAGATTTTTGGCATTTGAAAGTGACAAGGGGCTGAAGTGAGGCTACCAAAATATACCATCCTGGCACATCTGTGCAGCGGGCACATGTCCTGAACCCGTGGCCTTCGCTGTAGGGAGCAAGGTCAGCTTCCAGCCCGAGCCCCTCCTCAGCTATCACCTTAGATACCCTCACCAGAGCAGGTCATGCCGGGGATCGCTCGGACCGTGTGGCTTCCCACTGGCACGACCTTGCTTTCAGCGATGGGTTCTAGCCAGAGCCACACCCACAGTCTTGCCCAGAGTCTGCCTGGCCACTGGCAAGACGCCTTCTTGTTCATCAGTTCAGGTGTCACAGCTTCCTCTTCCTGCCCACCCGTCTCCTTCTGTTTGTCGTCTAGTTGCTGGCACTGGATGGCCCTCCCTTCCCTAAGGTCCTTCTGCTGCTGACCTTGTGATGTGGCCTGCACGCTGTAAAGCGTCTCCCAGGACACTGTGGGACATTCAGACACAGCCCTAACAGCCCAGCTTGGCTGTCAGATCAAGGGCAGGCCCTGGGAGTCCTCTGCTCCCCTGAAATCTAGCCAGTCATGGCCCTGTCCACAGGGTTTTCCCCTGGAACTGTGGTGATTTTCTGCCTTGGGACCAGTGACCACCTGGTGCTTGGCCTGAGCTCTGAGAGGAGGCGCTGTGCTTCATCTGTGGGTCTGGGGGCCTGCTGAGCACTTGCTGAGTCTTCCCACTCCCCTGCCTTTCGGGGCCTGGTGTCCACCCAGGGAGACCAAGCCTGTGTGCACAGCAGGCCTGGCCCCACCCAGGCTGTCTGGGTCCCACACAGGCCACCCTGGCCTCTGCTGACGACCCACCCCCACGTTGTCTTGCAGTGGAGCGTGACCGAGCCTTGGGCTACCAGGAGCCACACTGGAAGGAATTCCGTTTTGACCTAAGCCAGATCCCTGCCGGGGAGACTGTCACGGCTGCTGAGTTCCGGATATACAAAGAGCCCAGCCCCCACCCGCTCAACACAACCCTCCACGTCAGCATGTTCGAGGTGGCCCAGGAGCACTCCAACAGGTACCTTCCCTCTGCCCACATGGCCACCCCACCTCATGCTCTAGGCTCTGGCCAGGGTCCTGCCCAGAGGGTGCATTTCCAAGAAAGGAGATGGGAGCCTCAGACATGAGAAAAGGACTTGGCCTGGAACTTCCTGTCCTGCTAAGAGGCTGTGGCCCTCAATAGGCCCCTGAGCTAGTGCCCTCATCAGCACACGGACACAGTAAAATGTCGGGGGTTGGTTATCAGCGAAATGTACCCAAGGAGGCCAGCCCAGAGCAAGCGAGGAGGAGGCTCTGAAAGTGCTCCCCCAGGCAGGCACAGGATACAGGCAGCCATGCTGACCTCGACCCTTGGTTAATTGTTCTTTCATGTCCACAGGGAGTCTGACTTGTTCTTTTTGGATCTTCAGACGCTCCGATCTGGGGACGAGGGCTGGCTGGTGCTGGACATCACGGCAGCCAGTGACCGCTGGTTGCTGAACCATAACAAGGACCTGGGACTCCGCCTCTATGTGGAAACCGAGGAAGGTGAGGCCCCAGGACTCAGCAGGGAGCAGCCCTGGGGTTCTTGGGAGATGGTTCCAGGAGAGGCTGCTGGGCTAGTGCAGAGGGCCGGCACACTGGGCCGTGCTCGGCTTCTCTCTCGTTTAGTCATTTCTTTACTTATTGTATGTGCTGGGTATGTTGCCTGCTGGAGTCACGTGTGTACCACATGCATGTCTGCTGCCGTGAACCCCGGAAGTGGAGTTACAGTTGGGAGCTGCCACGTGGGTGTGTTAGGACTTGAACCCGGGTCCTCTAGGAGAACGTTTAGTGCTCTTAACTGCCGAGCCATTTCTCCAGCCCCATCTTGGCCTTTCTTGAGCTGTCAGTGGTAAGGTCCTGGACAAGGGAGGCCTTCCTGTCCCTCAGCCGACCTCCTGAGAGCCAGCTCTGGGGTCCCCTCCAGGAAAAAAGGCCCTTCTCTCTGGGCAGCAGGCCTCCACTCTTGTGCTGTAACCAGGAAGGAGGGGCGAGGGGTCTGCACCCCAGGTTCCGTCGCAGCTCTGCAGTGTTGGGAGTCAGTGCCGAAGCCTCCGTTTCCCCTGCTCAGAGGTTTGCCCTGACTGCTCCACTCAGGGGTTGCCTGGGAGCTTCCTCTGCGATGGGCGGTGAGGACAGAAAGGACGGCAGGGCAGGAGAATGGCCTCTCTGGGGTTCAGCAAAGGGCTGGGGGATAACTCGGAAGGAGAGGGGCAGAGAGGAGGCAGGGGTCAGTCTGAGATAGAGAAAACTGGCAAGGCGCTTGGAGAGTTTAGAGCAGTTTAACAGCAGGAGTAACAGGTGGGTCTGTGGCTTTAAAAGACTGGGCTAACTTCAGCCCCTCAAGGTGGGGGCTCTTAAACTCGCCCCTCCACCTGCACCCCACCCAGGGTGCGATCTCCTAGTCGCAGTGGCCCAGCACTCACTGCCTGCCAGCTGTCAGCAGCATTAACCAAGCGTTTGGAGTGTCCGCACAAGGCTCTTGAGAGACAGGCCGGGGATGGCCGAGGATGACCTCAGCAGAGTGAGACCCGCGGCGGACTCTGGCCGAGTCCTCCCTGCTCTGTGACGCAGCCAGCGCAGAGGTAGCGTGGGCCAAGCTCCCAGGGTGCGCCCGGCCTTTCCCTCTCCGTCCCAGACCTGGTAGCCTCGTGGCCCGTGGACGATGGCGCTGAGGCATCTGGCGTGGGCGCTCCCACGCGGGGTCTCCGCCTGCCAACCGCGGCTCGCGCTGCCCCACCGCCTCGCCCGCCGCTTCGCTAGCAACCGCTGCGGGCGCGTCTACTTCTACACGGACCCCGTGGAGGCGGTGGAGGGCATCAATGACGAGGCGACCGTCATGCTCGGGGGCTTCGGGCTCTGCGGCATCCCCGAGAATCTGATCTCCGCGCTGAGGACGAAGGGCGTGAAGGACCTGAAGATCGTCAGCAGCAACGTGGGCGTGGAGGACTTCGGCCTGGGCATCCTGCTGGCCTCCAATCAGGTCAAGCGGGTGGTGTGCTCGTACCTGGGGGAGAACTCGCTGTGCGAGAAGTTGTACCTGAGCGGCCAGCTGGACCTGGAGATGACGCCTCAGGGCACGCTGGCCGAGCGCATCCGCGCGGGTGGCGCGGGCTTGCCCGCCTTCTACACGCCCACGGGCTACGGCACGCTGGTGCAGGAAGGGGGCGCCCCGATCCGGTACGCGCCCGACGGCCACCTGGTCACCCTGAGCCAGCCGCGGGAGGTGCGCGAGTTCCAGGGCCGCCACTACCTGCTGGAGCACGCCATCCGCGCCGACTTCGCCCTGGTCAAGGGCTGGAAGGCCGACCGCTCGGGCAACGTCATCTTCCGGGGCAGCGCGCGCAACTTCAACGTGCCCATGTGCAAGGCCGCCGACGTCTCCGTGGTGGAGGTGGAGGAGATCGTGGACGTGGGCTCTTTCCACCCGGAGGACATCCACATCCCCAACATCTACGTGGACCGCGTGATCCAGGGCCCCAAGTACGAGAAGCGCATCGAGCGCCTGACCACGCGCGACAGCCAGGACGCGCCCGGGCTCAAGCAGGACAACCCCAGGACGCGCATCATCAAGCGCGCGGCGCTCGAGTTCGAGGACGGCATGTACGCCAACCTGGGCATCGGCATCCCCGTCCTGGCCAGCAACTACATCAGCCCCAAGATGACGGTCTACCTGCAGAGCGAGAACGGCATCCTGGGCCTGGGCCCGTTCCCCCTGAAGAACGAGGTGGACGCCGACATCATCAACGCGGGCAAGCAGACGGTGACGGTGATTCCCGGGGGCTCCTTCTTCTCCAGCGACGACTCCTTCGCCATGATCCGCGGGGGGGCACATCCAGCTCACCATGCTCGGCGCCATGCAGGTCTCCCAGTACGGAGACCTGGCTAACTGGATGGTGCCTGGCAAGAAGGTGAAGGGCATGGGCGGGGCCATGGACTTGGTGTCCGGCGACAAGACCAAAGTGGTGGTCACCATGGAACACTGCACCAAGAACAAGGAGCCCAAAATCTTGGCCAAGTGCACCATGCCCCTGACCGGCAAGCGCTGCGTGGACCTCATCATCACCGAGAAGGCCGTGTTTAAAGTGGACCGGAAGAAGGGGCTGACGCTGGTGGAGATGTGGGAGGGCTCCTCGCTGGAGGACATCAAGGCCACCACAGCCTGCTCCTTCAACGTGTGCCCCAACCTCAAGCCCATGCAGCAGATCCAAACTGACGCTTGAGGAGCCCTGGCCCCTCCCACCCGGGCTGGACATCCTGAGCAGAGCTTGACCGCTGGGCCACTGGCTCCTTGGGCTTCCGGTTGATAGATGATATCTCAAGAGCAGATGATATCTCAAGAGCCGAGTGATTTTGATTAAAAACCCTAAGCCGAGCCTGTGTGTGCTGTGCCTGACTGAAGCCCTCCACTGAAACCATGGCGGACACTGGTCCCCTCTCCCGCTTTCTGTGACCTCCGCATACGAGGCTCCGGAGGGTGTCCTGGCAGGTCTCAGCGCCAGGGCTGCCCTCATAGCTCAATCATGAAATGTAGAGAAAGCCCTGAGGGCAGGACGACGTCGCCGGGAGCTGACCTGGTGCCCCTTACGGCTGCCCTGAAATGCAGGATTGAGGGCTGTGGACAGGGGGAACACTCCGCTTTGGCCCTCTGAGTTCTCCTCCTGGGCTCTGGTTTCCAGTCCTAATTTCGTTTTCCCCCCTGCACCCCACTTCTTCCTGGGAGCTGCTCTGGTGTGCCTGGAAGGCAGGCAGGCGCGTCCTGCAGGAGGAGACTGGGAAAATGGTTGGTGCTGGTCCTCCTCCTGGAAGACCCACTGTGCACAAACGGTCCCAGTGCATGTCGGGAGAGGCCTGGGCTTAGCGTAGGCGGGGTCTAGAATCTCATCAGTGGCGGGCATGGGTTCACATAGAGTAAGACGCAGTGTCCACCGACGCCCACGCCACGCTGACATTCTGTTCCGGAAGTCCAGCTGGCCTCCCTTCCTCACCCAAGTGTGGCAGCTCTGGGGTCTGACATTCTGAATCTGTGTCTCACAACTAAAGTGTAAGAGAGATGTGTGTGTGTGCGTGTGTGCGCACCCCGAGAATCATGTCCCCCCATGCTTTTCTACCCAGAGCTGGGCAGCCTGGTACCCCTACTAGTTAGGGCCCAGTCTAATGATGATGGGGGACAGGGAGCAGAGCTGGCAGGGAAGGTGTACGCCAGCCTGGGCAAGGAGAGCTCCTCCCAGGCCTGTAGATACAGAACTCTGGAATGGGCAGCCTCAGTCTCCACTTCTGCTCCTCCTCACTCAGGCCTCCACCTCGTGCTGGGCAGGGTAGAAGCTCGCTCTACAGCCGTGTGCTCCAGGCTTTGAGCAGTTGATGCTCTCTCGGGGTCTTAGTTTGTGAGACTGTAAAGTGGGAACCTTGGCTTAGCTGCACCCATGGGCTCTCAATCCAGCTCACTTGGCCTCAAGAGCCCCCAGAGGTCCCCAGCACCCACACAGCCTGGCTCTGAGAAGGTCAGCCAGGGGCTGCTCTGGGTGTGCCCAGAAGGGCCTGGAGGACCAGTTACAGAGAAGGAAAACAAATGCGGCTGAGCCTAGAGCGCTGATGGCCCGTGTCCCTCAGCAGCTGGGGATCTTAGGTCAAAGGTTAGATTGATCTGAGTTGTTTTTTATCTTTCTTTTTTCTTTATTTCCTTCCTTCCTTCCCTCCCTCCTTCCCTCCCTCCCTCCTTCCTTCGTTCCTTCCTTCCTGGCTGGTGGACACTGCTGTGGAGCCCAGCTGCTTGAAGGGCTGGCCTTTGAGTGGACTGTCCACCACAGGACAGTGGCCCTGACCTCTGTGTACTGAAGAGCCTGGTGGAGCGCATGTGCAGTAAACAGACCCGAGTGTGCATGGACATATGAGTGTCTTCTTCCGTTACGGTTTACGTTGGGGCTTGTACCTAAGGTTTCACGCTTACTGGGGAAGTGCTCTTCTACTGAGCTGTGGCCTCAGCCCTTTGGTTCTTTTACATTTCTTTCAGCACTGGTGGTGGAACCAGGGCACTGAGCGTACAGCACCCCTTCCCCTGAGCCACATTAGTGTCTGAGTTTGTCTATGCACGTGATGCACGTTTGTGTGCATTGGTGCTTGTGAGAAGTCAGCTGAACAAGGGCGCCTCCTCTGTGTGCTCGGTTACACAAACGGGCCACCCTCCTGCCTCATATACCATGAGGATGGACAGGGGCCACTGCAGAGCTGCCTGAGCAGAGCCAGAGCTGGCGGGGGAGGCCTTGCTCTTCTGGGCTGACTGCTGGGGAGGCCTCTGGAGTCCTCAGTGGATCTGGGGTGAAAGCCCCCTTCATAGGTTCCACTCTTCCTGGGGACAAGACCAGCCTTGTCTGGTCTGTCTCCCGGAAGCCCCCTCCTTTCTTTGAAGCTCTTGGCTGGCCTGGTGAACACACACTTGGCACAGGAATGAGCCTGATGTGAACTGAACCCTTAACTCTGTGACTGTTCTGACCTCTGTCCCTGTCCAGCCTGTGGCCTTGGTTTGGGCATCAGAGGGGCAGTGAATGCCCTACCCCTGGACGAGCAAGCTTGCAGAGGCTGCCATGAGCTGGTGTGTCATGAACCACACCTTCTAGTCCCCAGAAAGTACAGCTTGATAGGACTTGGGTGTTGGGTCACTGGACCAAGGGAGCCCCAGACCTAACCATCCCCATCAGTGGACTCTGGTCATCTCTGAGTAACTATGACTTGTCTTCCATAAAGAATTAAATATAGGTAGGGTGGTACTGGTACACTCCCTTGATCCCAGCACTCAGGAGGCAGAGGCAGGTGGAGGTTACAGTGAGGACTGAGTGAGGAAGAAGTTAATGGGCAAATCCCTAGACGCGTGTCAAATGGTTCCCAGGTCTGTTAGGTTATCACCAACAAGGATGTTGTGGCTCCTGAGGTCCCCGTCCCTGCCACCCCAGACCTGCTGGCCAGAGTGCTCGGGTTGGTCTCCACACGAGGAAACTGAGGTTCATAGTTGCCACACCACCACCCCCAAGTCAGGTCCCCCCAGCCCCTCTCTGTTGTCTCTGTCCTAGGCCACAGCTTGGATCCTGGCCTGGCTGGTCTGCTGGGACAGCAAGCACCACGCTCCAGACAGCCTTTCATGGTCACCTTCTTCAGGGCGAGCCTGAGCCCTGTGCGGGCCCCTCGGGCAGTGAGGCCACTGAAGAGGAGGCAGCCGAAGAAAACAAACGAGCTTCCGCACCCCAACAAACTCCCAGGGATCTTTGGTGAGGGTGGGGGTTGAGCGTCATCAGAGGCCTCTTTACAAAGCGATCTTTCCAGTGGAGCTGATGGGAGTCCCTTGACCTTGGGGTGTGCCTGGCAGGGAGGGTGGGCTGCAGTCTGCAGAGGAAAGAGACTTGGGGTGTGCTAGGGTCCTGCTGGGGTGTTTGCTGGGTCATGGAATGAGCAGGGATCCGGAAGTGGAACTTGTGATTCCAATGCTTTAGTTTCCTGTTGTCCTTCACTGTAAATGTTCCTGTCACGTCACCCCCACACCGGGAGTACCCCTGGAAGCTCTGAAGAGTGGGACCCCTGAATAGACTGTGCACCTTCCTTTCCCTGCAGATGATGGCCACGGTTCCCGAGGCAGGGACGTTTGCCGCAGACATGAGCTCTACGTCAGCTTCCGGGACCTGGGCTGGCTGGTAATTTCTGCCTCTCCTCTGAATGCCACCTGTAGAGCCTGCTGTGCGTCCGGGGTGGAGGTGGAGCTACTGGGCCTTTATTTCTGTATAAAAGCCAAGAAAATAGAGGCAGCCTGAGCCCTCTGCCCAGTAAACTGTCAGCACTACAACAGGGAAACTGAGGCTGGGTAGGCGGGACCTCTGGCTCTTGCTGCTGCTGGAGACATGGGCAGCTGTGGAGGAGACAGCAGAGGAGGGTGAGGTGTGGAGGTCAGAGCTGGGGTCCAGCCTGGCTTGCTGAGGGTCGCTGAGAGGGTGGGTACAGAGCCTCGGGTCATCCAGTGACAGGAGCTGTGCCCATGGCCGGGAAGGACCCGGTGATGTAAGTTCTCCCTTCCCACCCACAGGACTGGGTCATAGCCCCCCAGGGCTACTCAGCCTATTACTGCGAGGGGGAGTGTGCCTTCCCGCTGGACTCCTGCATGAACGCCACCAACCATGCCATCTTGCAGTCCCTGGTCAGTACCACAGTGGCCTGCCGCAACAGGTTGGGTGGGGCAAGGGGTGCTAAGACCAGCAGCAAAGAGGAGCTTGCTCTGCAGGCTTGCAGACTCAGCTTTAGCGTTTGATCCCTGAACCCCAGTAAGAGTCGTTGCTCACACGGGCGTCTGTGCACAGACACACATGAGCACACAAGCACTGCTCATGCACATGTGGGGGCCTGTGGACCGTGTGGACATACTGCAGATTGACATGCCACAGCTGGGCACCCCACGGGGGCCTGTGTGGCCTCAGGGCCCAAGTGCCCAATGGGCGTGGTGGATCTGGCCTCCCTGGCATGTGTGTATGCTCATCCTGCTTGCCCGGGAGGTGGGCCTTCCCTCTGCTCTGTTGTTTGGAGCCTTGACTCCTTCCTGATTCCTTTCCCTCATATGTCCCAGGCTGGATTAAGTCCCAAGGATGACTTTGAACTTCTGCTCCCCGTGCCTCCGGTCCAGGCTACTGGGGTTATTATTAGTGTGCAGTATTATTATCAGGCCCAGTTTACCTGATGCTGTGGGTCAAATCTGGGGCTCTCTGCACACTAAACAGGCACACAGCCAACTGACAGCTCTCCAGAGCCCTGCCCCACTTCTTCCCCGACTGTTCTCTCAGAGGGCAGCACTAGCGAGCCTTAGATTTCGGGCCATTCTCAGCGAGGAAGCAGGTTCTAGCAGGAGCCACATTGCAGCCTGTATTGAGAGGAGAGGAGCCTGTATTTGTGCTTGCTGACTCTGGTGTTGAAACCTTCTGGAATTTTTTTCCTGCAATCCTGGTGTCCCGTGGCTTTGTGCTTATCTAGCAAGATCCTATGCCAAGTGATGCCCTGGAGTGAACATCATGAATTAAGAAGGGATGCTTTGAGCCGATGCTAAGGAATCCTTTCACCACGGCCACCGGCATCTTACTGCGCACCTGGACACACTGTCCTGGGAGGAGCAGCCTAGGGTGACAGTGAGACATGAAGTCATTAGTCCCCAAGTAAGGGAGCCCCCTGGTGTGATGGAGCAACTAGGACAGCAACAGAAAGAAGAGGGTCAGCTGGGCATGGTGGTGCACACTTTTAATCCCAGCACTTGGGAGGCAGAGACAGAGAGAGCTCTGGATTCAAGGCCAGACTGCTCTACAGAGCTAGTTTCAGGACAGCCAGAGAAATCCTGTCTTAAAATCTGCCCCCCACCCCCAAAGGAGAAGGAAGAAGAAGAAAAGAAGAAGAAGAAGGTGGTTAAGCCAGGTGGTGTGGTGTTGTAGACCTTTAATCAGGAGGCAGAGTCAGATAGTGTGTCTGTGTGAGTTCCAGGCCAGTCAGGGCTACATAGCAAGTTCCAGGACAGCCAGGGCTACAGAGTAAAACACTGTCTCAAAATAATAATAATAATAATAATACAGATGGCCCCACACATGCTGTGAATTAGTTTGTGAATGCTGAAGGAATGAAAGGCTGTCCTCCACACCATCACCCGATGAAGCCTGGGGCTGTGGCAAGTGTGAGAAGGAGGCATCCTATGGTATCAACACCCCTCTCTCCAGTGTCCCACTTCAGAAAAAGGCCCCTCTGTAGTCCAGCTATTTCAGCCTTGCCCCCCCCACACACACACACACTCACAGCCATGTGACAGCTATGTCACATGAGTGTGTAGCTGGAGAGGTACAGAGAAGCTGTCCCTCAAGTCCCTCAAGGGTGGCTATATGTCACCCCAGAGGCCTGTCCTCTCTCCATGGCCTTGGTGAAGCTGCTGCCTCACACTAGTCCAGTCAGAGCTGGGGTGCAGTCCAAAGGCTGTGAGAAGAGAGTGCCCATTGGACTGCTTCATGTAGACCCCACTCCCAGGACCTGGGAAGCCTAGTCGAGGCTTTGGACAGCTGAACATACACGGCGGGGGAGGGGGGGTGTTCCCTCCAGCCTCCCCTCTGGTGAGGGCCGTGAGAGGAGTCAAGTTTGAACTGCAGCCGGTCCTGCCAAGTCTCCGAATGAGCTTGTCTAGAGGCTGAAAACAATTACTAGCTGAGACATTCAGAATCTGCTTTAGACAGGGGGTGTCTGGCTTAGCACCTGTTTCAAGTGGCAGTGTCAAACAGCCAGGGGGAACCCATGCCGTCTCTGCTCGCCACCTACGAAGACAGCCTTGCCGCAGCAGCTGTGAGGATCATGGTTCTAGAACATTGGTTCCATGAACAGCAAGTCACTCTGCAGAGTGTGTGACACACACACGCGCGCGCACACAGCGCTATGCCTGTTGGGGATGTAGTGGAGCACAGCGTAGTGGTGGTGAGACCCCCAGAAGGAGCACCGCAGAGGGCACCCACAGGCGCCCAGTGCTGGGGACCAGTAGGGTTCTCTGTGTCTGAACAGAAGTAGATGTGACAGCGAACCAGGAGCCAAGAACGCCAATGGGCTTTTGTGTCAGGCCCGCCGAGCTAGATGCCTGGGCTGTGCTCTGAGGCCAGTGGGCAGGACAGATGTTCAGGGAGGGACCCGCTCCCAGCCAAAGGTGGAGCATGACACTGAGCTGGTGACGGGGGCTAAGGCCTGCTGGAAAGGAAGCAGGAGAGAGCTGGGGCAGAGAGAGCTGGAGCTCTGCCGGGTAGGTCTTTCAGGAGGACACCAGGTTCACGCCCTTGCCCGCATCCCCTCCCTCCCTGCCAGGTGCACCTGATGAAACCGGACGTCGTCCCCAAGGCATGCTGCGCGCCCACCAAACTGAGTGCCACCTCCGTGCTCTACTATGACAGCAGCAACAATGTCATCCTGCGAAAGCACCGCAACATGGTGGTCAAGGCCTGTGGCTGCCACTGAGCGCCGACCAGCAGCCCTTCTGCGACCTACTCATCTGCTCAGGCCCTCTCCAGAGGCAGGAAAACCTCATATGTCATCATAGCTCAGACAGGGGCAAAGGGAGGCCCTCACTTCCCCTGGTTACTTCCTGCTGAAATTTTGGTCCTTTCCCAGCTCTTTTTTTCCCCTTCTTGGGGCTTGGGGCCGATTGCCCTCCCCTCTCAGTCCCCCTACCCCAAGCACAGACTAAACGCACACGGGCATTCCAGAGCTGTGCTAACTGAGGGGTCTGGGGTCAGCACTGAAGAGTCGCATGAGGAAGACTGGCCCCTGGCCATCCCCAGCCCAGATTGGCGCACCCTGATGGTTTAAGAAGGCCCTGGAGGTTGAAACTGGCTGATCTGGGTTCTGTACCATTCACTATGGTACAGAACATTTACAACACAGACACATACACACACACACTCACAGAGAGAGAGAGAGACCAGTACATTGCTATACTCACAATCAGAGTTAGCTTGTTAGAAAAGAATCAGAGCCAGCTGTGGTATTGCATGCCATTAATCCCAGCAGAGGCATTAATCCCCAGAGAGGCAGAGACAGGAGGCTCTCTACGAGTTCAAGGCCACATAAGGAGGCCCCATCTCAAAACAAGAAAATAAAAAGAACCATCCAGTTGGGCTTCATAGCTTACAGTAAAGGTGGGGGACATTTTACAACATGGGTCCTGGGCCTGCCCTTCTGCCTAGAATCCTGGGTCCTTAGGACCCTGGGTACTTCCGGCTCCCTGCATGACCACTACCATGCTCACCAGTTTGGGGCTGGGCATTGTGACAAAATGAATTCTTAGCAAGAAGCAAGAGCACAACCAAAGTGACTGGTTCGGGCTGGCACATAGTAGGTCCCGCCTCTTCTTCTTCTAGCTGATGGCCAGCACCAGTGATCTCCCTGCAAGCCGTGCCCGGACAAGCCCTCCACATGTGTCCTTGGCACAGACCCACAACGGCCACACAACTACTCCCAGGAAAGGACTTGGCTTTCCTCTTTCTCTAGGAAGCGCCTTCTATCCCGCCGAGGGCACAGGGACTAGACAGCCCTCCGACCAGGCGTGGGGCAAGGGGAGTAGTGTCAGCGTTTGCTTATGTCTGTGAACTAAGAACAGGTTGGTCACCGAGTTGGCGTCACCCTGGGGGCCCAGCAGCCCCATCCTGTTTCTGGGACCTGTGAGTCAAAGAGAAGGCCCCTGTCCCAGGGGACCAGCAGGGGGTAATTAGGCTGAGCTGGGTGGGGAGGTTTTGAAACCACTGTTCTCCTTGGAGCAGCTGCTGGGAGCTGGAGTGTTTATTTGATTTCTGACTTGCTAAGCCTGTAATTTACCTGCGGGGACCGAGTCCAGCTGCCCAAGCTGTGTCATTAAGAGCAGGTCCTGGGCCCATCCCCATCTAGAGACACACCCAGCGGAGGTGGACCCACCCAGGTGCCCAGGGATGCACTTCTGTGGAGTTCTGTACCCCTGGGTGGGCCTCAGGGAGGGCAGGACTAGCAGCCAGAGTGAGGCTGGGGGGAGTGAGTTCCCCTTGAACCTGGGAGGGTTTCCTGTGTGAGGCCAGAGGAGGAGACTCTTCCATCTACACAACGAATGGGCCCAGGATATCTGGAAGACGGTGAGTTCCCCAAAAGCTTCAGGTTTCTGTGGGCTGGAGAGATGGTTCAGCAGTTAAGAGCAAGCACCGGCTACTCTTCCAGAGGACTAGGATTCCATTCCCAGCACCCACGTGGCAGCTAGCAACTGTCTAACTCCATTTCCAGAGGACGCAATGGTCTCTTCTGGCTTCCAGGAGCTCCTGCATGTATATGGTGCACAGACATGCATCCAGGCAAAACACTCATATACATAAAAATAAAAGTAAACCTTTTAAAAAAAATCAAGAGCTTCTGGCTTCAAACAAAGGCTGGCTGGGATTGTACAAGGCACTAGTCTGAATGTCAGGACACTGACTTGCTTAGCGTCTGGACAAATTAGCTTTCTTACCCAAGCTTAAATGTCCCATCTGTAACATGAAGTTGGCTTTCTGTTACTCTAACAAAATAACCGGAGACAATCAGTTTGAGTCACAGTTTCAGAGGTCTGTGGTTAGCTGGCCCCACTGCTTTTGCCCGGTGGTGAAGCCACAAACTGTGGCCTTGAGCAAGGCGGGGCAAAGCCACTCAGCTCACGGAGGACAGAAAGCTGAAGAAAAGGAAAAGAGCAGGTTGATCCCAGACTCTCCTTCAATGACACATCCCCGTGACCAGAAAACCTCCTCCTTAGCCACAGCTACCACCAGTAGCAGTACGAAGCCTAGGACTAAGCCTCAAATACCCAGGCTGCTGGAGGTATCCTTTTCAACTGGGGGCAGCGTTTTTTTATTCCAGAGACTCTTCCAGCCAGGGGACCTGCCAGCCTGCCTGGCCACTCTCAAAGGCACGCTTGGCCATGGGACTCACAACCGTACCCAATGAATCTCCCAGCACTACAGCCCCGGAGCTATCAATGTTTGATCTTGTCAGCGCCCAGCGCGTAGCCTGGCTTGGCTGGGGGCAGCCATGTGTATGAAATGAGTGTTTGGGATATGCAGCCTCTGTGCTGCCACAGTGCGGGGCTGGACTTGCTCTCCCAGCAGAGCAAATGCCTGGCAGTCACATCCTCCCAGACATTTAACCAGGCCGTCATGAATGACACCAAACGGAAAGGTCTTAGAAGAGAAATATAAAGTGCCTGGGGTGTCAGGATTGTCACAAGGACCATATCTGATTTTCTGGTTATCTCTGAACACTCAGGTTATACATTAGAAGCAAAAATGAGCATCACCAAAGGCCCCTGAGAGCAATAAGGAATCACCAGAGTATCTGGGAACAGTGGCCCACCCCTGGAATCCCATCACTCGGGGAGGCAGAGGCAGGCAGATCTCTGTGAGTTTGAGGCCAGCCTGGTCTACAAAGTGAATCCAGGACAGCCAAGGCTACACAGAGAAACCCTGTTTCCAAAAACAAACAACAACAACAAAAACCCACCAGAGGACACAAAGGCAGGACTGACTGGTGACATCTTCATGGCTACACCATAGCACGTCTGGATACGGCTGGATATTTGCTGAGTACAGTGCTGTTCCTGTGACTAGGCGCAGGAAAGTGGGGGATCCGCTGTGGAGAAACTCCCCACAGTTTACAGGAAGAGAGGCAGCACAGGTTTGGAGCTCAGCGGAGCAGAGCTGCCAGCACCAAGGCTCGGATGTGCTCACAGAACACTCAGCGCCCGCTGCCTGTGAGGGTGGGTGAAGCAAACAGTATCTCATTTTAAATGGACTTGGCAGTGCGGCCTTCCTGGAAATACCGCCTTCTCCCTTCCCTGCCTGTGAGGAGGGCCAAGCTGTAGCCCTGGGGTCTCTATGGTGAGGAGATGGCAGCTATGGCCCTAACCGATGGCCCTCCTGTATCTTGCTAGTGGTCCTGTGCCCATGGTGTCTGCATGCAGGTGGAGAGACGTTCAGACGTTTCTTTTCTTGCTAGGAGGGAAAGCTGGAGCAGGTACTTGGCCTTTGAAAAAATTTCTTCTTCATTTAGGAAGCATTACATATATACTGAAGGAAAAAGAAGCTTAATTAATATTAAACTTAAAACTTAAAGAATAAACTTCAAGTCCCATGATTCCACTGCTGGCATAGCCAGAGCTAATAATCCTCCGTTTCCTCTTGGCACCCTATGTATGTGTGTCCACACAGGGTTTGTGGGCAGCTCACAATGCTAGGCTGGGACTGTGTGCTACTGGTGAACTGACTTATTCAATAGATGATGGACTTTGAAAATCTACGGTATTAAATATTTTTGAAAACAAATTCTAGCAGCAGTCTGTGCCTTGGTTTCTGCCTCCTCTCCACAAGACAGGCCCCTCAGAGGGCAGCAGATGCCCTGGCTTCATTGGGCATGGTCTCAAGGTTGGCTGCAAGCCCAGGAATCCTGAGGCCAGGCGCTCTCTCTCTCTCTCTCTCTCTCTCTCTCTGTGTGTGTGTGTGTGTGTGTGTGCGCGCGCAGCAGCATCTGGCACTAGTAGAGCTACAGGAGGGCCCTGTTGAGGGCCCTGTTGACAGAGCAGGGCAGGGCCTTGCCTCTTAGGTTCAGGAGACCTCAGAATACAAGGGTCACGTGTGGACCCGTGGGAAAACCTTGGAGAAGCTACGGAACGACCCCTGTCTCTTACTCCCACTTCCCCAGGGTAGTCAGAGGAGCCTCAAGACAAAGCCCCACCCTATTTTCATCCTTGTTTCACAGGGCTCTGTGACCCTTTCTCTTGGGGGCCTTGGTCCAGCCTGATCTACCTGGCCACATGTCGCCATGTTAGCCATGACTGAGGCCTTCCCACTCATCTCTTGAACCTCACAGTAGCCTTTAGTAGCTGGCGTTACTTGGATCACAGCTGCCCATCCTCACCACTGTAACTGACCAGCCACAGGAAAGATGTTGTTTTAAGGAGCCGGCTTGAGCCGGGGCATGGTGGCACACGCCCTTAATGCCAGCACTTAGGAGACAGAGACAGGAAAATCTCGGAGTTGGAGGCTAGCCTGATCTTCATAGAGAGTTCCAGGACAGACAAGGTTACACAAAGAAACTCTGTCTCAAAAAACAAACAAACAAACAAACCAAAAACCAAGTCTGGGGCAGCAGGCTTCCTGAACAGGACCCCAAAGGGAAGCACACCCTGAGAACAACAGCCCCACCTTCAGGTTCCTGACTTTTTTATGTAATTTATCTAATTTTTATTTTATGTGAGAAGGTGTCAGATCCCTTGGAATTGGCAGTACAGACAGTTGTGAGCTGCCATGTGGGTGCTGGGAGTTGAACCCAGGTCCTTTGGAAGAGCAGATAGGGCTCTTAAGCACTGAGCCACCTGTTGCTGTGTCTGTTTTGAAATCAGAAACCTGAGCTGGAGAGATGGCTCACAGGGTCAAGGCAGAGGCAAACCTCACCTGTACCCCCTCTAGGCAGCTACAACCGGTAGCTTCTTATCCTTGATGTCCTGGGCCTTTGCAGACAGAGCAGAGAAGTCAGGGGTCAAAGGGAAGGAACACCTGAGAGGTTGAAAGGCTCAGGAATCCTCCCTCCCTCGTGGAACCTGACCGCAGGACATCTCCCCATCCTGCACAAAGCTTCCAGCCAGGGCAAGGGCAGGTGACTACTGGGCCTTCAGACCGTCCCAAGCTCAGCATCTAGCCCGTCTTCATTGCACAAGTCAGGAAGAACTGGAAGCCCCTGGTGTTTGGACCAAGTTGGCCGTGGAGGGGCTTGACAGAAATAAGCATGGCTTCCTGCATCCTGCTCCCAGCCCTTAAAGCCTGTCTTCGGAGACTGTCAACAGCCCTCTGCAGCCTGATTCTGGCTCCGGGATGCATTAGTGTCACAGATGTGACACCTGGTCCTTCCTCACTGGTGAAGCAGGCTAAGGAGGGTTGGGTTTTTTTGTTTTGTTTTTTGTTTTTATTGTGTATGAGTGCTCTATCTGCACATACACCTGTGTGCCAGAAGAGGGCACCAAATCTCATTATAGATACTACGAGACACCATGTGCTGGTAATTGAACTCAGGACCTTTAGGAAGAACAGACAGTGCTCTTACCCTCTGAGCCATCTCTCCAGCCCCAAGGAAGGTTGTTTTGATCTTTTAACACCAGCTTCTCCTCTCATTTATTTTTCAAATACCGTCTATGTGGTAATGAGACTCCTGTTGAGGTTCCAACCCTGGAGATACTCCTAACTGAGTGGAGAAGAGTCACCCTAAAGATGACTGTAGAGAGCCCGGGGTAAGAGTGT
>NW_026591598.1:2483955-2488860 GCF_907164565.1 Psammomys obesus | reverse complement strand
GAAGAGTCACCCTAAAGATGACTGTAGAGAGCCCGGGGTAAGAGTGTTCGCACGCAAGCACAAGGATGGAAGTCTGAATCCCCAGAACCCATGTAAAAAGTCACATGCCTGTAACCTCAGTACTGTTGGGGAGGGGTGATGGACAGCCCTGGGTGCTTGCTGGCCAGCCAGCCTAGCTGAAACAGGGAGCTTCCTGTTCAGTGTGAGATCGGTCTCACCAGACATCCTTCTCTGGCCTCGGGAAATGGAAGGATTAGGCCACAAGACCATTCCCATCTACATAGCAAGTATGAAACCAGCAAAATAAAGTCAATTTAAAATGTAGAGGTCTAGAGTACTGGGGAGGCAGAGGCAGGTGGATCTCTATGAGTTGGAGGCCAGCCTCATCTACAAAGCGAGTCCAGGGCCACACAGAGAAACCCTGTTTTGAAAAAGCAAAAATATTATTTGAACCTGGGCACTATGACACACACCTGTAATCCCAGCACTCTGGGAGGCAGAGGCAGGCGGATCTCCGTGAGTTTGAGGCCAGCCTGGTCTACAAAGCAAGTCTAGAACAGCCAAGGCTATACAGAGAAACCCTATCTCAAAAGAAAAAAAAAATAGTAGAGGTCTGGCTGGGTGGTGATGGCACATACCCTTAATCCCAGCACTGAGGAGGCAGAGGCAGGCGGTGTAAGTTCCAGGAAAGCAGGGCGACACAGAGAAATTTTGTCTTGGGAAAAAGAAAAAGTAGAGGTCTGACAAGATGGCTCAGAGGATACAAGACTTTCTGAGTAAGCCTGATGATATGCTATCCCAGCACTCATATAAAGGTGACAGGAAAGAACCAATTCCTGTTGCCCTCTGACCTGCACATAGGCATCATGACATGGGCGTCCCACATCTGACACACACACACACAATAATAACAAGTAAATATATTTTTAATTTTTATTTTTTTTGGTTTTTCAAGACAAGGTTTCTCTGTAGCCCTGGCTGTCCTGAAACTAACAGGAAAGCCAGGGATTAAAGATGTGTGCCACCACCGCCTAGTTGTAAATTATATATTATATATATTATATATATAAATTATAAATATATATTATATATATATAAATTATACACACACACACACACACACACACACACACATATATATAATTAAATTGAGGGGGAAATGATTTTTCCAGGCATGATAGCACTTGCCTGTAATCCCAGGACTTGGGAAGTAGAGGTAGAATGGCAAGTTCATGGCCAGCCTGGGCTCTGTAGTCAGTCCCCGGCTAGCCAGGTCTACATAGTAAGAGTCTATATAAGCAGCAACAACAAAAAGATAGCTCTGCCCAAACTACCAGGGGGCAGAGGCCATCCTGGAAACAGAAAGTACCTAGAAGGATTGTGTGGTGGGGTGGGAGAGCCAGGAGCCAGCTGGGTCCAGATGGATGCCAAGAATGAGCCCCGAGGCCCTGAGCCAAAGGCTGGCTAGGGGCTAGGGTCTACTAAAACAGGAAGTGTGTGAAGGAGGGCCAGGTGGCTTTCATCCAAGAAGTCTAAGGGGCCTGTGTAGGAGTCACTGAAGAGCACAGACAGACTGCTGCACAGGAGCAGGACCGGGCAGAGCCCCCCTCGGATGGGAGGCTCCTACAGACAAGTTCAACAGCAGACGTTCTGGGACAGGTGGGGCAGTACTGCCCTCTAGAGGCTAGCTGAAAAACTGCCAGGTGTGTCACTCTCTGGCCTGACTGCAAAGCCCGATGCTGTGGTAAAAACCTCCCAAGAGGGCTGGAGAGATGGCTCAGCGGTTAAGAGCACTGACTGCTCTTCCAGAGGTCCTGAGTTAAATTCCCAGCAACCACATGGCAGCTCATGACCATCTGTAATGGAATCTGATTTCCTCTTCTGGTGTGTGTGAAAGCATTCATATACAAAAAAAGCCAGGAATAGAGGCACTTGTAGCCCCAGAATTAGGAAATGCAGTGGATAATCAGGAGTTCAAGGTCATTCTCAGGTGCACAGTGAGTTTCAGATCAGCCTGGGGTATATTATGAGATTCTGTCTCGAACAAAAAAAAAACAAAAAACAGCAACAAAAAACTCAATAGCTACAGGCGATGGCACACACCTTTAATCCCAGCAATCTGGAGACAGAAGCAGACAGATATCTGTGACTTCAAGGCCTGGTCTGGGTGAGTTCTGGCTAGCCAGGGCTATACACAGTGAGCTCTTTTCTTAAATAATAATAATAACAACAACAAAACTTTAATTGCAACCCGGGTGGTGGTACACACCTTTAGTCCCAACACTCAGGAAGCTGGGACAGGTGGATCTCTGTGAGTTTGAGGCCAGCCTGGTCTACAGAGTGAGTTCTAGGACAGCCAGGGCTACACAGAGAAACCCTATCTCAAAACAAACAAGTTTAGTTACATTAAAAACAAGTTCTTACACAGCAAAATACATTATAAACAAAGTAAAACACTGAATACAACAGCCCGATAAATCAAGAGAAGTGTCTGTGTGCCTCAGATATGACATTGTGTGATATTGTATGATATTGTGTGAGACTAATACCCAAAGACACGCAGGATCTTGGGCTAAGCATTTGGCTCAGTTGGTAGTGCATTTGTGTGTCCGGTGTGTCTGGTGGCTTCAATGCTGGGCTCCAACAAGGGAGGATATTGTTAGTTGGAAAGTTGGAGGGGCCTGAGAGATGCTTCTGCAGGTAAGGGGATACAATACTCTTCCAGAAGACTGCATCTGATTCTCAGCACCCACATTCAGATGGCTCAGAACCCCATTAATCCCAGCTCCAGTGGGATCGGAAACCACTGGCCTCCAGGGACATCTGCACTTGCGTGCCTGTGCGAACATAATGCACAATTGAAAGGTGGTGGTGGCACACTTGAGAGGTTGAGGCAGGATTGCTGCTAGTTTTGAGGCCAGTCAGTCCACACAGTGAGTACCAAAGCAAACGAGGCTACACAACAAGAAGACCCTGTCTCCAAAGCAAGATAAAGCAACGCATGTAAGTCCAGCTCCGGTGTCTCTGGAGCCCTCTTCTGGCCTCCTCAGGCACCCGCACTCACTGAGGTGTGCACACAGCACGTATAATTGAAAACAAATCTCTTTCGTTTGAGACAGGTTCTATGTATCCCTGGCTGTTCTGCAACTCACTATGTAGACCAGGCTACTCCTGAAATCAGAGATCCACCTGCCTTTGCCTCCAGAGTGCTGGGCTTCAAAGTGAGGGCCACCACAGCCTGTGTCTTTACAGTAATTTGGCCCTTTGGCCAGTAATTCTAATTCTAGGAATTTACCCTGAAGGCTGTTGTAAGGTGCGTTACAACCTCCATCTTCATCAGATCAGCTGCAAGAACTGGTCAGCCTTCACTCTGGAGGGGACTGAGAAGATGATTGCAAAGTCACCCTCATCTGAGATTAAGACAGACAGACACACACACACACACACTCACAGCATTTGTATGTGATTCTACCCTAATTGCATGTAGCCTTGTGGGCTCAGGGTCTCAGGGAGCTATCAGAGGGGAGGGGGTGCTCCATCTCTAGGGCTGGGGAAGCATCCATGCTCCCCATGGTAGACTCTCCATTGCAGCTGTCCTGTGGTCCCTAAGGGAGCCTGATAAACTCACTGGGTGAGCTGGTAGGCTACTACTCCCGTTGAGTACAGGGACCTTATAAGGAGGGAACAGACACCATTTCTGCCTCCTCCGGGGAGGAATTCTGGCGAAAGCACCATACCTCTAAGTGTGCCTTACTAGAACAGAAACTGCCTACAAGACCACGCACAGGGCCCCGGCTGGATCAGTGAGGGTCAGTCTACGCAAGGACCAGGAAAAGACAAGGAAGCCGAGGAGACCTGATGGTGACTGAGTTCCGGAAGCTGCTGCTGAGAGTAAAGAGAAGTTAAAAAATATATATATATTTTCAGAATGGTTTAGGTTTTATGCAAGAATAGAGGAGGAATAAGGACACAATTCTGTTTGTATCTGGAAAAAAAAAAAAAAAACCCTAAGGATTTGCCAGAATTGGTTGTTATGGTATGAATGGTAAAGCTGTCCCCTCCTCAGCCCTCCATGTTCCTCAGCTAAAGGCACTGTTTTGGGAGGTGTCAGTAGGGCTGGCCTCTGAGGGTGGAGCCTGTCCCTGGTTCTGGCTCCTGCTGTGAACTGAGACCAGGAGTCAAAATAACTTAGTGTGTAGTGCCTGTGTGACAGCCAGAGGTCAAGGGTCGGGTGGCTTCTTCAATCCCTACCCCTTAATGTTATTTTTAACTATGGTTCTGTGTATGTGCACATTAGCGAAGGTGTCCATGGCAGAGGTCTCAGATCCTCTGGAATTAAGGCGCTTCAAGCCTCAATATGTCCAGAAATCCCTCTGGAGGAGCAAACTTCACAGTTCACAGCTGTCTCTAACTCCAGCGGCAGAGGATCCTCCCTCACAGTTTGAGCTGCTGTACCTATTACTTAAAGGGAAACCAGCTCTTAAGTGAAACTAACCCACAGCCCTAAGGAAGGCCTAGCTGCTCAGGCAGCAAGGCAAACAGAGCAGCTGCCTTCGGCCAGAGGACTGTAGAGAATTCTTCCCCATTGCCGAAGCCTTGTTGAAAACTGGGCAACTGGCCCTGCTGAGCAGGGTGAAGTAACTGCAGGAAACAAACCTTAACCTTAGTCCAGGGAAGAGGAAGCAGAGGCTTCGGCCAGTTGGCCAGCAAATTCTAGCATTCCTAGGGTTTGCAGCAACCCCAATGGGCCTAGACTCTCCTGCTTTCAGCAGTTAAATGTGAACACTCCACCCGTGATGCAGCGGCCATTTTGACGGTTGGATTCACGTTTAACCTGGGCTGAGCCGGCCTCAAACTCGCGTGGATCGCTGCTCTGTAACTTCTGGTCATTCTGACTCCGGGGGG
>NW_026591598.1:2423156-2483855 GCF_907164565.1 Psammomys obesus | reverse complement strand
GGGGGGGGGGGGCAAGTGTTGGCAGTTTGAGCCCAGGGCTTGGTACAGGCAGGCAAGCTCCCTGCCAGCCCCACATTTAACTTATCCCAGCCTCACTAACCCTAAACTGTTCTAAAAAGAAATTTTTAAACAAAAGCTCATAGCTTTATTTTATGCATTAGCGTGGAGGTGTCAGATCCCTTGGAATTGGTATACACAGCTGTGAGCTGCCATGTGGGTGCTGGGAATTGAACCTGGGTCCTTTGGAAAAGCAGAGCCATCTCTCCAGACTGCTACTAAATTTTTTTTTTAAAAAAAGTAAATTCATCTGATACGCTCAGAGCACAACAGTACTTCGAAAAGCCCAAAATTACAGAAGAAAAAAACAATCTGCAACACACAAATGACAAGTTTTGTAGAGATTTTTTTCTTTATTGAGAAACTTAAGTCTTGGGTACATCAAAACCAATTTCTGGGGGGGGGGGGGGGATCAGAAACCCACAATAGAAAAAAAAAGTTATCACCATCTGGGCCAGAGCAGAACCCAGAGAATATATTCTCATAATTGAAAAATTCTAGGTGCTTCATAATTGACCTTTTGATACAAAATGACCTATTGAATTTGTAACTCGTGGTTCTTGGTGTGGAGGTCCACAGACAAACTAGGAAGTCTTCAGATCTTAGCTGAATGCCGTGAGGGGTTATCTGGCTTTTGACTCCTGGAAAGAGAAACACCAACACCAATAAGCAAGCATGCTGAAGAGCCAGCCGCCCCACACAGCTTAACTCTATAGTGTCCATCACTCTCTCCTTTCTCTATGTAAAGAAGCCCGCTATAGTCCTAGTTCGTTCTTTCCTAAGCCTTGTGGGCAGAGGCCACAGCTCTCTGAAGTCACTGCCATTGGGTGTTGCAACCCCAATATTGTTTTTGTCTGCACTCCCAGCTAGATAGTGCACACACAACCTCATGGACCTCAGGCCCAGCAAGAAAGGCACATACAGACAGCAGGCAGGTTTTGTGACAGTGACTGCGAGAACTATTTCCTTCTGTCACTATTTCAGGCCAGGAAGGTTTTTCATCTTTATGAGGTAGGGGCACTGGGCCTTGAAATGCTGAGCCATGTGATCTTGTGCTTTCTAAGAAAACTGCTTTTGTTGGGGACCTTCTATGTTGCTCAGAATGGAAACTGGGCACTGGTGATTGCCTGCCTTAGCCACATGGGCAGCTGGGATCACAGGCAGGTGTTATGCCTATAATCCCAGCATTCTGAGTGAATTCAAGGGCATATACTGAGATCCTATGCGAAAAGCCAAGCCAAACCAACCAACAAACAAAAAAGGGGCAGAAAAACAGTCAAACGTACTTTTTCCTTGTCTAGGAGGTAGCAGCAGCAACAGTGCCCACCTTCTGGGCAGCTTCTTTCTTGGCATGATGAGCCTGCAGGACTGCCACAGCTTCATCCACCTGTGAAGACCCCCGGGTGCTCAGCGACTGAGGAGAGCTAGCCATCTTTCCCCGGTCCACCCAGAGGAGCCCTGGGCTTCTCCTGGTGCTAGCTCTCCAGGAGAAGAGCTATATACCGTTAGCAATAGCCCAGACCACTGATGAGGCATGGAAGGTAGTCACAGGGGCAAACCTTTCTCAACACCCCCCACCCTATTCTCTTGCAGGCCTGAAGAGCAGCTCACCTTGGAGCGGAGGGACTCCGGGGACTCCAGCATGTGGAGCAGCTCAGAGTTGTCGATCTCTAGCAGCATTCCCGTGATCTTTCCAGCCAGGTTTGAATGCATTGTCTGGATGAGCGGGAACAAGCGCTCCCCTGTGGGCAGAACAGCTGGCATCACAACAGCATCCAACCCCATCGAGCACGAACATGGTGTCAGGCCCACCGGCCTCCCGGTGGTATGCGGGACACTTACCCAGCATCTGCTTCTGTTCCTGGGGGGGGTGCTGCAGCCAACATGGAGGCCGTCAGTGGCTCCTGCCCCTGGACATGGACTGCAGGCTGTGGTGCCTGTGAACCACAACAGGCAGGAGTTAGCACTAAGACACACAAGCTGAACATCTCAACAAGAGCCCATGTGAGAAAGGAACGGAGACAGCTGTCCTGTGCTTAAAGACCTAATCCTGTTCTTAGGGAACAAGGTCAGGGAAGACAGAATGGAATGAAACATGAAAACTAGCTGAAAATGGCAATCAGGAGGAGCCATAGTCCTCACCAAGCAAACCCGCCATGATGGGTGAGCGTTCACTGCTGTTCCACTTCCCTAACAATCCAAGGCCCTGCAGTAAAAAAAAAATCAGGCCACAGGAAACATAATTGTGTTGTTCATGTTGTCTTGGCTGGCCTTGAATTCTTGATCCACTTGTCTCCAACTCTCAAGGGCTGAAATTATAAGCATGTGCCAGTAGCAAATTAAATGCCTATACATGCAGTTTTTTCTTCCAAGGTTTCCTTTACATCGTTATTTCCAGTACAAATGGAGCCAAAGACTGAGAATCAAAAGTCTTAAAATATACCTCACCACCATCTTACCAGATGTTTTGGTTTTTCATGTAGTCTCTCCTAACCCAGGCTGGCCTTGAACTCAGTATGTAGCTGAGTGCTGACCTTCAGATGTTTTGTTTTTTTTTTTTAACACAAAACACTAAAAGGCCTCTCAGGTGAAAGACAACTCACAAACCAGCTCCAAGAAACCCCCACGTAGAGATAAGAATGATTCACAAAGCGGCTGTTTGTTGGCACTGTCTGTACAAGGCCTCCAGCAAAGCTGCGCGCATGCAGCCACAGCAACCTGCCACCAAGCTCTGAAACAAACCGGCTGTACCTTGGCTCACACTTAGTGGAAGTTAACGGGCGACCTAAGCCTCCCACATTCTGGGAAGCCTTTTCTCCCTAGTGGATGGAAACCCTGGGGCTTGGTCCTCAGGCACCACCCACTAACCTTCATCCCCCTGGTCTGGAATCTGCCAGCAGGCGAGGCTGCCCAGCCAACAAGCCTCAGGGATCTTCCAGGTTTTGCCTCCCTGACATTACAAGCATGGTCCACCCTGCCTAGAAATTTCTGTGCTATATGTGGCAAGTGCACAGGTGTAGGCAGGAGGTCAAAGTCACCTTATTTTCTAAGACATGGTCTCTCAAGGAAAAGAGAGCTCACTACACTGGCTATGCAGGCTAGCCCACAGGTCGGCAGTGCTGGGGACACCACCACAGATGTCAGCTTTGACATCTGTGCTTGGAATGTGAGCTCAGGTCTTCTCCAGCCCTCTTATTTGGGTGCTGGGATTAAAGTCTGGGCTTAAGCTTTAAAGACCACCAAGTAAGCCAGTCCTTAGCCTTGAAGCTGAGTTTTATTTATGTGTCATGGAGGGACCTGCTGCTTTTTCAGATTTCTTAACTGTTACTAATCAGAAGGCTTTCAAGCATGTTGCTCTCAGGGACAATGCCTGAGTCCCCACACAGAAGAAGAGGCATGAAACCTGTTAAGAGGAATCAAAACAAGGCATCTTTAAAACTGAGCACAAACATGACAAATGCCTTCACGGCTCTGGTGGGCCTCACCTGCAGCGGCTGGATGGCGGGGTGAGGGCTGCGGACACTGGAGGCATATTTGTAAGGCGCCACAGCCCTTGGAGCAGCAGCAGCAACTGTGGCACGGGGTGCAAGGTTTGGCACAGCTGCAGGCACGCCTTGTGGAAAGAACAAGCATAATTAAAGCGTATCAGCCTGGGCAAAAAAAAAAAAAAAAAAGGCCCGGCAGATCCCAGCTTTCCCCCTTCTGTGTGCACCCAATACCACCTCCAGACTGGCAGCTGTCAGTCAGCCCTTGCTGGGCGGCACCAGCCCCACCAAAGTCCATAGCCAAGCGGTCCGGGCACTCAGACCCTACAACAGACCAGCAAACGCACATCAGTGTTGGCAGAGAGGCCCAACTGGCCACGTCCCACGGAAGAAGAATTTCCAAAACACGATCGCACATGTCCCTCACAGGGCCAAAGGACACCACCGAAGTCTTTGCACATTTAGAATACGACACACTCCAAACATTTCCTTGTCCCCCGCCCTCTCAACAGCACGTTGTCTGTTATGATCTAGACAGAATACTTCTGGTTGACCTTCCACACGACACCGATGAGCAAAGAATGTTCAAAGCTACCAACACACCCAGGACCCACATGTCACACTCCTGAATGAAGGACCTACTACCTAAGTAACAGCTAAGGAGACAGAACCAGGACTTAGGAAAGCGAGTCCTGGGCTGACAAACTAGTCATCCTGATCCCCTCCTCCCCGGCCACACTTCTACAGGCCAATTTGCTCACCGACTCTCTGAGCAGAAGTAGGAAGGCCACGAGAGGCCGGAGCATTACCAGTTGGAGCCAGGTGGCGAAGAGCTGGACGAGGCCCAGACTGCCGCAGAGCACTTGGCATTCCTTGGAAGCCTGGTGAGGAGACAAGGATGCTCACCACAAGCCAAGGCTGGCCAGGTGTTGGGTGGACCAGACAGGCACACCCTGGTGAGCAAAGCCCTGCTTCGCAATACCTACCCTGAGGTCTCCCGCCTTGCTGCCAGCGTGGATTAGGCCTCATCTGTGCTAACTGGTTAGGCGTGTAATATGGAGGTCTTCCCTGAGCCTAGAGGGGGAAGAGCACCCAAATAATCTTAAGAGCCTGAACCCACACCAGAGTCCTGTCTCCCTCACCTTTCAGTGGGCTAATTACTTGAGTGAACAGCACTCTACTCAAAAGCCGATTGGCCAATGGGCGGTTTTACTCCTCCTCTGCCACGTATACCATGATCACAGGTTAATTCCATCTTTCTTTCTTTCTTGAACACTAGCACCCAAACCCCTCTCCCCAGCTGCAGGATACCGAAGCAGCTGCCACGACCACCTGGCAGACTCACCTGTGGAACTGCTGGCACAAAGTAGCCGCCAGCGGCAGGCTGGAACTGATTTAAGATGGCATTGGCAGGGAGCGCTCTCATCCCAGCCACACGCTGCATGTACTGATTTGTCAGGTGGGCTTTCCGCTCCTCTTTCCTCTGGGCCAGGGCGACATACAGCGGCTTGGAGCCCACAATGCGTCCATTCATCTCGGTGACCGCTTTGGTTGCCTCTTCAGGAGATGAGAAACAGACAAAGCCAAACCCTTTGCTCCTTCCATCTTCCAGCATTACCTACAAAGAGATCAGCTGCTGAGGTTTGTGGTGAGAAAAGCATGGCTATTAAGAGCCAAAACAAACAAAAAGCCCACTGAGCTAGGTCAGCACTTAGGGGGCAGAGGGAGGAGGTTCAGGCGCTCAAAAGCAGCTATGAAAACCCACCTTAAAAACAACAAACAAACAAACAAACAGTAACAACAAAATCAACTAATTGTGGCTTCTAGGTTTTTTCAGGTCATCAATGACTGCTACCATAGTTTGTGGGAGGCAGTTACGTGGAGGACAGGGAACCAAGATTCTAATCAGTCTTAGGGGACCCCTGAGCCTCGGTTTCTACATTCCCTAAGACAACCCTGAATATGCCGCAGCTGCAGGTCCTTGGGGTCCTGCCGCAGACCCAGCCACCAGCATCTTTTCTTTTCCTGTGCCTTGTGTGTGTCGGCACCCTCAGCCCAGCAAGATGAACAATACTGGAATAGTGCCCTGCCATAATCTTTGAAAACAAACAGCACCTGGGACTGGAGGGTATTAGACTTTGAAGGGGACATTCCAACAAGGCCAGTCAAATGGTGGCACCAAGAGAAACTGGGATAACCAGAGTCTGACAGAACCATCAAAAAGCAGTTACATGTCATCTCCATAACTACCCTGACTCCCCATGAGGGTTCTTTGTCAGTACCCCAAAAGGGATATCACTTAAATACAACATTCCAACCCCACACCAATACAAATATTAACATCTTACACTACGGGGCCAGGGCAGGCCATCAAATCCTCCTCAGCCACCCAGCCCTTTTAACTAATGGCCTTGTGGCAACTGCTACACCTCTACCAAGCAGCAAATTGTCAGCACATTCTAGACACTGGTGTCACACTCCCTAACTGCCAAGGACATGCTGCAGCCTGTGCCCATAAGCAGGGCTGGCCAGCCCAACTTTCTTGTCAACGGAGGGAAGTGTGGCAGAGCTGTAGAGACAGGCCCCAGGACAATGGAAGCGACCCGTCTGGATTTCCTCTGCTCTACTGTAGCACCATCTGTCCCCAGAGCGGCACCAAGCAGCAGGACTGGGAAAGATTTGAGTGCAGAGGGCACGACAGGGAGGAAGGAAGTTCCAGTAGAAGTAGGAAACCTCTCAAAACCTGCCTCTCCAGAGCACGCCTCTCAGGGGCATCAGGAGAGAGGTGTATATGCTAGAACAGCGATGTACTCAGGATCACCAACAGCTAACGCCAATAACCCAGCAACAGAATATTGTTTGTTTCCAGACCCACACCAGTACTCCCTGTTACCTTAGCACTGGTGATTGATCCAAAAGGAGAAAACTCTTTCCTTAATTTCTCATCATCAATGGTGTCATCCAAGTTCTTAATATAGAGATTCACTCCCTGGAAAAGGGATTACTGTCAGTCACACCTCTATACATGGTCATCCCCAAGTGCAGGGCCCAGAACACACTTAGGACACACACAAACCCTGCAGGGTTCTGACGTTAGCCCAGGTCGAGCAACTCCTGCGCTGTAAATGCCGCGGCAGGCCATGTCACCTCCACAAGTGACACCATGGCCAACCACTCACCCTCCAGGGTTCAGCTACTAC
The DNA here is from genome assembly GCF_907164565.1 of Psammomys obesus. Classification (NCBI taxonomy): domain Eukaryota; kingdom Metazoa; phylum Chordata; class Mammalia; order Rodentia; family Muridae; genus Psammomys; species Psammomys obesus. The sequence continues at coordinate 2,477,113 of NW_026591598.1, read as the reverse complement.
CCCAAAAGGGGCACCAATTTAAGGAAAATGAACCCACACAGCAAAGAGCAGTAAGTGGACACTTTCAGATCACAGGGGCCTGAGTCATTGTCCCTGCTCAGTAGTTTGGTAGGTTACAGACTTTATACCTGATCTTTGTAGGAGAGTAAGCCCAGACGCCACATCTCCCCAAAGAGAAGTTAAAAACACTAGGGGCGCTTTGCAAACACCCCACCTCACCTGGTACCGACTAATTCTCTCCTGCTTCAACTGCTCAAATTTCCGTTTTAATTCAGCCTGTCGCTCTACTTTTTTCTGTGCACGACCTACAAATATGGCTTTCCCACTCATTTCTTTTCCATTCATTTCTTCCACAGCCTAGACAGAAAGAGAACATGCGTCTTTAATGAAGATGCAGTGTAGAGACTTGATCTGCTGCAGAGTCAGCACATTTCCCTGTTAATGTTGTTTGTACACAACTGTGTTTCTTGGTTTTTCTCTTAACCTAGCTATCGCACAAATAACTGACTCTTTCATAAACTTCACAAGAACTGAGCAGTCTTTGCCAATTTGTCTTCCCCCAGCATACATCCCAGAGATACTTGCACTTGAGTTCTCAGAGTGTCTCTTGGACCTCTCCTATGGCTGAATTCCCCCCTTTCTAACTTTTCCTCCCCTAGCTGGCAGGAAGTCCAGCCCTGCTCAGTGACTTGTGGCTGTAAGCTGCTTTATTGACACATCAGGGGACATTTGAGGAGCAGCATTTACACAACACCGTGACAGGAGAGTCTCAGAACAAGGACTGCAGCCAGATATGGGGACGGGGGTGTTACAGAAATCAGCATTTGAATTACACAATAACCTTATGCCCACACTTCCTGACTGAGCACCAACCTGCTTCATCCCATCCTTGACGCTTGCTACGCTAATTCCAGACTCATCTGGAAAGTAGGGTTAGCATCTAAATGAGTTACTGGTGCACACAGCTCTTTTGTTCTTAAATACCACACCCAGCTCCAACATCTTCGAGGAGGAAGTGTGGCAGAGCTGTAGAGACAGGCCCCAGGACAAATGGAAGCGACCCGTCTGGATTTCCTCTGCTCTACTGTAGCACCATCTGTCCCCAGAGCGGCACCAAGCAGCAGGACTGGGAAAGATTCAAGTGCGGCGGGCACAGGAAGTGTGTACGTGTGTTGGGGGGGAGGGGAATCCAAGCCCCAGTATCTGTATAAATTTGGGCAGGTGCCATGAGCCATGGCTGATGACCTAGCTGTACTCAACTTTTCAGGTTTTTGTAGGTTACCAGTCCAGCATACTGCTCCACCAGTCAAGAGGCTTTGGTTTCCCTACCCAAGAACGGGAACAACCACTCCTCCTAACCCTTCACAAGTAGCCAAGGCATGAACAAATAAATGCTTGGTGATCCGGTGGATACATTAACTGGCGTCACTGGCATGCTGGGCAGAGCCCCACCTCCACCACACTCCGCACACAGGCCTCCCGACCCTCACAGTACTCTCACCTTATTGGCATCCTCGTGTTTTTCGTAACTTACAAAGCCAAAGCCTTTGGATTTCCCACTTGGATCTCTCATCACCTTGACACTGAGGGTCTTACCTGTTACCAAAGGACAAAATGATTAGTGACATCAGTCTACCACAGCTCAAGAAGACTTCCTGTACTAACTCAGCTGGCGCAAATCTCTGACCGATGAGTCTGAGACAGAAAGAGGTACCATGCCTGGTCTGAAAACCAACCAAGCACCTGGAATAACCTTGTAAGGAAAAGAGTTAAAAGGAGCCAAGAGAAAAAGGCTGGTCTCTACAGTCACCCTCTGACCCTGAGGTAATTAAGGGGCCTTGTTTAAGTAAAAACAAATTATTTCTTGAGGTGATAGTCAGTACAAGAGTGGACCCGTGGACTCCAGACCCCAACTTACCAAATTGGCTAAAGAGCTCTTTCAGATTCTCATCATCCACCTCTTCCCCAAAGTTTTTGATATAAACATTGGTGAATTCCTTGGCCTTGGCTCCAAGCTCAGCTTCCCGCTCCTTTCGAGACTTGAATCTGCCCACAAACCTACAAAGAAACCATGAGTAATAGTTGATTACTCAGAAGGAACAACATGATTTCCAAGGGCCCAAAGGAATGCAGATTAAAGCTGACAGGAGAGGCTTAAAACACACGAAGACCCCATCCACCACAAGCTCAGATGCCCCAAGTCCCCAGCAGAAAAAGAAAGAGGTGGGACTATCCTGCAAGGACCAGTCCCAGGGCTCCTGGTTCAGACCAGGGCCACTCCTACCACATCACACTGCCTTCGTGAAGAAACCTGACGACCATGTTTTTAAAACGCTCATTTCTGTGCATCTATGTAAATGCATAGAAAACGTCTGGAAGGATACAAACCAAACTGTTAACAGTGGTTAGTCTAGCAGTGAGACTGCTGCAATCAGAGGCAACTTTTGCTTCCCTGCTGTATCATCTGGTATCCTTAATAGGAAAATGTTTCCTGACACAGACATAAACACAGCCTTGTCTATTCGGACCACAAAGAACAGAAATGACTGTTGCTCATAATAGCCAAATGAAATAGTTCTTATGCCTTTCCACACATGGTTCTGCTGAGCTCCTCCCCAACCCCACAGTAATGACAAGATGTCATGCAGTGTCTCTATAAAGGGATGGACTTTTCACTGTGTGTAAATGAAGCAAATGCAAATTATGCATACAGTGAAATGTTACAGCTCAGAGGGAAGAACTAGGTCAATTTGGTGCCAAAAACGCCTAGCAGGAGACCCATGGGCAGACCCGACAGGAAAGCCAAGGTCACATAGCTAGTATCCAGCTCCTGGTCAGCCCAGGGCCTCTCCACTCTGCCGCTGGCCAAGACCCCTGCTCAGAGTGGGCTCAGAGCTGTCTCCTAGCCAGCCCCAGTTGTTGATGCTCACAAAACCCACAGATGAATGCCTTTAAGGGAGAGGCAGCAGGCAGGCCATGGCTCGGGCAGGGAGCCGACCGTGGCAAGTCAAAAGGGCTGCCATGGCCCGGGCAGGGAGACTCACCAGCCCTGGAGTGGAGAGGTAGGAGCAGGCCACACTTGGGCCGAGAGAACCAGTAGCCGCCTTGTGTGTGCCAGTTAATACCGAGGTGGGGCCATGGCTGGCTCATGCGATGGTTGTCGCTCCAGACTGGGACACTCACACTTTGCGGTCATTGAGGAGCATGCCATTCATCTTCTCGATGGCCTTGTCGGCAGCCTCTTGGGTCTCGAAGTGGACAAAAGCATAACCCTTAGAGCCATTCTCATCACAAACCACCTGTCAAAGAAAAGGCAGATCACCTGGGTGTACTGGCCGATGCGCCAGCTGGGACCACCCACTGCACAGCTCAACCAAGCACCCACTTACAACTGCTGCCACCATTAGTCTGTTTCTATCAAGCTGTGTTTGTCAGCCAGGTCAGCCCGACACGCAGGCCCCAGGATCCTCCTATTTCTGCCTCCCTAGCACTGCTGTCACATGCATGGCCCCATGCCCAGTTTTCACATGGGTTCTAGGGGTCAAACCCAGAGCCCTTCCTATGCAACAAGTCCAGGCTTTTTTTCAAATGTACTTATTGAAAAATAAGGGGGGCAGGTGGCTAGAGACTGCAGCTCCGTATTAGAGCACCTGCATAGCGCTGGCAAGGCCCTAGGTTCAATCATCAGCATAAATAATACTCAGAAAAAACAAACCCATGAGATATCGGCATACAAACCAAAGTGCTCAGAAAGACAAACTGTTACCAAGTCCACAAAAGAATTCAAGTCTCAGCTGGGCATGGTGGTGTACTCCTGTAATCTCAGCACTCAGGGAGGCAGATTGCTCTGAGGCCAGCCTGATCTAAAAATTGAGCCCAGGACACCCAAGAAGGCTACACAGAGAAACCCTGGGGAGAGGGGGGGAATGGCAACGAGAATTCAAGTCTCTCAAGTGTTGGCTATGTAAACAGCCACCATCTGAAAGTTACAGAATACAGTTAACTAGTGCCTCTAAGATGATTAAGTAAGGCTCCTGGAAACAATGGGCTTCTATCCTCTCCAAAATAAAGACTGTTCATGCTTCCAATAGGCAACATGAAGGCCGAGAAGGGGGTTGAATAAGCAAACAACACCTGGCAAAGGGCTGGAGCCTATCTGGCAGACTGCTTGCCCAGAATGCAAGCCTGGAGGTCAACTTCTCTATACCACATAGACTGGGTGTGGTTGTACACATCTATAATCTTATAATCTTTGGGAGCAAGAAGCATGAACCATCCTTGGCTACATGCTACAGAGTTCAAAGCAGCTGGGCATGGCGGCACACACCTTTAATCCCAGCACCTGGGAAGCAGAGGCAGGCTCTGTGTGTTGGAGGACAGCCTAGCCCACAGAGCTGGTTCTAAAACAGCCAAGATCTGAAAACCCAACAAACACACATACTCTGTTGTTACATGAGGCCATGGCTGAGACTACCTAGAAGTTCTTCTGTGAACACTGCATTCCCAGAGTGGGACCCAGCTGAGGGGATGAGCCTTTGCCTAGTGGTAGACCTCTAATAACAGCTATTCAGAATGCCGAGAAATGGGACAATCCCAAATTCAAGGCCAGACTAGGCGCTTTGGTGAAATGTCTCAAATAAAAAGCAAAGAGGGCTGGGGATAGAGCTTGCTGGACCTTATCAGAGCTTTCTGAAGCCATGGAGAAGAGGGCTATGGACAACCACCCTGATGAAATGCACTGGGTCACACCCTTATACCCGCACAGACACAGCAGTCAAGAAGCAAGGATGGGATTACGGGGGTCAGGCTAAGAGGTGGCAAGGGGGGGGGGGGTGATGTGATCAAGATACAGTGCATATATGCATGAAAATGCCATAATGAAACCATACCTGTCACTAAAGCGCGCCACTAAATACCTAAATGTAAGAACAAAAGCTACCCTCAGTGTCGATAATTTGCCTAACATGCACCAGGCTGTATCAGTCCCCAGAACTGAAGGAAGGAGACAGTCCATTTCCAGCATTGAAAGTCATCATACCCAACTGGCTATTTCTAAGTAAGGCACCCTTCCTTATGACAGTATCTTGTTTTGAGTCTTTTAGACCCCAGGCTGGCCTTGAATTCCCTAGATAGCTCCTATCTCAGCCTTGAGAGTACACCACACCCAAAGCTATCGCATTTATCTTGTTTTCAAGATCCAGTACCCATTCTGCTAAAACCATTTAGTACACACTTACCTTACAAGACAGGATGTTTCCAAAAGCTGAAAAGGTATCATAAAGTGCCTTGTTGTCTATAGACTTGTCCAGGTTCTTGATGAAGACGTTTCCCACACCAGACTTCCGCAAAGAGGGGTCCCTCTGAGACCACATGATTCGGATTGGCTTTCCCTTGATCACATCAAAGTTCATGGTATCCAAGGCCCTCTCGGCTGTAAAAGAGGAAACATTTAATTGAGAACTCTAAACATAAGCTAAAATGACTGTCACCATTCCAGAAAGATCACCTAACCATTCATACCTGATTAAAGAAGAAAAAAAAAAAAAGCCTCAGGGCACCAAGATGAACTAAGCTCAAGTTTAAGGGACTTTTTGCCACCAGCAACTCTGACTCAGGTGAGGAGCTAAAATAACCAATTTCAGGGTGACTAAGCTGGGCAGCTAGTTAGTAAATAAATGAACCACAGACTCCAGCCCAGGTTTTTGTTTTTTTAATATTCTCGCTGTTCTTTTTATTTTTGAGGTAGGGTCTTTCTACATAAATAGCCCAACTGTCCTTGAACCTACATAAAGGCCAGGTTGGCCTTGAACACAGAGAGCCACCTGCTACATCTAGGATTAACTATTTTTGTACAAAAAGGGTAACTCATCAGAGTGGAAGTATAAACTGCCACACCACAGACCCTGCTGCCTTGAGGCCTAGACCTTTCAGAGGTCTAATCAGAATTCTATGGAATCTCAGGAATTCGGCCACCCTTCCCTTCTAGTAGAGGTCAAGTTGTTCTTTGACTGCTCAACCAAGCCCACCAGACACCAGAGACAATGTGAAGGACCAGAGCCCTGGACACTTCACTGGTGGCAACAAAGATGCTCAGATGTGGTGACCACTTTTCCTTACGTAATCATGACTTCAGTGATGCAACACGACCTAAACACCCTCCATGGGGAGGAGTAAAACTGGGTCAAAGGTAGGGAGCATATGAGCCTAAAATCTCAGCACACAAAGATCACAGGCTAGTCAGTCAGGCTGGGCATGGGGTTCTTAATCCCAGCAACATTGTATAAACACTCCATCCTAAAGAAAGCTCCTTTTACAGGTAGGTAAAAACAGCTCAAAATAACTTCAGGAAGTCCCTGAAACTGATTAGATTCATTAGGGCCCTTCCTGGGTATGTGTGTTTAAGAGCCCCCTCATTTGGAAGGGAGCTGAGTTGCCAAGACTCTCAGGAGAAAAGCTGTGAAAACTTCAGACCAGCTTGCTGGAAAAAGCAGAAACAAGGTGTGCTGCCTGGAAGAGGTTTAGACAGCTGAGGCACCTGGAAAGAGCACTCTCCAAGCTCCCAGCTTTGTGAGGGGTCACCCATGCTGGGGTGGGCTTTAGTGAGGCAGCTGTCTGTAAGCAACCCTTCACCCACATTCCTGCAAGTTACCCTAATAAATCTCTTAAATTCATAAAGCTGGACTTCAGTGGTATCCATACTTTGGTCTAACATGGGCTCAAATGTGTGTTGTGTCTCTCTGGGAAAGGTTTTGTCACACAACAAGCAGAGGCAAGGTAGATCTTGGGAGTTCTAGGTCAGCCTGCTCTACACTATGTAGTGAACTCCAAGACAACCAGGTCTACAGAGACCCTGTCTCGAAAACAAACAAACAAACAAACAAAACAACAAAAACAAAAGTAAAGACGGGTGTGGTGCCTTTAATCCCGGCACTCAGATGGCAGGCTGTGAGTTGAAGGCCAACCTGCTACAAAGTCCAGGCCAGCCAAGGCTACACAGAGAAACCCTGTCTCAAAAAACGATTTCTCATCTTGCCAACCTTTTTTTTAAATTTTATTTTATTATTTATACAGTATTCTGCCTGAGTGTGTGCCTGAATGCCGGGAGAGGGCACCAGATCTTATTATAGATGACTGGGACTTCTGCAAGAGCAATCAGTCCTCTTAACCTGAGCCAGCTCTCCAGCCCCAACTTAGCACCCTTATTTCAAAGGGGGACAAGAACTAGCACATTCCTAGGCAATTGCCCAATATGCCTGCGACCCAGACTTCATCCTTAGCACTTGCAAAGAAAAGGGAAAAGCTCCCTAAAACTGCTCAACAAACTCAACCGTCAGCCAAGAGGATCCACTCTCTCAACCTTTCTGATAGCGTGTGTGTTAAATCTACACGGAGGGGGGACTATGGCGAGTCCGTCAAAATCGGGTAGGAGCGTGGCTGCAGGAGGTGGTTTGCAAACTCGAGCTACCCCATTATATCAACAGCAGAGGAACCCAGTCCAACACAATTCCTGATCTATTTCAGAAAGATGGCACCAGCAGAGTCAGCTTAGCCTGACAAATCAGACTGCACTTATTTATAGCAGGGAGAAGTCTTGCAGAGGTATGTGCTGGCAGATACCCTGACCAATGGCTTCTGCTATCTCTAAGAGACACAACTTCTGTTCAGAAGTCAAGAGAGCAGGCAATAATAGCTAAGAGACTCCATTCACCCCAAACCCTCTAAGTCCCTGTGGCCAACAGAGCTAGGCTCCAAGTACTCTGGCAGTAGAAATCCCTAGTGTCTCAACTAGACCAAAATTTTCACCTCAGTTTTGTACTTGGGCAATAAAGGCTCCATTCAAAGAAGTGGGGACAAAAGTGTGTGTGTGGGGGGGGGGGGGGGTGGTTAAGCCAGGTATGGTGGCACATGCCATTAATCTCAGACCTCAGGGGGGCAGAGGTAGGTGGATCACTGTGAGTACGAGGCCAGTCTACAAACTGAATCCAGTTCAGCCCAGGCTACACAGGAAACCCTGTCTCCAAAAAAAAAAAAAAAAAAAAAAAAAATCAAAATAAATAGAACAGGAGCTTGGAGATCCTTTGCCATAGAATGACTGGTGCCCTACTCCCCCCACCCCCACCGGTCCCTGCAGTTGCTCCCTCTTAATCTGGAGTCACGTGCAGCCCTGGGTTGGGTTTCTTCTGTGCTTATTTGTGGCTCGCCTGCAGCCTCTACTCCTCTGGATGGGGGTGGCAGGAACACTGTACTGGGAGCCAGACTTCTCCCGACTCGATGCAGTTCCTTTTCTTTCACAAGGGTCCCATTTCCTTCAAAAGGGGTTTTGACGAGCATAAAGCGCCATTCCCAGGTGAGGCAAAAAACTGCCCAGTGGATTTCAAGTGATATGTTCCTAGACTACCTGGGTACCATTCTCCATAGCCCTAGGGCTTGGCAGAGCTGGGGAAGTCCCCGGAGCAGTGCAGCAAAGGACAGGCGGTGTCAGTGGGGGTCTGGCCTGGCAAGCTGCTAGGGACACTAACTACTCAAGCCTACTCCATGAACTTCTCTCCTTGCTTCCCGTCACCCTAAAGCCATCCCTCATCAAGACTCAATCCAGGGTAAGGGTAAGGCCAGCCGTTTGTTCTTCAACCTGCACTTTTGGAGGGTGCTGTTTCAACTCATGGAGACGTGCCAGTCCATGCCAGGGTCTACCACAAACCCACTCCTGCTTGAGTGGTTCCTGAGGCACTAGAACAGCCATGTCACTTTATCCCGATTCACAATCTCCTCCTTGGATTTCAACCCACACTCCACCCCGCCCCCACCCAGTAGCCCAAGGTCATCAGGTTAGCAAGTGGTGGGAGCAAGACTGAAGCCGGCACATGCCCCAGCTCTCAATCACTGTATCTTGCGTCCCGCTGCGGCTTCTCTGGCAGCGTGCTGTCAGGTCCTGCCCCAGCCCTGGCAGTCCGGCCTCCGCCTACAGGACTCCCGTGGTCCCCCGGTATCTCCCGAATGTGTGCGTGCCGCTACCACTCACCGTCAGCTGGCTGCTGGAAGTTGACGTAGGCATAACCCAGAGAGCGACGGGTGATCATATCGCGGCAGACCCGGATGGACAGCACAGGCCCCGCAGGACTGAACTTTTCGTACAGCATGGCTTCGGTGACGTCCGAGTGCAGGTCGCCCACGTATAAGGAGGCCATGGGGTAGCTGCTGGCAGCAGCGTTCATGTCCCCACCCCCCACCACCCCGAGCCCCGCCAGGAGGACTTCTTACAGGGCCCACTGCACGACAAAAAGGGGCTCCTAGGAGCACCGGCCTGCGCTGCGGCGCACAGGTGGCACCAGCGACCCGGGAGATGCCGGAGCAGGGAGGCCCCGGGGCGGGACGACTAGCACGGGACCTCAAAAAGCTCCGAGACAAAAGGCTCTCCCCAACAATATGGCCCTCTCCCGGAGTTTGTGCTCTCCGGCTGTCCTAGCTCGGAGTTTAAAAATAAAGACTCAAGTAGGGAATCCCCTCGCAAAGGGGGGCAAAAAAACCCAAAAAAACAAAAACAAATTTCTCAAGAGGCGGCCGGAGGCTGCGCTCACGGCGGCCTCGGGGACACGCGTTTCTCGATAAATATAGGCCCCGGGCTCCCGGCGGTTTACGGTTTCAGCGGCCCCGGGCAGGGGGACCCGAGTCTTGGCGGGTGCCGGCGAAGGGCGGCGCGGACACGTGGTGCGGCCGGCCGGGGCGCAGGGCTGCCACGCGGCGCGGAGGCGTGCGGGGCGGGCCGGGGGCGGCTCACCGCGGGACAGACAGACGCCGACGGACGGGCAGGCCGGAAGCGTGCCAAAGTCACTTCCCCGCGGGCTCCCGGCAAGGCTCCTTCTCCTCGTCTTCTTTTCTTCTTCCTTTTTCCTTTCCTTCTTTCTTTTTTTTTTTTTAAGGTTTTGTGGCTTTTTGTAATTTTTTTAAGCTTTTTCTCTTTTTGGCTTCAGGCTGGCTGAGCCCACCGGCGGCGCAGGCTGCCGCGACCCGGGGCGGAGAGAGGTGGCCGGAGCAGCCACCGCTCCATTTATACCCGCCCGCCCCGGGCGCTGCTGGTCGAAGGGCGCCTCGCGACCTGGGCGCAGCCGTGCCCGCCCACTCGGCCCCGGGGGCCCGAGGCGGGGAGGCCACGCGAGAGTGACCCTGAAGCGGCCGCACGGTGCCACAGCGACCCCTCGCGTTCGGAGGACCGGCCGCGCGCACCTGTCAGAGTCTCAGCCACGCAGGGATTGAGCCGAGACTCTCCCCCCCCCCACCCCGCCCCCCAACACCCACACACAGGCGTAACGTAGAAGCGCCCGCGAAATGCCTGCTTCTACACAAAAGGACGCTAAATCTGCAGTTAGCAGGCGGCCTAATAAGTGGTTGATCTGAATACACAAGACATAGGGAAGTTTTGAGAACACGTATACGCTTGAGGTCGGAATGCGGAGGTCGTTAGAAAGAGTGGTGGCGTCATAGGTGATGGGCTTTTTATCATAACATGAGCAAATCCTGGCCAAGCTTTGATGAGACAAAACCTGACCTTCCCCTCCGCTTTTCTGTCCTAGTGGCCACTCCTGCAACTCAGTTTGTGCTTTGGGGTGCAAAGAGGAGGAAGAGAAGAGGTTGATTTGGGCTCATGGTTCTGGGCTAAGGGAACGACATCTACAGATGTCCTTCATATGCTCCTGGAGCGTCTCGTGGCAGTTCTAGGGAAATCACGGAGAGTGCCTCTGTGCGTGTGTATATGCATGTGAAACAATGGGCTTTTGTTTCGTTTTTACATAAAAGCCAGTTAAAGAGTTTAGGCTTAGATAACTAAGCCTAATGCTAATAAATCATTGACTCTTCACCCACAGGAAAGCTTTGCAGATCATTTGAAAGTCATGTTATCTCATGGGACTAAATATGTGGAATGCTACCAGTATCCCTTATGCCGTAAGTGCTAGGAACCATTTTTCCTATTCTTCTATCCACCCAAACCACAAATTACCAAATGGTAGACAGATACTCCCAGAGGCAGAGGCACAGGCAGGTGGATCTCTGCGAGTTCAAAGACAGCCTACTCTACAGAGCTGAGGTCCAGGACAACCAGGGCTACACAGAAAAACCCTGTTTCAAATAACCAAACCAAAACAAAAAAGAAACCACAGGATATCACTTAGTCTTGAGGGGAGGGTGTTTGCCCCTGTGAGACTGTATATGTCATCATAGGAGCTGCAGGGACACTCAGGCTGCAAAATTTAAATAGTATCTCATACTGGCAAAAGGTTGGTAAGGATGAGGCTGAATGAATTATCCACCAGGTATCCAGAGGAAAGCCTGTCTGTGTACTTTCGTACAAATCAGTGTATTTTTACATGTTGGGAACATGTAAAATGTGATTTTTTTTTTTGAGACAGAACTTATTTTAGTGGATTTGTTCTTGATCTGTTCTGCTCTGTCTAGGAGAAGTTGTTCGTGAATGGGAGGAGGAAGAAGTAGGGAGGTGGCTATATGCAGACCTTTGCAGGTGATGGTTTTTACATAGAGAAGAATAAAGGCTTTTGCCTTCTAGAGTCATTTGCTTATTTAGTTAACGAATTTCATGTGATGTTCTGAAGGAGCCTCTGTGCTCAGAGGTGAGCGCTCTAAGCTAACATTCACAGGGCAGAGTGCCAGCTGAGGAGACAGTGAAGAAACACAGAGACATGCGGGTGCACCTGTGCCAGAGACGCTACCTACAAAAACTCCATTCCCCCGGAGCAACACTGGCTCTACCCTGCAGCAAGCAAGGCCCTTCCTTACCCCCAGACTGACTCCTCCAGGTTAGGTTCAGAAATTGGGACAACTGCACAACTTTGGACCATATCGCTAAGGCTTCCTATCTACAGGACAGGCTCAGTAAGGCCTGGGAAGAAAGGTCAAGTCCCTCCTCAGGAGAGAAAAGATACTTCTCTTTCTGTTCTCCCTCCTGAGACCTGTGACCCTACTTGGCCTCTTTTGCGGGCCTTTGCAGTTGGAACAAGCTTAAGAATGAGCCACCGTTCACAATTCATTTTCAGATCTGAAACTGGGATCAAATGTATAGTGTGAGCAAGGACCAGACTATATCTTTTTCTCTTATTTCTTTTTTTTTAATTTCTTATTTTTTGAGACAGGGTTTCTCTGTGTAGCTGGAACCGTCCTGGAACTCATTCTGTAGACCAGGCTAGTCTGGAATTCGCAGAGATCCCCCTGCCTCTGCCTCCTGAGCGCTGGGATTAAAGGTGTGCTCCACCACCACCACCACCACCACCACCACCACCACCACCACCACCTGGCTAAGAAAGAGACTATTAAAAGCTACAACTAGTTTGCAAAACCCATGTAGAGAGGTCAAGGATATAGGTCAAGGGATTCATAACTGTTTTCCGACTGGAAGAGAGACCCAGGTTGACCCCAGGCTGGACCTAGACTACCAAAACAGATAAAGCATTCCCTCCCTGGGACACAATTTAGTGGCAATAGCCAGATAATTTATTACATTGATCTGTCCTCGAGGCTCATAAAGTAACACAGATTGGGCCCTCAGCCAAAGGAAAAAGTAATCTATACACAGGTGATTAGTGGGAAAGGCTTCCTAGAGAAGGTGTTAACAGCAACACTTTCATGTTTAAAAAATTCTTTTTATAACCTTGGCTGTCCTGGAACTCACTATGTAGATCAGGCTGACCTCAGAGATCCACCTGTCTCTGTCTCCCAAAGGCTGGGATTAAAGGCGTGCACTACCACACCCAGAGTTTAAAATTTATTATTCTATTAAAAGGTCTGATGTAGCCCAGGCTGGCCTTAAACTCACCATACAGCCAATAATGGCCCTGTATTCTTGGATCTTCCTTTTATGCTGGAATTCCATGGGTGTATACCAGCACACCCACCTGTATTCATGGTGGAAATACAGCCCCACCGTGGAAGTGTTTTCTAGTAGGCTCTAGGTTCACTTCAGAAGGAAGGAAGGAAGGAAGGAAGGAAGGAAGGAAGGAAGGAAGGAAGGAAGGAAGGAAGGAAGGAAGGAAGGACGAACGGACTGGGGGTGGGGTGTGGCTCAGCTGGAAGCAGAGACCTGACCCTACAAAGCAGTCCTCTGACCTCCACACGAGTGCACCCTCATATACACCAAAAACATTCACAATAATAAGGAATAGAAACTCATAAATAAAATATGCAATGAAAGAAAACAGTATTTTAGAAGGCAGAAATGAAGCGAGGGCCTGGGGCACTGGCTCGGCAGTTAAGAGCACTGGCTACTCTTCCAGAAGACTGGGGTGCGGTTTCCAGCATTCACTTGGCAGCTCCCAACTGACCATAACTCCAGTTCCAGGAGCTCCCATGCCCTCTTCTGACCTCTGTAGATACCATACATTCATGTAGGCAAAACACTTACACATACGAAATAAAATAAGTAAATCTTGAAAAGGAAATGAAATGGGGCAATGAATGAGTTTTCCAAACAGATGTCCGGAGGAAACTAAGCCGCGTGTTAGCTGCTTCACCTTTTCCCTAGCTCTTGGCCTCCACTTCCTCCTCAGCAAAGTAGAAATAAGATGAGAGACTACAGATAAACCTCCACCCAGTCCCAGACACAGTGAACATTCCCAAGTCGGTGGTTAAGGTTGGGTTATTACAATGTTACATTTTCAAGGTGGCTGTGAGCAGACAAATAAGGCCAAAACTTAGAAGGGCCCAGGAAGGGGAGGGGAGCAGTGTGTACCTCCTGAGTGTGAGTGTGTGTGTTTCTTCCTAAGTGTGTTTCAAGAGAAAATTGCAATCCAGAGTTGAGATCTCAGAGATCCTGTGACATCACTCTAGAGTATGACACTTCTAGACATTTTTAGAAATCATTTCTCTGGTATTATCATTTGAAAATACTGACACAAGCCGGGCGTGGTAGTGCACGCCTTTAATCCCAGCATTTGGGAGGCAGAGGCAGGTGGATCTCTGTGAGTTAAGAGGCCAGCCTGGCTCACAAAGGGAGTCCAGGATAGTCAAGGCTACACAAAAAAACCCAGTCTCAAAAAAAAAAAAAAAAAAAAAAAAAAAAAAAAAAAAAAGACACAAATCCTTAACAGAATAGAGTTCTGCCCACATGTGGGACACTATGAGAGCCAGCAAGAGTAGGTGAGACTTAGCTATCTCCTTGCTCTTACTCTCACGCTGCCTGCGGTGATGCCAAGAGTAACCACTTACTCCTCACTTAGCTCTCAGGTTTATGTCATGACCATGATCTCTCCTGCACATCACATTGTGTTTCTTCACTTCTGTTTTTCTGGCCAGAGAACTGCTTCGTGTTTGGTAAGTGCCACAAGAAATGAAGGTAAAAATTTATTCCTACCCTTTCCTAAGTCCGGTGGAACGGTACTTAGCTTTTCAGGGGTACATCATCGCAAGGACCTGGCCCTCGGGTGTCTAAGACAGTCTCCTTCTGAGACCCAGCAAGAGACTTGGTGCCAGAATAAACCATCTTCTGTCTCTACTGAGGTGAGCCTTATGTATTCACCCTGACAAAGGTCTTCCTTAGCCACATAATTTCAGGCCAGTCTTAAGCAAGCAAAGTCGGAAGCCTCCTTAAATTAACTGCTTCATACCTGCCCCTTTCCCGCCCTTCAATTCTCTTTAGTGTTCACGTAACTTTTGCAAGGACGTACAGACTCTGCCCTGCCGCTCACGGCACTACCAGGAGCTTAAACATCACTACTTTCTCCTGCCTCGTTCCACTGTGTGAGCTGTTTATGTAGTAGGTACACCGTGTTCATGCCTTTCCATCTCCGGCTTGTCCCCCAAACCCAAATCAGCAGGGAAATAGGCAGAGACCACAGTAATCAGCTTCCTTCTCATTCTTTTAATGTTCCTTGGCCCTGGACAAATTGCAACAATGTATCTCTCCAGAACATCTGTCTGTAATACGTGTAATGCCTATAACTTCAACAGTTTCTCTATCTCCATGGGTTTTGTTTTTGGCTCTAGAATCAGGCAACACCTTGTCCCGTAAAACAGTGTTATGGTCTGCACACAACAGGTTGGTTTTGGAGAGAGGTAGGGGCCGAGAAAAGCAGAATGTAGGCACATACTGCTTTCAAAATTGTCCTTGTAAGGCAGAGACAAGGAGACAGTCGTGGACAGCTGATTGGTGAATGTCGGCTCACTTCAGTTAGGTTGTGTAAGGATTCACTGCAGGGGCATAGCCACTGAAACTAGCATGTTCGGGAAATTTGGATGTTGACTCTTTAAGTCCAGTTTCTTAGGAAAAAAAAAAAAAAAAGCTTAGTTTCAACTTGGGGATATGGATCTTTTGGGGATACGGACCTATAGCCAGGAGTCCATTTTTACATTTTGCCTAGACTTTTGGAGCCAGTGCCGGGACTTAGATCAAAATAATGGCCTCTCTTATGCTTTCGTGCATGTACGTATGTGCGCATGTGTCTGTGTGAGAATGCGCGCGCGGTCAGAGGTCATCCTTGAGTATCGTTCCTCAGGTATTGCCCACCTTGTTTTCCTGGCTTGGGGCTTTAGGATTAGGCTAGGCTGGCCAGGAAGCCACCTGCCTTTACCTCCGCAGGTCAGGGATCGCAAGTACAGGCCACCACGCCCAGGCTCTTTACATCAGTCCTGAAGATCAAACTCAGGTCCTCATGTCGGCAAAACCAGCATTTTGCCAACAGAGACATCTTGCCAGACTGTGGTACCCTTTAGAATGACCATTCCCTGAAGTTTTCTCATGACAGGCCTGTTGAAGGGAGAGTCACTGCCACTTGGCTTTTGCACCTCATAGCTCGCACTACCGTTAGTTCTGGTACGTCCATCATCTTAAATCACAAAACTGCACCCGGTCACCGTCATCGCTCTGTGGTATAGCTCTGAGGTAGGGTATACACTCGGCGCGGACAAGACAACAACATTCTGTGTCCCATTGTTTCCCATCCCTACCACAACAGCATGGGATGTTTGCTGCAGAAATTTTGGCTGCATGAAACAACAGGCACATAAGTTTGGGGAGTCCCCAAAGGGAAGAAGGTAGATATGGCCCCATCAGAGGGTCAGTGGTAGAGACCGGGGAATACCCAGAGCCATGGCTACAGTAGCAGTGGTACCAGCCAGGTTCCATGGAACATGAATCCATCTCAGGACATAGCAGCTAGGTATTTGTTGCCATAGGAGAGAGTCACTTGAAGGTAAGAGAAGGAAGACCATGAGAGAGTGAAGAGATCAAGAAGTGTGAGAAAGGGATGGGATCTGGGGCTTGGATGGAGGGATTGGGCTAGAATGTGATATTGTCCATCATCTCTGGGGACTGAGGGAGCTACTGGCTGATGACCTCAGTTTCCTGGGAAAATGGCGGTAAGGATGCTCAGTTCATATCCTGCTTGCCTTGTGAAGCATTTGACAGGGCTTCCCTAGCCACCCTCCCTTTAGAGAATTTTGTCCTTTTTCCACGTAAGTAACTTTATTGCCTTCTGAACTCGGACAGGACTAGTGTTGGAAAGACAGTGGAGGCTGAAACACTAGCCCTCGATCCCCTGGGCTTCTAACCCAGGGCTTCCCTTCACAAGCTGATCCTCCCAACCCATGCATTAGAGCAGTGGTCCTCAAGACTCCTCATGCTTCGGCCCTGCAATGCAGTTCCTCATGTTGTGGTGACCACCAACAAGAAAATTATTGCTGCAATTTTGTTACTGTTATGAATCATAATGTGAATCTCTGTTTTCCAATGGTCCTGTGAAAAGGTTGTTTGACCCCCAAAGGGGTTACAACCCTTGTTACAACCCAGCACAGGTTAAGAACCTGTGCTTTGCCTGGTTCTGTTTATCCTTGGGTTCTGGCCTGGGACATCGCTGTTCTTTAAACCCTGGTTCCTGGGTCAACATATGATCCCCAGGGAATGGTCAGAAATAAAGTTAGCAGCTTCAGCCTTAACTACCGAGTTAGAAGCTGGGGGTGGAGCACACGGAGCACCACAATCTGTATTTTAATAGAGCCCTCAGGTGATCCCATTGCGGGCTTATGTTTCCCCACAGGCCCTGTATTCTCTCCCTGCTGTCCAACTTCTCTGATCTCTGCTCACCTGGCCTGATGAGCAACCATGCCGTTGGCTCCACCCTTGAGCTTAGACCCAGCTGAAAGAAAGCAACCCATCCAGGCCAGCTCAAATTCATGAAGCCACAGGCTGACCCAGGGCTCCTCCATGCCTCTTTCCTGGGTCCCTGGCCTGGTGTATCCAACACTTTGGTGTTTCCTCTGGGTCCTGAGAATGACACCCGGACTCCTTACCTGAAGCTCTGATCAGGGAGCCAGGCACAAAGATCATACACGTGTGCCCAGCACTTGGGAAATGGAGGCAGGAGGATCGGGAGGCCAGCTTGAGTAACATGAAACCCTGCTTCACCTTGCCAAGCTACACTGGTCCTTCCATCTTGAGGGGGAGGGGAGCTTTGTGCTAGGTCAGGCCTCATTAAGATTTGCCCTCCCATCCTACAGTCCTCAGCTTGGGCCACATCCCCAGGTGCTGCCACGAATCTTGTGTGCTCTGCCCATCACCCTCCCAAATATACAGAAATCTATCACGTACCCATTCATCGGGAGCACAAGCTCTTTCAGGGAGCCTGGAGGATACCCCGTTCTCAGGACAGGGCAGATTCTCAGCAGCCCTCCCCATCTATCCGATTGCCCAAGCCAGAAGAACCTGGTATCTGATTGTTTCGCTCCTCATTCTGTACAGCTGATCTATCAGTTGATAGCTTCCTACCCTACCTTACCACTGTCGATGGTCTATGCCCATGAAGTGTAAATCTAGTCCAGCCTTCCCCTAGCTCAGTCCCTTCCTGGCTTCTGTGTTCATAATAGACTTACATTGTTGTTCTGTTTTTGTTTCCTGTGTTTTGATATAGCGTCTTTTGTAGCCCAAGCCAGCCTGAGCTTGAACTCCCGTTTTCCCCCTTCTTAGTATTGAAATTACAGGCATGCCCAAACATATCTAGCTAATTTTTTTTTTCTCTTTTGAAAAAGAATTTGTCTGGTCGGTGGTGGGACACGCCTTCAATCCCAGCACTTGGGGGACAGAGGCAGACTTATCTCTTCGAGTTTGAGGCCAGCCTGGTCTACAAAGTGAGATCCAGGACAGCCAGGACTACACAGAGGAAACCCTGTCTCAGAAAAGGAAAGAGTGTGTGGGTGCTGTGGTACATACATGTACCCCACCACACAGAAATTGACACATACCCCAAATAAATAAGTAATTTTGAAAAGAAAAGTCTTACGTAGCCCAGGCTTACCTTTGCCTTGTTATGCAGCTGAGGCGACCATGAGCTTCTAATCTTCCTGTCTTGCAAGTGCTGAGATCTCAGGTGTTCTGTTGCAGAACAAATTTTATAGGTTTCGACAGCAGCCTCTTCGTTCCCCTTTCTCCTTTTTCACAGCCCCTCCCACCACCTTCCAGTTTGGCTCTGCCATTTTCCCATCTTCAGCTAACCTTATTCTAGAAAGCTTTCTTTTTGTCTTCCTGTGAGGACCTCAGAGCTGCCTCCTTCCCCAATTTCAGGAGGATGCACGAGGGCCGGGGTTTTTTGTTTGTTAATTTAATTGGTTTGCTAATTTGCTTTTGATGCAGGGTCTCACTGTGTAGCCTTTTGCTTGGAACTCATTATGTAGACTAGGCTGGTCTTGAACTCACAAGAGATGTGCTTGCTTTTGCCTGCCAAGATCTGGGGTTAAAAGGCTGTGCCTACTCGCCTAGCCTTACTTATTTCTGAGATAAGGTCTTGTTGTGCAGCTGTGTAAACTGGCCTCAAACTAGAGTTCTTCCTGCCTTTGCTTCCCCAAGGAGAGATTACAAGTACCATGCCCAGCCCCGGTACTTTTTTAAAAAAGCCCATGGTACTTTTTTTAGCATGTTAAATTATACTTCATCTTTTGTGTGTATGGGCATGTAGGCTGCTATGTACAAGTGGGGTCAGAGGACAACTTGCAGGAGATGCTTTTCTCCTTTCATCTTGTGGGTCCTGGGGATGGAACTCAGAATGTCAGGCTTAGCAGCAGGCATTTTGAGACAATGCTCCCCCACCCCCACCCCCATCAGTCTTGTTTACCTTTTGCTTGCTGAACTCCAGCATCTTGGAGCATGCCTTTGACTCAACTTTTCCATCAAAGGGTTGGCGAGTTGGAGGACTAGAAGGCAGGCTTGTGGGAATTTTAAAGGGCCAGAGCATTAGGGCCAGAGAAGGCGCTACATGCCTGTAATTCCAGAATTTAGAAGATTGAGGCAGGAAGATCCTGAGTTTTAGGCCACACTGGGACACTAAGATCTTTACTCAAACAAAACAAAAGGGAGCCAGGTTTGATGCCACCTATCTATAATCCCAGTACTCAGGGGAATCATGGGTTTGAGGCCAACTTGAGCCAGTAGAGGTACAAACACAAAAGAAACAGCAAAAACAACAGGGGCAGGAAAATAGTTGAGCAGTGGTAGTTGAGAAATAATGAGAAGGAAGAGCTGTTCCCTGGAGTGACAGTAGCCAGAAAACCCTCAGGGAGGACACCAGCTTCCTGAAGGGAACTCTGGGGGTTGGGCAGGCCAGAGGGTGGGTCACGAGGGTGCCTGCAGCAGCTGTGAGCCACAGGGTCCAAGGCACCACATGCAGTAACCGGAATACCAGGTTGGCCTGAAACTCACAGAGATCCACCTGCTTCTGCCTCTTGAGTGATGAGATTAAATGTATGTACCAGACACCCAGACACGGCAGGATTCTTGAGTGTGAGGCAGCAAAGATCTTCATTATGAGCCTGTATGAAGCACAGCTGGAGTTTGTCAAGGAAAGAATTTAGCACAGATTTAAGCAGGGAATTAACCAAAATGGAGACACTCAAGGAAGGACAGATAAACGCAATCGTGGCTCTGGCCTTCTCACATTTAATGAATCACATTTAAATGACCTTTCCCCCCTTAGGTATAGGCATTTTGCCTGCATGTATGTGTGTGTACCATTTGTGTGCAGTGCCTTAGCAGGCATCAGATCCTCTGGAACTGGAGTTACAGGTGGTTGTAGGCCATCATGTGGGTGCTGTGAACAGGGCTAGGGTTCTCTGGGAGCGCAAACAGTGCTCCAAACTACTGAGGCATCTCTCTAGCTTATCAAATGCCTTGGCAACCGTCATATAGACGATTTTGGTGGCCTCTTCATTTGTAATAAAGGGTTGCTAAGAATTTTTTGAGTTGGAGATGCAGCTCAGCTGATGGAGTTCTAGAATGCAGAACATCCTGGGTTCAGTTCCCAGTGTTGCAGAGGGCCTGGTGGTACACACTGGAGATCTTAGTGGTTTGGAAGACAAAGGCAGAAGGATGGGGGTTCAAGGTCATCCTCAGCTGTATAGTAAAGCTAAGGTCAGCCTGTGACATGTAAGAGGGGCTCAGAGACAACAAAATGTTTTTTTTTTCCCTCTCCATTTTTCCTTCTTTTGGTAAATGACATCCTGGGGAGATTCCTCATTTAAGGTAGATAAGATTAACATCTGATCAGATAAAACCACTGGTCACAGAGGTTTCGAAGGAGGGTAAAGGGGTGTTTTACCATAAATGGAATTTATCGTCTTGCTTGTGACATTCCTAGAAAATTGCAGGTTTACATGTGGGGACGAGAAAAAAACCATACTAGGTCAAACATGCACCAACTTTAAGCATGGCTCATTGTTATTTCAACATGCTTACTTGAAATATCCCTATATAAAAGTCAGGTTGTCTCCATGTTGGCAACTTTCACAGCAAATGCTGTTAGAATTCTTAACTCTTGCTGGTGAGAGAGACTTCAGAAGTAAAGGACTCCCCTTCTTCCCACACCCCTCCCCCGCCTTAGTTGTCGTCATGCTTTGGCCACATAGGTGGACAGGCCATCAGTGTTTAGGTGACAAGAATCACGTACCCTACTCAGTTCCTAACATCAGTAGTCAATGGAAGAGATCTCAGAGCCCTGCTGGCTGTCATTCTGGAGTTCTCACTGTGGTCAGCCTGAGCTAGCCAGGGAGCTGTGCTCTCGTGTGCAGTGGACACACTGTCCTAGGCCCAGGCAGCCCCGGGGCTGATACTAAGATAGGATTGAAGGGGCGGGGCACCATTTGTCTTGTGCCTGCACAGGGTGATAAAAGGAGGGGCGGCTTCTTGAAGGTTGGGACCTGTGCAGGCACAGATGGAATCCACTGCCGGCTCCCTGCCCCAGCCTGACTCAGGGCCTCACAGCTGTCTGTCCCCTAGCACCGCCCCGTGACTGCAGCCACCTCCCCTCCCCTGCCTTCCTGCGGCACTCCTGCTGAACTCTGCACGAGGCGGCCAGAGTCATTTATCAAAAATGTAAATGAGATCCAGTCACCAGCCTCCCCCAGCTGAACCGTGGTTAGAGGCTTCCCACGGCTCTTAAGATAGGAGCTGGCAACCGAACCTTCAAACAGGTGGGGAGAGGGAATGATTTCAGGTGGGGCCTGAGAGGAACATTTTAAAATCTCAGCGTGGCTTAGTGAAATACAAGTGGCATGTGGGTCATTTATTTGTACTGCTACTGTTACATTTCAATTTCTAAATTTAATTCAAAATTAAAAATGTTTTTTATTAATTAATAAAAAAATAAAATAAAAAAGATTTTGGTGACAGGAAACAAATTACATCTAAAAATAAAATCTGTAGTTCTGTTCATAGCAATTACAAAAAAAATGTTTATTTTTTCAAAGGATTATTTATTATTTATTATATATACAGTGTTCTGCCTGCATGTGTGCCTGCACACCAGAAGAGGGCACCAAATCACATTATGGATGGTTGTGAGCCACCATGTGGTTGCTGGGAATTGAACTCAGGACCTTTGGAAGAACAGCCAGTGGTCTTGACCTCTGAGCCATCTCTCCAGCCCCCTAAAAATGTTTATTTATTATTGTATGTATGAGGCAGATTGAGTGTGGGGGTCAGAGATAGCTCTGTGGAGTCAGTTCTCTGCTTTCACCTTTCGTGGGTTCCAGGGACTGAGCTCAGGTTGACGGGCTCATTTTGCCCATAGATTCATCTTGCAAGTTCCCATGCTGGCCTTTTGAACCCACAAATATTTTTGCTCAGCAGGGGACCCAGAGGGAAAAATTGAGGAAAATTATGAAAATTGAGGCTAAAGAGTTGGCTCAGGGGTTAAGAGCCCTTTCTGCTCTTGCCGAGGATCCGGGTTCGGTTCCCAGCACCCGTATGGTGGCTCATAACCACCAGTAGCTCAGAATCCTGGGGATCTGACAACCTCTTCTGGCCTCTGGGGACTCTAGCATATAAACTCATACAGCTACACACACAGATATAATAAATAAGCCCGAAGGAAGGAAGGCAGGCAGACAGGTGTTGTGACTCGTGTCTTCAATCCCAATCCCAGCACTCTGAAGGCAGGAAGAGGATCTCTGTGAGTTCAAGGCCAGCTTGGTCTATAGGCCATCAATAGCTGTATATTGAGACACTGTCAAAAACAAGAAGAGAAGAAAAAAAAATTACTGAAATAACAGTGCAGGTGCAGCCCATATAAGAACTACTACGACAAGGCTCAGGGCACGGGGCCCCTCTTCAGTCTCATCTGGGCTCCCTGCTCCTCCCTCTCTGGCTGGCTGTACTGGCCATGTGAGTTGAAGAAGCTGCATGTTCCTCTGCTAGAAGGCCTCCCACCCCCACCCCCACCCCCACCCCCACCCCCAGACCTCATCGCCTGTCTTTTCACTGGCTCAGTGCTCTGAGTTGTCTGTTTCAAAGTCACAGTCCAGTAGTTTCTGGTCATGGGCCAATGGTGTTACTGTCTCGAAGGCCTTTCTGCTTTCTGCATCTGTTTGTTGCAACTGTGGTGACGTGGGTACCTACCGTGGAGTGCAGGCTTCTTGAAGCTTGGCCGGGTCTTGCTCACCACTGTATGCCCAGTGTCTAGCATGCATTGGGGTAGTGGTGGAGGGATGGGGGGGGGTGTCAAAGCCTTCTGGAATTGCCAGCTTCCAGCAAGAGACCCCAGCTGTCCATCCGAATGAGGCCTCACAAATTGTGCTTCTGATGTTGGGTAGAGGTCAGTGTCAGATGAGCAGAGGGGAAGGTGATGGCGTGTCTTGTTGTCCCCTCCCCCCACCCTCCCATCTTCTGATCTGGACCTGGTTCTGGCTCTGCCCCAGGACTTACGGAGATCAGTTCTCTTTTGGGGGGCCCAGGGGAGCCATTCAGCTACCATTGAGGCCTCAGGTTCTAAGACACTCCATCTTTCCTCCCTGGCCATGGAGTTGGCTTCTTCTTCTTGATCCTCCACACGCTTCCTCGCTGCCTTAACCTAGACATTACAGCCCCATGCCAGACTTTTCCTATAGGAAAGTTTGGGTCCAGAAATTGTTTATTCTCATCATGATTAAAATCAGAATATATATATACACACCTATGTGCTGATTGTCTAGAATATAATAATGAACTATTAGCACGTTTGCTAGTATGTATGTTTATATTTTTGTGCTTTGTTTGTGTGCTTGCTTTTTTGTTTTGTTTGGGGGCAAGATCTCATGCTTTCCGAACTGGCCTCAGGTTTTCTATGGAGCCAAGGATGTCTTTGAACTCCTGATGTCCTCCTCCAAAATGCTGGGATTTTAGATATATACCACCATACTTGGCTTTTGTTTTTTGTATCTTTTTTTAATTATTATTAAAAATTACATTACATTTAGTTTTTGTTTTGTTTTGTTTTGTTTTTTTTCCTGCTGGTTGGAGGACAGCTTGGAGGAGTCACTGGGTCAGAGGGATTGAACTCAGGTCTTCAGGTTCGATAGTGAGTATCCAAACCCGTTGAACCATCTCCTGTTTGCTATTTTTGAAATAGGACCTCACTCTGGAGCTTTGGCTGGCCTAGGACTTGCTAAAGGACAGACAGACAGACAGTTCTGGATCTTGTATCTGTCCTTCCCTCCTCATCCTTCCAAGTTATTGTTTTGGTTTGAAAACGGGGTCGTGTCAATCCTCCTGCCTCAGCTTTCCAAGTTTGGGATTGCAGCATGAACCACCCACCTGGCTAATTAATTAATTAGAGACAGAGACTCTCTCTGTAGCCTTGGCTGGCCTGGAATGGCTATGGAGACCAGGCCGGCCTCGAACTCACAGAGATCCAGGAATGCTCTGCCAAGACCAGACTCAGATACATTTTTAAATTTTTCTTTTTTCATATTAATTTATTTTTTTTTATGGGTATGAATGTTTGGTCTGCATGTATGTATGCATACCATATGTGTTCCTGATGCCTGTAGAGTCCAGAAAAGGGCATTACATTCCCAGGAACCAGCATTCCAGGGGATTGTAAGCCATTGTATAGGTGCTGGGAACCTAGCCCGGTCCTCTACAAAAGCAACAAGTGTTCTTAATACCCAGCTATCTTTCCCGGCTGGCCCCTTCTGATACATTTTTATACAAAGTAAATGAAACTGAAGCCTCTTTTATTCCTCTGGCCATCCCAGCTCAGTCACTTTCATTCTCAGGATCAGTTGTTAAAACTAACCAGGTGCGCATCCACCTAATCTGCTGTCCAAACCAGATGTGGGCTTCTGGCAGTGTTATCATAACAGTAAAACACAAAGGCAACTTTACTGTCTGATTAAGGATAAACAAAAAGTAGTACAGCTGCCGCATTTGAGACACTGAGGCAGGGGGATCTCAGGTTTGGGGCCAGTCTGGGCTACTTAGCATAGCGCTATCTCAAAATAAAAACTCAAATGTGGTATGAAATATTATTAAACAAACAAAGAGAAATTATTAGGAGCTGGAGAGATGGCTCAGTGGATAAAGTGCTTGCTGTACACGTTGGAGGCCTGCAGTCAGAGCCCCAGCCCGCACTTGAAAGCCAAGTGCACACCTGAACCCCAGCACTAAGAAATGGGCAAGCTGAAAGCTTGGGGTAGGATGGCCCTTGCTGGCCCAAAATGGCAAGTTCTAGGTTCAGTGAGAGACCCTGCCTCAAAAGAATGAGGTAGAGGGCTGGCAAGAATGGTCAATGGGTAAAGGCACTTTCTTAGTGTCATGAGTTTGATCCCAGGGGCCCACATGGTGCCAAGAGAGAACTGACTCTAATTGCCCTCTGATTGCTACTCTAGTGCCATGGCACGCATGCTTCCAGGCATGTACATAGATACAAACAAATAAACAAACAAGTAAATGTAATCATTTTTCCATTTTTAAAAGGATTTTTTTAAACTTTTTATTTATTCTTTGTGAGTTTCACATCATGCAGCCCTGTCCCACTCATCTCCCCATTCCCTTAATATCTGCCCTTCACCCTTGTAGCCTCCCCCAAAATAAAAAACACAAAGACAAGCAAACAAACAACAACAAACCAAAGCATAGAAAACATGTCATTGTACAGCGTCCCTGGTACATCCTTCTGCGCACACATCTTCACTTGCAAATGTTCATCGCAAGGACTCATTGGCCAGGGCAGAAACGGATTTATTTTTGTTTCATGGGTACAAGTGTCTTGCCTGGATGTAGGCATATGCACCGTGTGCATGAAGTACTGATGAAGACCAGAAGAGGGCATCAGATCCCATGGAACTGCAATTACAAATGCTGTGAGCAGCCAGGTGGATGCTGGGAACCCAACCCTGCAAGAGCCACCAATGCTCCAGTTCACAATAAGGGTTTTAAGGTGGAGTTAAATTGTGGTAGAACATTTTATGCTGTGGGCTGTACCTTCAACACATTCCAGAGTTGCTCAATATTCCGAATTTTATAATTGCCTTTGCTGGACTTGACTGTGCTCTGGGGTTTTGTTTTTTTAATTTTTTGAGACATGAAGTGAGGTTAGAATGGAGCTCTTAGACTAGACTAGCCTCGAACAGCAATCTGCCTTCCTCTGTCCCCTGAATCCTGGGATTGAAGGTGTGTGACACCACACCCAGCTACTTCTCTTTTAGTGGAGCATGCTAGATGTCTTTGTGTTTTGCTCAGAGACTGCAAACCCTGGAAAATCTGTGCCTGCCACTGATGCATGACTGCTAGAATTCATCTTTTACACACACACACACACACACACACACACACACACACAATTTGAAATTTGGAGTTTTGAAAATCTTAGCATCATTCTCAACTTTGGAAAAAAAAAAACTCCCAGTTTGCTATGGTGAGTTGACTTTGTGCTGAAACTAACACCTATTTGGCCTAAAGATATTAAACCTAATTTTCTTCCATTTATATAGGAAAAGCAGTGTATTAAATAGGTAAGATGCCATCTACCCGGGCTTAACTACAGAGACTAATAAAATAGTCTGTCTCTAAATTTAAAAAAAAAAACAAAAAAAAAAAAACAAAAAATATGTTTAGAGCTATTTCAGAAGTTGTTGAATATCCTAATCCAAACCAAAATTCGGAAGTAGCTGGTCCTCAGAGCTAGTTCTACAACAGCCAACAGTACACAGAGAAACCCAGTCTTTTTTTTTTTGTCTTTTCTTTGTTTCTTTTCTTTTTCTTATTTCTTTTGTTTTGTTTTGAGACAGGGTTTCTCTATATAACCTTGGCTGTCCTGGACTCACTTGGTAGGCCAGGCTGGCCTCCAACTCAGAGATCCGCCTGCCTCTGCCTTCCAAGTGCTGGGAGTAAAGGTGTGGGCCACCACTGGCTGCTTTTTTGTTTTTCAAGGCAGGGCTTCTTTCCTCAAACTCACAGAGATCCACCTGCCTCTGCCTCCTGAGCACTGGGATCAAAGGTGTGCGCCACCCGCCACCGAAGTGTGAGGGAGTTTTAATTGTTGTTGTTGGTTTGGATTTTTGAGACAGGGTTTCTCTGTGTAGCCCTGGGTATCTTGGAACTCTCTCTGTAGACCAGGCTGGCCTTGAACTCATAGAGATCCACCTGCCTCTGCCTCCCAAGTGCTGGGATTAAAGGCGTGCACCACCACTGCCTGGCCTTTTTTTAAAATTTATTTTTATTTATTTTTTAATGAACTCCACCCAGCAAATTTTACTTATCTTTTACATTTATTGTGTTTTGGAGGTGATGTGTGCATGTCACTGCACACATTAGGAAGTCAGGTTGAGGGAGCTGGTTCTCTTTTCCGCTGTGTGAGTCCTTCGGATTGAACTCGGGCTTAACAGCAGGTCCTCTTGCCTGCTGAGCCACCTCACCGGCCCCTCGTTTCACTTCTTTATATAGGTTTTATTTTTATTCGTGTATAAGTGTATGTGTCTGTGTGAATACCTGTCATATGTGTGTGGGTGTCTGGAAGCCAGGGGTGGGCCAGCCTGGATACCTGTAGTGTGTTCTGGCATGGTCAGAGCTAGAGAGATTCTGTCTCAAAGAGCCAAACAAACAGCAGCCAGAATAGTTTCAGAACAAACATCTAGGTACCTCACCATGTCAAAGGTGATGTGAGCTCGGTCAAAGCCGTACTTGGACCTCTCATCTCTTCGTGAGCTAGCTGTGTGCAGCCTGTTACTTGGGATGTTGGACAACAGCAGGGAGCTGCAGCTACTGCTCATCCATCCAGCTGGGAGGGTGACGAAGAGCTCAGGAGTGTGCGCAGGGTTCTGCTAGTGTGAAGCTCCTCAGGCGCAGTCAATGCGTTCGTCGGGATAAACCTGGTGCCTTAAATCAGATAGCAATTATGTTATCTTGATGGACCACTAGGGGGCAGTAATGGACAAAGAACAGGCACAACGGCTGTGAGAAAAGCTCGTTTTTAAAAGAATTTGCTGCTAAGCCTGAGTTGGATCCTTTACCCATTTTTGGGAGGCTGAGGCATGGGGACAGTCCATCCTGGGCTACACAATAACTTTCAGGACCACCTGGGCTTCAGAGTTAGACCCTGTCTTAAAAAACAGAACAGCATTCGGGGTGGTGGTGGTACACACCTTTAATTCCAGCAGTCAGGAGGCAGAGGCAGGTGGATCTCTGTGAGTTTGAGGCCAGCCTGGTCTACAGAGCGAGTTCTAGGACAGCCAAGGCTACACAGAGAAACCTTGTGTGGAAAAACCAGAGAGAGAGAGAGAGAAGCTGACCTATAAAAATCATAAACATTTTAAGTTTTTATTTTATTGGTGTTGGAATTATTATTTGAGACAGTGTTTCACTATGTAGCCCCTTCTGGCCTGGAACTCCCTATGTAGATCAGGCTAGCCTTGATATTGCAGCAATATTCCTAGTATGAGTATCGAGGGTGCCAAAACTACAGAATGCTGGGACTCAAAGAAGCCTGCACTCAAGAGGGAGTGTCAGAGAACCCTGTCCTGAACGGGCATTGAGGAAACTCCAAAGGAGACAGAGAACCAGCGGTGTGGATAGCCAGGTGCCACACAGAGATCTAGGAACAGAGCCTTTGGGAAGAGAAAGCCAAAAGGCCCCAACATAGACTATACACACCTGCAAGAAATGGCAGAGGCCAGTGTCACAGGACACCAGAGCATCCCAAGGACAGAACTAATAGGGTTTGCTGGCACACTGGCTGTGGGCTGCAAGAAGGTGAGGTTCAAGGGGCTAGAAGGATGGCTCAGTGGTTAAGATCATTCGCTGCTCTGGCAGAGGACCTGGGTTTGATTCCCACCATTGACACGGCAGCTCAAGTGCTTGTAACTGCAATGTCCTCTTCTGGCCTCTGCAGGCAGCAGGCTGGCATGTGGTGCATGCAGGCAAATGCTCATACACGTAAATCTGAGAAAGACAAAGGGACAGACTGGTCTCTTTTACGCATGAGCAACCAGAAGGGACAAGTTGCTGTTTCCAGAAACCCTAGAGATCAGAGGAACCAGGTCTGAAGGGATCTGGTGTGTGGCTCTGGGCATGGTAGTCTGAGATGCTTCTGAGGCACCAGCTGTGGGAATCTAAGTCAGGGCTTTGGGAGCCTGGGTGAGAGGCGTCAATCCTAGCCTTGCCTCAGCTCTGTAACCAGAGCTCTGTCCAGGACGGTCTGTGTCCCTCCTTCATCACCTCAGGTGCTGGGCTGTGGCTGAAGCCTGATGCAGCCCCTCTCCCAGCCACCATACACCACCCATGTGGAATCTCAGTAGGAGCCCCGTCTCACGGACAACACCCACACATCTCCCTGCTGGTCGTGGCCGGGGGCCAGGAGTTTTGGGCCATGTATTCACATACTTCGGGAACAAAACTGGAAATCCCCAAACTTGGTTACCCATGAACTCAGCCTTGAATAAGGGCCAGGCAGGGCTCATAAGAGAAGGCAAATGGGTTTTATCTCCTGTGCCAGCAATGATTAACCAGGTCCGATTCTGGATTTCAGTTGTCTAAAGAAGAGACAAGGGTGGGCTAGCGGGATGGCACGGTAGGCAAAGTACTTGTAGAGCAAGCCTGGGGCCGTGAGTTCAACTCCACCGACCCATGTAAACACACACACACACACACACACACTGCGGTGGTTTGAACAGAAATGCCCCCATAGGCTGGGCATTGGTGGTGCTCGCCTTTAATCCCAGCAAAGGCAGGCAGAGGTCTGTGAGTTAGAGGCTGGCCTGGTCTACAGAGTGAGCTCCAGGACATCTAAGGCTACGAAGACAAACTCTGTCTTGGGCAGGGTGGGGAGTCCCCATAGGCTCATAGTTTTGAATGCTTGGTCATTAGGGAGTGGCGCTATTTGACGGGGATTAGGAGGTGTGGCCTTGTTGGAGGAAGTGTGTTGAAGGGGATGTGGCGGTGAAACAGGCGAAGCGTCTCTTACTCCCTTTCCCTGCTGCCTGCCAATCCGAATGTAGTTCTCCCAACCACCTCTCCCGCACCGAGTCTGCCTCTATGCCCCATGCTTCCCACCAGGAGGATAAGGACTAAACCTCTGAAAGTGTAAGCCAGCCCCAATTAGATGCTTTCTTTTATGAAAGTTGCTGTGGTCATGGTGTCTCTTCACAGCAATAGAACACTTGACTAAGACACCCCCCAAACAAAATAAAAAATAAATCTTGAGAAACAAATAAGACAGGGGCAGCACGTGAATTGATTAGTAATGTCTGCCAGGAGAACGCCATCACGGAGTGTCTGCTACTGTACCAGATCTTTGTTTTTCGTATTTACCTGTACGTACTGTGGACCTTTGCTTCAAAGAGCCTCTCGAGGTACAGTGCGCCGTGGGCTTGTCAAACCACATTCAAATCACAGCAGCACAGATAAAACATTCCTCAATTTCCTCCTAGGCTGGGGGCTGGGAGGGAAATTAGTTCTACTCTGCTTCTCAGAAAGCCATCCATTTTCTGATGGGGACTAAGCTCAGTCTGCAGAGACCTTGCTTGGCACACATGATATCCTAGGCACATCTGTAATCCCAGCCTTTGAGAGGCAGAAGCAATCAGATCAGAAGTTCAAGGTCATCCTCAGCTACAGGGAGAGTCCAAGCCAGCCTGGACTATTTGATACTCTGTAAATAAAAGAAAACCAACGAACAGACCAACAAAAGAGAAAACAAACAGACAAATCACTAAAAGCAAGCAAGCATCAGCCGTCTTTTTTTTTTTTTTTTTTTTTTTTTTTTTTTTTTTGAGACAGGGTTTCTCTGTGTAGCCTTGGCTGGGCTCAGCTTTGTAGATTAGATTAGGCTGGCCTCGAACGCACAGAGACCCACCTGCCTCTGCCTCCCTGAGAGCTGGGATTAAAGGCGTGCACCTTTAATTAAAGGAGTTCACTGGCTGCATCAGTCTGTTTAAGCTGGACTTTAGTCCACTTGTTGAATAGAAATGGCCTGAGTGGGAAAGATCCTGCTTCTCTTTGTATCTCCATCAAGAGGCTGAGTCCTGCCCAGACAGGTTAAATCACTGTCACCAGGGCCTGAGCATTTATTTGTTTCAAGGAACGAGTGAGGTTGAATTACCTCCCCCTCCCCCCGTTTTTCAGCATACTTTTGTTTTGTTGTTGTAATTTGCTTGCTTTCTCGTGCATGGGCGTTTTGCTTGCTTGAATGTCTGCACCATAAGCAGCAGTGCTGAGGATGCCAGAAGAAAGCCCCCAAGCCTCTGGAACTGGATTTACAGGTGGTTATTAGGTGCCAGGCTGGGAACCGAACCTGGATCCTCTGCAAACACTACAAGTGCTCTTAGCCGTTGAGCCATCTCTTCAGCAACCCCGTCCTCTGGTTTTTGTTTGTTTGTTTGTTTGTTTGTTTGTTTGGGACAGTCTCATATTGCTGAGGCTAGCCTTGAGCTCTTGATCCTCTCTCTTCACTTTCTGGGTACTGAGATTAGACATGAGCCACCATGCTCAGCAGCATGGAGTTCTTTCACCTTAAAACACTTTTATTACATTTTTATTTATTTTTACGTATGCATGCGTGCATGTGTGAGAAGCCGTTACTGCATCATAGCCATTTTACAGATGAAAATCATTAAGTTCAAGACGGACAAGGAAGTTGAAAGGAAACAATTTCTCATTAGCAAGCTAGCTCGTCTTCCAGGTTGGCTCACAGCTTGCTGCTGTAACTCCCTGGGTGAGTCTCCAGATCTCTGCAAGGGAGTCCCCTGGTCTTCCTCCATAAGGGCTTCCTTCCAGCTCCCCCCCCTCCCCCCGCAACCTGCCTAGCCTACCCCACTCTGCAGCCCTCAGCCTTCCCCAGAGATTGTCCCATGGCCATCTTATCTAGGCACAGGATATGCTGCCCTCTGAGTGACCACGTGCTTGATGCCTTTGGCTCTGCCAGGCCTGGCTGGCACAGAGTAGCTCTCCGTGAATGCTGGATCTGTTGGGAGCTGGGTGCATTAAGGAGCCAGGCCAAGAGCAAAGAACAAACCCGCTGGCAGGCTCAGCTGTCAGCATGCACTTCAGGGCCAACACGCTTGCGTCTCCTCTGGCCAGGACCTTGTGACCATTGTGCCAGAACCCCCAGTCCTTTGGCCCTGGCTCTCCTGTCTCCTCTCAAAGTCAGCCAGTGGAAGTGGGGGGTGGAATTCACCCCAGAAGGTTCTGTGCTAGCCACAGCAGGAAACCAGAAGCCTTCTCACTTCCTTGATTGATTCAGCAAAAGTTCATAGGACAGTGATGATAAGCAGACACTGTGCTCAGTGCTGGGTACTGATGGGAGCACGGGCCAGGTGTGGCCCCTGGCCTCATTGAGCTAATGTTCTGGGAACATGCCTAACCATGTAAACATACAAACAGGTATGTATGTCAGAGTCTCCAGGAAGGGGCTTTTGAGATGAAGGTGCTCTAGGCGGAGGTGACATGGAAGACAAAGCTGGAGGAGCTGAAGTAGGCCATGCAAGGGACGGGAGGAACATTCTGGGAACCTCGTATGAGAGGCTCTAAGACGAGAATGCTGAGGATAAGACAACAGGCCAGTGCAGGCTTGGGGGTAGCAGGAACTAGGCTAGGAGTCGGGTTAGGCTTTGCTCTGATCTTTACCATTGGAATAGTGCGGTGTGGGGGGGGGGGGTGGCAGTTTCAGGCTGGGTTGATACGTGCCCTGCACATGCCACATTCTCCCCCGTGGCTGTTGAGAACTGATGCCACAGTCAGAGCAAAGCAAGGCAGCTGGGGCAATAATCTAGGGGAGAGGGCCCAGACCTGGGCCCATGGGTTCAGAGTCTCCAGACATACTCAGGAAGTAGAATATGGTGGAAGTTTCCGAACTAAACGTCTTTATTACTGGTCTGCAACACCCTGCAGTGGGATGAGAGTGTTGGGGCCACCAGAAAGGTTGGAAACAGGGGACCGGAGTTCTCAGCTGGGTGTGGGTGCCACCTGCCCAGTCTCCTGGGAGAACAAACCCAAGACCAGTCAGGATGGATGCCCAAAGGGTCCAGCCACTCCTGCCACATTTCTGTGGTGTCAAGACTGCTCTGCAGTTCAAGTACCTGCAACATGAAATGTGTTTCCCATGGCAAGGCTGTGAGTGGACACTGAATCTCTGGCTAGGAGCCTGCCAAACTGCAGGCCTGCTGTTGGAGGCTAATACCCAGGGCCTTCTACCACCTCCTCTCCCCACTCGCAGGAGCTGGCAGGATGTTCCACCGTCCCTGTATCTGTCTCGCTCGGTGGGCCGGTAACCCACAGGGACACCCTCAGATGGGTCCAATGTGACAGCCATATCAGAGAACTTGCTTTCGCAAGGCATGGTAGCACACACCTTTAATCCCGGCACTCAGGGAGGCAGAGGCAACTTTCATTAGGGAGTGAAGGGAGTCTTTATCTCCTCTTGACCTACTCAGAAGCGCTTGCTGGGTCACTCAGGTGACCTTTGCCTCTGTTCCACCGTTCTGAAATGACCCTTTCACTCCACGGCTTTTGCAAACTTTAATTTTGTGCCCACAGGCTCCTTACTACAGCTATCAAAGGCTGGGGCTGGGGTCCAGGGTGACCTTGAAAGTATTTCCTGATCAGCATGGCCCAAGCATCAGTGAATAACCAGCTCTAAGCCCCCACAGTCTCGGCTTTGCCAGGGATTATCAACCAGTGTGCTTCCAGTGGGCACGTTGGGTGGTCCTCGGGGGCACTGTGGGGAGCAGGTGACCACCAAAGGGGACAGGAAGGTTTCCACACTTTGTCCAGCGCTAGGGCAACCTTAAGTGTTGGTTCAGTCTCTGCTGTCCCACTGGCCATTTATTCCCATCAGAGGCGAGTGGCCTGAGGCGGAGCTGCCCTCTGAGCAGAGCCAGCTGTGTGAAATCTGGGTGAGCAGGCTCTCAGGCCCTGGACCCACTGCGTGACCTTGAAGAGCCCAGCCGCCTCTGATTGTTCCCCCCCCCCTCCAAGTTATTTTTATCCAGCCTGACAGCCCTTGGCTGTGGCAGCAGTCTGGGCTCTGGGAGCCGGATGCGAACCAGGCAGCTCAGATGTCTGGTGCCGAATCCCAAGAGAATGCCTCTTGGGGGTGCCACCATCGGGGGACACAGGTCCTCCACACTGAGAACCCTGTGGGAAGGGCCATAGTCCTGGAGCATGGTGCCTGAGAGGCAGGGAGCTGGGCTCTCCCGCTGCCCTCGGCCCTGGCACTGTGGAAACCTGGTAATAAGGATACCCTGTCACAGAGCTTTGCTGCTGTGGAGAATCATCCTGGCCTGGCTTGCTAAGCCAACAGGTGGTCATGTGGGCGTCTGAAGCTGGGGCGGCCATAGCTGCAGGCCTTAGATGCACTGGAGAACAGATCTGTCCTGTGTTTTCCGCTGTTACGGGGTCCATGACAGAGACATCTCAGTAGCCTCTGCTTCATTTCTGTCTTCAGGAAGTGGAGCAGTACATTTCATCCCGTTGGCCTGGGATGGCCGAATCCCACCAGTCCTCCTGACTGGGAGTCTCACCTCGCTGGAGCAGCCTGCCTCTGGCTAGGGAATCCTTAAAGTTAAGCTTCAACCCCAGACCCAAGGCACATGTGTGTGTACTCGGTTCACAATGTCTAGGGGGGCACAAGGTACCGTGTAACTCATCTGTACCAGTGGGGAATGAGACTAAGGCTTTGAGCTCTGCAGGGGGACCGGGTGGGCAGTAGGGTTGGTGGTGAGGCTGGTAAGTGGGGCTCTGATGGGTGAGGAGGGGTGCCTTTGCATAGAAGCCATTCTAGAAGACAAATTGGAAAAGGCGGCACCATTTTTTAGAGATCCTTCCTCATTCCTAAGGGATGATCTGGGGAGTCAGCTCAGAAAGCCCCGATTTCAGTGATTTCGGACACCCAGGAGTGGTAGAGCACTGCCCCCACTGACCTCCCAGTTGGCCCCAGAGGAGGTGGACTGGAGGTGGAAGCAGACACACTGTCGGCAGGTTTCCCAGCTCCAGGAGCTGCCGGGGAGGAACATGGCAGGATGGGGACCACGTGGTTGCTCCTGGCAGCCCTGACAGCGAGGGCTGTGGCTGGAAGGGCAGCTGGCCTCTCAGGAGGATGTGCCCTCTGGGCAGGAGCTGCCCCTCGGCTGGGCATCAAATTCCGCCGGGCTGGCAGGACGGTGCCAGCAGCTCTGTGCACTGGGGCCGACCTGAGGGCTGAGATGGGGTAAGTGGGAGAGGAGACGTTGGGGAGGACAGGGCCTGGCACTCTTCCCAGAATGGCAAGCTGGCTGCTCAGGGAAGGCAGCCCTGGACAGCTATGGAGGAAGGACCAGGGCCACACAGGGAAGGCCAGGGCACCAGTGGGTGTGGGGGAGGGCTCCATCTCAGCTGCGTAGCTGTTGAGGTGGGAGAGAAGGCGAGTCCGGACAGGGTCGGCATGGCTGCTGGGTCCTTCCAGGACCCCCAGGTACCTGATGACCTCAGTGAGGCATTCCCGAAAACCAATGCTCCGGAAGTCAACAGCCAGGGCTCGGGCATCAAAGAACCCTGTAAAGTAAAGGACCATGAGGGCGTGTCAGAGGGAGAAGCACAGAGCCTGGGGGGCAATACCCCATGTGACCTGTCCCACCTGCATAGCCCACAATGACCCAGTGACTTTGGACTTGTCCCCTCTGAGCCCTAGCCTCCCATTATAAAACATTGGAAACCACACTGCATCCCAAAATGTATTTTCTTCATACTTGATGATTAATTCGAAGAAAACCTTGCGGCCAACATTTCACTAAGCAGACTCCTGGGAAAAGACTGAGAACACAGAAGACATAGGCTAGCCCTGGCTACTGAAAGGAAGCAGGTCTGGGGAGGGGAGGGGATGACAGCAGCCATCAGAGCAGACGGCCATTTGGAGAAGGCACAGTTATGTAGTGGGTGAGTCCCTAGAAGCCACCAGAGCTGGGTTCGAATCCCAGATCCGCCACTTAACCCGGCCACCTGATCATAGGTGAGCATCCCAAAAGCTCGGCTTCCTCAGCCTGAAAATCGGGGAGGAGTAGAACCCGCCCTGGTGAGGGGAGAGGGCGAAACGAAACGGCCCTCGGACATGCTCCACAGATGGAAAGTGAGCTATCACGCACACCATTGGCCCAGCGGCTGCCGCCTCAGGGCTCATCCTCCAGCTCAGAGGACAGTTTGGACTGTGTCGGCCTGTGCAGCTGCCATTAGGCAAGGACTCTCTCTTGGCCTGATGTCACTGATGGGCTGGCCGGGTGGACTGTCCACACAGGCACCTTTGTCTCTACTGCCCCTACATATCTGCCCCTCTCTCAACCACATTCTGGGTAGAGAACTGGCCCCTGACTGTGGCAGCACACATCTCGTCCCTGGTTTGTGGCTGGGGCCCTTCTGAGGGACAGGGCAGCACAGCAGGAGGCTGTCGAGTCCGGGCAGTTTGGGGTGAGGCTTGGCTCTGCTACGTGGTGATGCATCTGTCCCCTCACCTCTCTGTGTTTGCCGTGCTCTTTCATTTTAAACACTTATTTATCTACTTCAAGGCCCCGTCAGACATAGCCCAGGCTGAGCTTCAACTCGCTACGAGGTTTAACTTTGAACTTCTGATCCTCCTGTCTCCACACCCCAAATACTGGCATCGCAGGCCTGTGCCACCAAGCGCTGTTCCCACGGTGCTGGGGATGGAACCCAGGGCTTTGTGGATAGTAGGCAAGCACACTGCCAGCTGAGCTGCATCCTCGGCCCCTTTTAATTAATCAATTAGTCAAGTTTTAGATAATTATTCGTGGAGTCCAGCTGGACTGGAATGAGCCTGAACTCCTGATCCTCCTGTCTCCACTCCCAGAGAGCTGTGAGCTCATGTGCACGTCGCCACGTGTCCTTGTCTTCAGACAAACGTCTGCTGAGTTCTTATTACACGATTCACCGAGGTGCCTAATTTAATCTTTATAAACACTCTTCTACCATCCCCACTTCATAGCTGAAGAGACTCGGAAGCAGGGAGGACAGACCAGTTGTCTTAAGTCACGGAGTTAAGAAGCAGCAGAACCAGGATTTAGATTAAAAGCCTGACCTCTCCATTAGCCTGAGCTAGAGTGGGGGGGGGGGACAGGCCACTCCCTCATCCCCCTCCTTCCTGGTTCTTGTGAGAATGAGGAGAGATAAGTGAACGCATCTTAGATCCTGCCCACATGCTAATCACCACTTTGCTTTTAATAGGATAACCATGGGTATAATTCAAAGCATCTCCCCACTGGGTGCCACTGGAAGGAATGGGTTCCTTCGACAGGCTTTTCAAAAGGAGCTTCCCCCATTAGAGTTACTGGGTGAGTCTGCTAAACTTGCAAATTCCTACAATCCAATCCAGGCTGACTCTTTCCCTGAAATGCTGCCTGCCCCCGGGTGCCAGCAATGTTCTCTTCCAGAGTTGAAAACTGCTCTTGGGATTTACTTTGTAGCTAAGGTATGTGGAGTGTTAAGGCTTCCTAATCCAGAAACCACCTAGAGGGCTTGAGACGATACATCCATTCACCTGGAGGTCTCTTAAAAGACATAGCTGCCCCATGATTCTAACGGAAGGCACTAGTTTAAAATGATGAACTGACTTGTCCCTTCCTGTAACCGGCCACCTGCTGTGAGCCTGCCTTCCAGCACTGCCAAGGATACAGCAGCAGTACAGAAGCTCAGGCAGATGGGCACAGGCACTAACAGGATGTCTGTGGCTGAAAATCTCAGGCGGGTTCCTCCTTGGGTTCAGGTTACCTGAGGATTGGGTTCTAGTGAGAATTTGCTTATCCAAGGTTCCTATGAGCTAAGTTTGGCTGGTGAGACTGCTGGAAGCCTGTTAAACAGAGCAATCCTCTAAGACTGGGAGGAGCTGAACTGAGGAAAGTGTTAGGACAAAGGGAGCCAGAGGAAGTACTGATGGAGATGGTGAAAGAACGACAGTCGGATGGAGTGGCTCATGCCTGCAAAAGTCAGAGGCTGACACAGGACGATTTATGATGTGAGTTGACCTTGGGCTACAGAGCGAGAGACCCTCTCCCCCAAACAAACAGCAGGTGACTTCAGTCTTTCTACAGACGGAGAGCCAGAAGGGCAATGAGCGACCTACTCGGTTCACCAGTCTGAGCTCACCCTTCGATCCCCAGGGCCCAGTGCTGAAGTATTTGCAGTGTGAGTAACTCTCAAGAGAGCAGAACACTGGTACCTGTGCCACCGGAGGCATGGAGCATCTTCAGGTGATCCACAGTCATCTGCAGGACCTCCGCCTTCTCCAGCTTGGAGGAGCCCTGCGGGGAGAAAAGGCAGAGGCTGCAACCTGCCATCCACTGCCCTCCCGCCCCGGTCAGCATCCACCACGTCCATTTCCCTCTCCTCCCAGGCCCTGGCCACCTGGGCTGCTGCTGGTCTGAGCTCTCCACATCTGAAAGCTGCTGGTTTCACATCTCAGTTCACCTGCCTACCGCACTGCTGGGCTGCCATCGGGAACCCCTCCCCAGCTTGACTGCCTTGATCGACACCTCTCCTTCTCTAGCCTCCTTTCACCTTGCCTCTTGGGGGCCTGTCTCCTAAAAGGCTCCCAGTGAACATTGGCCATTCCCTCTCCTCATTCTCTTTGTTCTTCCTGGAAACTCTCATCTGCCTCCATGGCCTCATCCACCATCACCAAACTCCACCTGTCCTATAGACCTACTCTCTGGGGAACCCAACTCAACTTCAGTGTCCCCAAACATGTCACCTAAGCCCCAGGGACATGCCCTTCCTCTGTTCTCTCTTGGGAAATGTTTCCTAAGCCTCCAGGGAACCTTGGCTCCCAGGAGCAGGGTCCAAGTGTCCACGCCAGTCCCTTAAATACAGACACCAAGTCTAGTGCACGGCTGGTTCTGAGAAGGTTTCAATGAGCATCAGTGGAATGGCTGGCTTGTGCTTATTGGCCCAAGGGAAGGCATAGGACATGGCACCTGAGCCGTGAATGTGAGGCAGGGATCTTGGAGGCAGTCTGAGTCAACCGTTTGTCTCTCAACTGTACCCCCCCCCCGCCCATCCTCAATGGCAGGTGCTCACTCTCTGAGTGGCCTGTTTTACTCTCAAAGAGCTCTGGAAATGTCAGTGGACACGTGATGCCATGTGCTCTGCTTCTGCTCAGATGTTTACCGCCTGCGATCTGTCTAACATGGCAGGTTGACATTACATGACATCTCTGTCCTTCACTTTCCTCATGAATAATCCCTGCCTCTCAGGATCGCTTGTAGGGTTTAATCCAAAGGAACACAAGTCAGGTAGAAAGCCGCCATATGTGAGACATCTTGCTAAGTATAACTGTCCATTCCTCTTGTCCCCTGGCCAGTGACAACTGTACATACTTGTGTATGTGAGTGTACATGTGTGTGGCATACACATACCTCGTATGTGTGCATGTGGGGGGGGGTGATGTCATTTCTCTCCTTCCATGTGGGACACAGACTGAGCTCAAGTTATCACTGTTCCCGCTCCTAGAATCTGCCTGTCTCTGCCTCCCAATGCTGGTCTTCCAGGTGCCCACAGCCATGTCCAGCTTTTACATGGCTGCTGTGGATTTGAACTCAGACCTTCAAGTGCTCATACTCTCTGTGCCATCTTCCCATACCCCGGCGGCAGCTATTTATAAACGATCACAGCCGCACAGGCAGTAGGAGGTGCCGTGAGGACCACACCCTGCCTTTTACCCACTTGGTAGAAGTTCTTCTGACACAACCAGCAACGTCACATACCTGTTTCTCAAAGGCAGTGGGGACCAATCGTCGCAATTCAGAAAGGCTGCTGTTGATGCGGTCTCGGCGACGTTTCTCTATGATCTGAAAACAAAACAAAACAAAACAGGAAGTTCTCTGTAGGGGGCTGGAGAGATGGCTCAGCAGTTAAGAGCACTGGCTGCTCCTCCAGTGGACCTAGGTTCAATTCCCAGCACCCACATGGCAGCTCACGAACTGTCTGCAACTCTAGTTCCAGGGAATCTGACACCCTCACACAGACATCCAGGCAAAACACCAATGCACATAAAAAAAAAAAAAAATGTTCCCTGTGGGCATTTCATCACACTTTCTAGTGTGCCCTGATGGACACTGACTCATATTTTCCCTCAAGATAATTTTTTTCTAGGCAGTAAATTTATTCTTTATTTATGGAGGACAGGAATGAGAGTTCAGAGTGACAGGGATTTGATTAATGTCACACGGTAAAAGCTTAGACTTGGGACTAGCACTCAGGCCTCTTGTGCTGGTCTGTAGGGACAATATTCACCCTTGGTAAAGCGGGGTACTGCTCATCAGTATGGGGTCGCCCAGCCTCGGCAGTAGACCTGGGTACCCTGCTGGCCCAGTTACTGGACCATGAGACCACCTGAAGAATTCTGGGTCTCGCTTTCTTCAGCCACGGGGGCCTTCATTCCCACGATCTCTGTCTCCCCCACAATTCTGGCAACAGAATCCTCATAGCCGGGTGGAAATTATAAGCCGTCACTTCTTAGAGACAGAATGGGAAGGTGACAAAAAAAAAAAAAAAAAAAAAAAAAAACCAAAAAAAACAGTTTGCCTAAGTCTTCTGGTGAGTGGGTGAGTGGCGGGCTGGACTCCTAGGAAATGGTGGGGAGGGATGAAATGGAAAGCAGCCAGGAGGGAGCAGCCCCCTACACACCTCCCTGCTCAACACAAGGGTTAGGTTCAGAGAAACAGAGTAGAGGGGAACTACAGCAACAGTTTTAATGGCCTCTTGTCAGGTGCCGCTCGGAGCTTATGGGAACACAGTCTTCAGAGCAGCCCTTTGGTGCCAGGGCATGTAGCTCAGTTGGTATAGGTAATGTGCTTGTCTTTAGCATGCATGAGGCCAGAACTCAGTCCTCAGTACTGCAAACACCAGGTATGGGGGTACATGCCTGTAATCCCAGCATTTGGGAAGCGGAGACAGCAGGATTAGGAGTTCAGGGACATCCTCAGCTACATAGTGAATTTGAAAAACAAACTACAAATTAAATTAGTCTCTCTCTCTTTTTTGAGACCCGGTTTCACTGTGTAGCCTTGGCTGTCCTGGACTCACTTCGTAGACCAGGCTGGCCTCGAACTCACAGAGCTCTGCCTGCCTCTGCCTCCCAGAGTGCTAGGATTACAGGCGTCTTTTGAGGTAGGTGCTGCCTGTCACTGAGGGGAAGAAGCAAGGCATTGGAGGGGAGTTGGCATGCCCAGCCTCCGGGATCACAATTGGCAGAGCTTGGGTTTGAACCTATCCAGTTGCCTGGGATGATGGGCTAGGCCTCCTGGGATTCGGTGCACACCCCGCTCAGGCTCCCCTAAGGCTGTTGCTCACTCACCCCTCTGCGCTTCTTCCGGGCTTGCATCTGCGAAGGGCTGGGGGTGGTCAGCGGCCCGGCCATCTGGCTGCAGAGGAAGAGAAAGGCTATTTTCTTAGAGCTGAGGGATCATCTCCCTGGCCTAGGCTGACCTGGGAGGCCCAG
Source organism: Psammomys obesus (assembly GCF_907164565.1). Lineage (NCBI taxonomy): Eukaryota > Metazoa > Chordata > Mammalia > Rodentia > Muridae > Psammomys > Psammomys obesus. The sequence goes on along the minus strand of NW_026591598.1, from coordinate 2,435,903 downwards.
CTGGCAGCAGGCCAGGGTGAGGGCGTATGGTGGGCGGGGCTCCTAGGTGGCCACATTCTCCCAGGCCAGGAAGGGGCACAGAGCATGCATGAGAGGGGTCTCCTGCTCCCCCTTTCTCCCTGGAGACCCATTTGTTTCTCCAGGGTCAAGTCCCCCGTGCTCTCCTAGCTTCCTGTTGGCCTCTGGTGGCCGTGGGTGGCTCGCCTAGCCCCTGTCCCTGTGGGCAGCCGGCCGTCGGGGGAACCACGAACCGAGATGCTCCCTCTCGGGTCCTGCAACCTGATCCCGGGGGCGGGCTGACTGAGGGCGCGGGCCAGCGGCGGCCGGCCCGAGCCGGGAGGGTTGAATTTCAGAGCTAGCCGCTGGGAAGGAGCGTGGAAAGCGCAGATGCCGCCGCTTCCCACGGGCCGGAGCGCCGCCGCCCGCCCTCCGCCCGGCCCGCAGCTGCCGCCTCCTCCCACGCGGCGCGGCCGGGGGCGAGGCGGAGGCGGCATCTGGGTCACAGGCTCCTCTCGCACGCTCGCTCGGGGACATTGCTCTGGCCTCCCAGAAGGCACGGGTCCCGGTATCCTCGCCCTCCCTCCCATGTCCGCGCCTTCCTCTGCAGCCCAGGCTGCGGGATGGATGTTTGCTCCAAACCGATAGTTACAGGGTTTTCCTGCCCAGATTTTGACCAGAATGATTACCCTGACTGCCTTTCCTCGGGAGGGCTCTTCACTCCAGCTGCCCGCTCAGAAGGCGGAGAGTGGTTCACTGGAGAGCATCTAGAAGCCAACCCTATGGGCAACCTTGGGCAATGTGCCTCCCCCGCCATTTTGGAATGCCAACAAACATCCCCACAGGAGCCCATGAGCTTGCCCAACACTTGCTCCTTGTCTACCTAGGTTCTCCATCCCAGCAAAGGCTACCCCCGGCTCCTGCTTCTCTGGCACTTTCTTTGATTCCTCCCTTGTCTTCACCCTACTTGGTCAAAACCTGCCTGTTCCATGTCTAGATAGTTTCATGTCTGGTTTCTTGATCGCCACGGTCCTCTTTGTCTCTCACCCTCAGGCTCACTCCCTTGGGTCCCTCTGCAGCCCCTTTTACTGCCACTGCCAGCAGAGTGACCGTTTAAATGCAGACTTGGTCTTGTTCATCGTAAATCTCCTCTGTGGCTTCTCAATGATTTTAAGATCCATCCTTTGGTTGGGCCAACTGGTCCCTGTCACCTCTTGGATTCGATCAGCTCTTGCTCTGCATGCTCCAGTCTGTGAATGCACCAACTCTGCTACCTCTGCCCATGAGATCCGTGATCTAGCAGTCTCTGGTCCAGCCCATCCCCTCACCTCCTCACCGTAAGCCTATCAACTTCAACCATCCTTCAGATCGCCACTCAAATGTCACCTCCTTTAGGATCTCCTCTTTAACCCCCCCGTCCCCCTCCTTTTTTTTTTTTTTTTTTTTTTTTTACAGTTACTAGTCTGTTAGATGTTCCCATTCGGTTTACTTTCTGAGACGCTTGCTCCACGGCATTTATGCTGGCTTATTGTTTTATTCTTGCATGGTTTTTTGTTTAACGTCCATCTCTCCAACAGACGGGTCCACGAAGTTACAAAGCTCATGCTTTCACTCACTGTTGTAGCTTAGGTCCTCAACAAGCTTGGGACATGGCAGATGTCAAAGCAGGACTCCCACCCTTATCTTTAGTGTCACCACTGAAATCTGCCTTCTGGGCCTCTGTGGAATGGGGACAATATGCAGCAGGGTCTCAGCCTATGTGACAATCTTTGCAGCATCTGAGGTTGGGCCATTTTCTTTCTTTTCTCAGTTTTTTGAGAAAGGGTTTTCTCTGTGTAGCCTTGGCTGTCCTGGACTTGCTTTGTTGACTAGACTGGCCCCAAACTCACAGAGATCCGCATGCCTCTGTCTCCCAGAGTGCTGGGATTACAGGCCGTGTGCCACCTGCTGAGGTTGGGTCATTTTCATCCACACCTCACAGAGAGGTAGCTTCAGGAGAGAGCAGATAGCACCTGCCCTCAGGCTTGTTCTGGGCACATCTGGAAAAAGGTATCTCTCACCCCTCACATCTGGACAAACTGAGCTTCTAAGAGGCCTGGGAAAGCTCCTGGGAGGCAGGGCCCTATGAGCCAGGGCCTGAGATCTGTAGGGCAGCATGTTTACAAAGCTTCCCTGGTTGACTGGGGACAAGCTCTCAGAGCCAAGGTACATAAGAAACACAGCCTTTGTCTCCCTGGCAGGATAAAGCATCTCTCTGGGTATTGGGTTAGCCTTGCGCACGTCACTGCCTCTCAGTCTGATCCCTCCTCGGGGACCGTCTGTCAGAGGCTGACACAGCAACAGCCAGCTACAGGGCCAAGTGAACTCTTCCACCTTTCCCAGTCTCCTGGTCAATCCCCCGCAATCACATGACCGGCCCCTGCCTCAGAATTTCCCAGGCAAATCTCACCTTACAGTTTGCTTGGCACCACCGCCAAGTATCTCTCTCCTCTGGGTTTTCCAAAAGTCCATTTTCCAGAAGAGGATGCTCCAAAGGGGCTTGCCCATCCCACACAGCTGCTCAAGAGCAAAGCAGCTTGGGAACTTATCTTCTGGCTCTCAATTCAGCATTGTTTTCCTTCTTAAATCTGACTTCCTGTCTGCCTGGTTAGTCCTCCAATCCCCTTATCCTGAAGGCTCCCAGCCAGAGCTCACCACAGCCTGGGATCTGGCCCTGACAGGAGGAGGAGGGCTGGGAACCTCTCTCTCTGAGAGTCTAGGCAGATCTTCATGGACGCAGAGAGGAGACGATGATTGCCGGGATCCCCATGGCTCTCCTGCAGCCCCTCCGTGGCATTCCAGGGCCGACTCTTCAGGGGGTGTAGCTTTCTAAGTGGTCTGCCCGCCAGCCCTGAACACCCCCGGTCCCAACTTTACCTGTGAACTCCCCTGTGTGGGACCCTTGGAAGTGACTCCACTCATTTTGTATCAAGCAAAGGCGGCATCCCACTACTCTAAAGGATGGACAGTCACACAGAACTAAGGCCTTAGGTTATAGGCAGTCGTGAGCTGCCACAGGGGTGCTGAGAGTCAAGCCTGGAAGAGTCAGCCTATGCTCTTGACCACTGAGCCATCTCACCAGCACCACATCTAACTGGCTTTTAGTTCACTGCTCTTGCCAATGTACCTCAAACATGCATCACCCATGTCTCTCTTGTGGCCCATACTTTCTGTTCTAGACAACAACACACTTCCATTTGTCTCATACATTTCACAATAGACCTTAGGAAAAACAATCATTTTTAGGGGGAGGGCTGTGACAGGGAGATACAGAGCTGAGAATCAAGCCCAGGAACGCAGTCTTTAGATTTCTCGCTTTCCCATTGAACCTTGCCACCTTGTGAATTTGGCACCCTCCCCACAGTGTGACAACATTTATTAGAAGTTACCTGGTGCCAAAGCAAGGAGGTATGTTCTCTACTTAAATAGAGCCTCGCCCCCGGAGGCAGATATTTGCACACTCATTTTGCAAAAGAAAGGAAACTTCAGTTCAGGAAAGAGCAATGTTACTTCCATAAGGGAATGGTGGGAAGGGTCAAACTCAGTCTCTCTGACTGTGAAGACTACCCGGTGCCTTGACTCTTAAAGGACCAGCGCGCAGGCCCAGACTCCCAGGTTGACATGTAGGAGCTGCTCATGAAATAGCTGAAGATGGGTAAGAGGGAGGCTAGGTTCTGCGTGGATCCATACTGTCTCAGGGGGCCAACTTCACACAAGAGCCCTGTGGGTGATTCCCACGGATGGGGCGGGATGCTGCTATCACCAGGCAGATGTCCTTGGTGACATCAGAACACCATGCCCCTTTGGTCTCACGGCTGTGAGCGTGAGGGCTTGTGTACTACTTCTGACCCCCACAGTGTGGCTGCCCCAGCCTCGTGGCCCCTGCCACTGTTTATCTGTCTTCCTTTGTACATGAAGCTCTTCTTCCCTGAGAGCTCCCTGAGGGCAGAGGCTAAGCAGGATACATCTGGGCTCTGGTGCCCAGCCCAGGGTCTAGGCCACAGCAGGCATCGTTCAGTGGTCTCTGAATCAAAGCATTTATGTCTGTTGAGGGGGAGGGCCCTTTGCAAAGGGCTACAAAGAGGCATCTATAAGTCAGTCTGCCAGATGTCCAGCTTCCTTCCCTCCTTGGAGGGGTCTGGTCTTCTAGAACAGTCTCTAACAATGGGGGGGGGACCTGCAGTGACCCTTTATACCTTAGCCCCACTGCTGCCAGGGAACCCTTCTCATCACCCCTGGCTGTGACTGGCCTTTCCCACTTGGGGCCCTCAAAGCCCACACTCTGATTCTTTTTCCATCCTGTCCAGAATCTTTGTATCCCTTGGCTGTAAGCTCATGAAGGATGGAAGGCCGTCTGATTCACCTCAGCTCTCTGGCATCGACTTTTTTGTGTGTTTGTTTCTTTGTTTTTGAGATGGGGTTTCTCTGTGTAGCCTTGGCTGTCCTGGACTTGCTTTGTAGACCAGTCTGGCCTCAAACTCACAGAGATCCGCCTGCTTCTGCCTCTCTGAGTGCTGGGATTGCAGGCATGTGCCAACACACCCGGCTCTGGCATCAGCTTTGTACTCTGGCCCTTGAAGACCCGAAGACACTGAGTTTGAGATCCTGTTCTCCATCACCATATGGTGCTAGGCCCCTCCCTTATGAGCAGGCACAGGCTTTGAGAATTAGTTCTCTAAACAACAGTTTTTGCTAAGTAATTTTTAAAGGCTTTACATAAGGAACTGTATTGTACATTCCCACATTGAAGATGCAAGATTTGAAAGAGGGTTATCTATTGCCATTAGCCTCATTGCCATTTTTTTTTTTTTTTACATAGAGTTACACGATGTCAAGAACTAGCCCTAGCTGCTCATAGAGATCTGCCTGCCTATGCCCCTTAAGTGCTAGGATTAAAGACATGTGTCCTCAAGCCTGGCCATAGCCTCTTTAAAAAGAAAAAGAATTTAGCTGTGGGTGGTGGCATACACCTTTAATCCCAGAACTCGGGAGGCGGAGGCGAGTGGATCTCTAACTTCGAGGTCAGCCTGGTCTACAAAGCAAGATCCAGGACAGCCAGGGCTACACAGAGAAACCCTTTGAAAAACAAAAACAAAAACAAAAAACTATTATTCTATGTGTGTGTGTATGTGCCAGGGCGTGCACATGGCGGTCAGAGACAAGGTTAGAAGACCAAGAGAGATGAGCTACTTCGGTAGCCCTTTCTTTTCTTTCTACTCTCATCCTTTTTCCTGTGGGGAAACCAAAGGCTCAAAACTGCACGGTGATAGGGTACTTGGCCATCGTGCACCAGGCTCTAGACCCAATCCCCAGCACTGAATAAAGGGAAAGGCAGAGGAAAGGAAAGAAGAAAGGGAAGGAAAGGAAGAGCTATAGAGTGAGTTGGTGGCAGATGTAGGCTTGCTGGGTGAGAAGGGCCTGAAGACTCTTTCAGAGTGTGGGCCTGGCACTGAGCATTCGCTGTGAGCTACTGCTAAGCCCGTGACCATTCTTCCGCTTGACTGTTACCGACAATATGAAGCTGCCTCTATTATTTATACCCATTTTACAGGTCAGAAAACCGAAGCTGATGGAGTCACAGGGCTGAGAAGTAGCAAGAACTGTGCAAGTTCAGTTTGTTCCACAGGTTAGAAGTCAGCACAACCCTGGCCACTTGAGTGGTTTGGTTGAAAGGGCACTGAGGATTGGAGTCCTCAGCTCTTGCAAGTTGGCTGTTATTTTCTTCAGTACCTTAACCCAAATTCCAGCGTTCAGTGTGCTCAAAGAGAAAAAGACACCGCCGGTCCTTTCGTGTACTGTGTGAAAACTGCTCCTAAAGAAGGGTAAAATCTGGGAACCGCAGGTGTCTTCTTAGTAGACAGATTATGGCCAATGGAATGAGGTACCTAAGGTCTGCAGGGAAACTTCCCAGGGGGCCTCCCTGGGGGTAGCCAAATGGTATAATAGCCCCTAGCTGAACTGTCCTTCCACCCCAGCGTCCTGAACCCTCACTGGTTCAGGGTACCCAGGAATCCGCTGCACTGATGCTACGGACACACTGGAGACGCTGCACACGCCCCCACACCCTGGCTGACACCTGCGGGCTGCGGTGCACACGCCTAAGTGTGCTGGACTCTATCACCCCGCGACGGCCTCAGCCCCACCCTGTTTTACCTGAGATCGTTCTCCCGACCCACGTCGATGGGTCCGTCAGACTCTCCGTCGGAGCCACTGGGCGCCCTGGGCCGCTTCATGGCGTGAGCTGGCTGCGGGGTCTCAGCCCTGCGGACCGTGGAGTTGGTCGCTGGGCCCCGCCTCGGCCCCGCCCCGGACCGTGAGCCGACACCGCCCTTTCCCAGGGCCCTTCTCTACACCGCAGCCTGGAGCGCCCCGGCGCCCCCTCGCCCCCGCGGTGACGCGCCACCGAACCGTGGGAAGGCCCCGGGCGGTCACCGCCCCCATCGGCCACTGGGAGGTCCGGCTCCGCTCCACCGGCGCTGCCTGGGCTGGCGCGCTGGGTGGCCTTGGGCAGGTGCCCTGGGAGGCCCCACGGGGAAGCCCAGACTTCGGATCTGTCCCTAGACTTCGCTCTGTGGCACCTCAGCTTTTTTCGTAAGGGACAGACAGACCTGCATCTTCCTGCTCCAGGTGATCCAGGGCGGATAAAGAAGGTTGGAAAGGTTACTGGGAGTGCCAGTGACCTCTTGGACAGAAATTCCTCAGCCATTCCTTCCATAGAGGACCAAAGTAGGGGCACAGATGTTCAGAACTTCAAAGGTCTGTGGTGAACCCCCAAAGGGATGGCTGCTGCCGACCAGCTGAAAAGGCTGGACTCAGGCAAAGGCCGTTTTGAGAGGAGGATCGGAGACAGGGCCTAAATAGAGCCCAAACTGGCGTTGAACTTGCTGTGTAGCAGAAGATGATCTTGAACTACCATCTCCACATCCCAAGTGCTGGCATTACAGTGGTCAAGATCTTTGAGGGACTGCGTTGTAGGAGGGAGCACAGAAAGACAGAAGGTAGCCAGGGTGCGGTGGTTGGTGGGGTGTCTCTGGGAGTCAGTTCCCAGTTCACTTAATGACAGAGCTCTCCTGGCAGGCGTCAGGGAGAATCAGAGGGAAGGAGCCTTCGGCTTCTCTTTCTGGGGGAGCCTGTCTGACAACAGAAAAAACTATTTAGGTAGCGAAGAGTTCCTGTCCTTATCCTTGTCCCTAGAGATTCGGCTGCCGTCCTCCTAGGTCACAGTCTTAGAGAAGACCCCAGTGTGCAGAGGGAACCTGAAGGCAAATCCCGCCCAGGCGAACTTCTTGCTGGACAGGATGGAGATGGTAGAGGTTGGTGTGAGGGGCAGGGCATCAGAGAAGCCCTTTCCCTTTGTCCTGCTCACTGGGATAGGCACAGAAGAGAGCAAAGTGGGGCTGCTCGGCCGAAGCTGTCTGCACTTTCACTGCGTGATGCCTTCTGCTGGCAGACACCTGCCGGTGGGAAAGAACAGGCTTCTTGACACACACATGCACACGCGACCTCTTGGTCAAGTTCAGAAACTCATGCACATAGCCAGATGAACAGATACACCTGGCGTGTACGGCCAGTATCAGGAAAACCTGCCGGCTGCCTCAGCCGCAGGCACCAACTCTCCTGTTCCAAATGCCCTCAGTACTCACATAACTTCTGTGGGCAGTTCGAACCTCAGCCAGTACAGACGTTGCCCAATGCATGCACTATACATTTCTTGGAAAGGCAGATATTGCTCCATGTAATTGGCCGAGAGACAAGGACTGGGGGATTTGCAGCGGTGGTGAAGGCTCTGTGGTGGGTGAGTGCACGAGAGATGTTCCAGGCCCTCCAACTTTACTCCACAGTTATCTAGGGAGTATGGGGTTCAGAAAAAAAAAAAAGATGTTTGGAAGTCATTAGCTAATAGATGGCTTTGAACGCTATGGGAGAGGACAAATGGATCAAACAGTGGGGTCTGGTACTTCTCATGGAACCGGGAAAGGTCCCAAGTCGGTGGTTCTCACCCTTCCTAATGCCGCAACCCTTGAACACAGTGTCTCCTGTTGGGGTGACCGCCAATCATGAAGTTATTGTTGTTGCTACTTCAGAACTATAATTTTGCCACTGTTATGAATCATAATGCAAATATCTGTGTTTTCCAGTGGTCTTAGGCAACTCCCGTGAAAGGGTCTTAGGGTTTCAACTCGGGTTCTCAGGTTTGATGGCAAATAGCTTTACTTGCTGAGCCATCTCTCCAGACCACAACTAATTTTTTTTAAGTTAAAAAAAATATATTTTTAAAAAAAATTCAACTATTTTCTTTCACTCTCTCCTCTCTCCTCCTCCTCACCCTGTTCTTTTGTCCTATTTGTTATATCAGTTTGCAGCCCAGGCTGTTGTTGAACTCAAGAGCCTCTTTGGCATTTGAGAGTCAAGATTACAGGTGTGAGCCATTATACCTGGCTTTTTTCTCCCCACATGGTGGCTACCAGGCCATCTTTAGTTGTAATGCAGCTCCCATGATGCCCTTACTGGCTAGCGCTAACGCAGCATGGACCTCCTCAACCTTCTTACTACTAACATTTGGGGCTTGGGTAGCTGCTGCATGTGGCCTACAGAATGTTAAGCACTAACCAGTCCCCTCGGGGTGTATTTTCCAGAAGATCTGCAGTTAATACCAAATGGGAGAAATTGCCCCCTGATGAGATATACTGATCACAGAAACTCCATACAAGTACAACCTGCAGGCCGTGGGCTCTTGGCACCCGACACAAAATGGAAAACTTACTTAAAACATTGGATTTCTTTGTGTGTTTGTTTATTCATTTTTTTGTTTTTGTTTGTTTTTCGAGACAGGGTTTCTCTGTGTAGCCCTGGCTGTCCTGGACTGAGTTTGTAGACAAACCCACAGTGGTTCAGCTGCCTCTGCTTCCTGCTGGGATTAAAGGCATGCGCCCCCACCGCTGGCTCTTTTGTGTGTTTAAACAACAACAACAACTCAATTGCACGGTTCTTGAGTATGAACTTTGCAGAACTTTGTGCCATGTGGCAAGGTAAAAGGCTGGAGAAAAGTCACCGGAACAGATGCAAGTAGGTAGCCTGGGAAGGGGAGGACATCAGGCTAGGAAAACCAAGAATGCACGGCGGGAGCCAGGACTTCGCTGTAACCCTTTACATTGTCATCAGAGCATGTCACCTCCTGCTCAGTATCACCCACAGGCTTCTCATCACGACTTAAACCAAATGCTAGCTGCTCCCCAGGTTTCTACATGGGGTAAGTGTGTAACTGATCACCTAACCCTCAGCATCTTTAAGATGAAAGGGAGGCAATTCTAGTACTTATTCCCAAATGGTCCAGGGTGTACTAGAAGCATGGCCACCTAGTCAGCGCTTGTCCCCCTCCCCACTATCTCTCTAGCTTCATTTCCAGCCTCTTTCTATCTCGCCTCTTCAGCCTTCTGGCCTTCCTGCCTCCTTCCCCATGCTGTTCCATGCTTGTCCCTGATGCTGAGCCTTGACTTTTCTTCCCGGAATCTCTCCTTGTGTCAGATCCTCTCAGATCTCACTCCATCCAGTTCTTTGTTGACACATCCCCAGAGAGGACTCCTCTGACTGCCTCAAAGTAGCCACCAGCCCCCCTCAGCCTATGCCTCCTACCTCTCCATATCCTTTCCCACAGCCTCCATCAATATAATTTATATTGTATTATATATGTCTATTAATTAAATGTCCATGTCTCATAAGGAGGTAAACTGATTAACACCAGAGACATGTGTCTTGGGTCTAGTACTGAATGTCCAGCACCTGGAGCCATATTTGGGCAGATAACAGGTATACAATAAGCACATGCTATCAGAACACTAAGTCTGAGAAGCATGACTGGGACGGTACACCGAGCAAGGGAAGAGAAGGGTGGAGCCTAGCTAGGGTCTGTTTGTCTTTGCTTTGCTCTAAGATGGGTAGGTATAAAAAGGCAGGGGGCGGGGAAGGAGCTTCCAAGCTGGGCATGGTGGATGTCTATGAGTTCGAGGCCAGCCTAGTCTACATAGCAAGTTTCAGGCCAATCAGGGCCAGAGCATAGTGACAAGGGAAGTGGGGAGAACAGCAGTCCTTTCCCTGTCTCCCTCCTCTTAGAGCGAGGCTGCTTGACACTCCAAGAGCCCCAAGATGTATCCCTCTGCTTGCATCTGAGCATTTCACCATCAGCCAACAGATGGCTCCTACAGAGGTGTAAGGCTGGGTCCCCTGGAGTGTCAGGCAGCCTCAGTCTAAGAGGAGGGAGACTGGGAAAGCACTGTCCCCCCCCTTCTGTTATCACTGTACTTTGGCCCTGAGCAACTAGGAGATATTCAGGGACAGGTTTCAGCCCTGATAGTACTTTCTGCATCCCCAAGACCACACTGGCTCAGTCCCATCTTCAGATCGCCAAACAGCTGTGTCCTGGGCTCCGAGTAATTAGCCTCCAAGTGTGCCATCCGTAGACCAGCTTTCCAGAGCCCTCTGCTGGGCTGACCATGGAGCCTGTCCTGCTGTGGAGGAAACGGATCTCAGGGCGGGCTGTGAGAGATGCTCCGGCAGCATCTGGTAAGTTAAGAACTGTGCGATAATTTACGTCTGTCTTGGGGACAGCTTTGGAATCCCCGTAAAAGCAAGAACTGTGTCAGGCTTGTCACTGTTAACTCCCACCGTCTGGCAGAGTTTGACACATAGTAGGTGTCTGGTACTGGCTTGGCTGAATGTCTAGCGATAAGACAGAAGTGGGAGGTCCTGAAGCTCTCCACCTTTTCTGTGGAGGAGGCAGTGCTGGGATCACTGCGAAGACAGCATGACCACAACCAGGACTGTCCCTTGTCGGGAGCATCTTAGGGCCACGTGGTCTCTCTGCAGCGCCTTGCTGCTCCCTTTGTGGGCTGAGGCCCTGAGATCCACAGAGAGGCAGGTATACTCCCCAGGGCACACAGCGAACCTTTATTTTCACGCCTATACAGTGGGCTAATGCTGAAGCTCTTACTGCTGCTGGCTTGGGAGGATGAAATGAGTGAGACACAGCACAGTGCCCGGGGGACGAAGGGTGCACCTTCTGGCCAGCCTTTGCCTGTCTGTCTTCTCCCTAGGCGATTCGTTGACACCCGCGGCTTCACCTCCTGCAAGCCAGTCATTCCCAAATTTGTGTCTCTTGTGAGGCCTAAGAGGCAGGCCCATGATTCTCACTGGGTAATCTTTCTCTTCGTACTCATGCCAAGTGCCAGTTAGGGCATTCTGGGGCTGCCCTGACCTCTCCAAGCTCTCGGTGCCAAGGCCCAGATGTCAGGTTCCTAGTGGCTGCTTTTCTGCTCTGCGCTCCAGCCTGAGAACACGATGAGCCTGCTAGTCTCACCCTCTGACCCCTGCTCATCTCAGGCCCTTCCTGTCCACCCTCTGCCTCCTGGGACCCATCAGAGCTCACTCCCCACCTCCACAGCTGCCACCACAGCTGGTCATTGACGGAATGTGCAGCTGCTGGGGAGCCACATGTGTGGAACAGGCGGCACACTGCTTCCCCTGGGGCTGGGGGAGGGGAAAGGTTGAGAGTGAGACCATCTGTCTTTGTCTGTCTGTCGGTCTATAACTTACACACAAGAACAAAGACACCCATACTTTGTTTTCTGTGTAATGTGGGTGACTGTGAGCTTGATTCCTTTTTCTTAGCCCTGGGCTATAGAGGTCATGATGGTCATATAGTCCCGAGGGGTGGGGGATGGGGCGTCCTGAAAGTGACCTCCAGCCTTGCTGAGGGATGCTCTCCCACTTCCCCACTCCCATGTTGAAAGAGCACAAGGCCTAACATGGCTGCTTAGTGCTGCAGGGGCCTTCAGAACCTCCGCAGCTTTCCCAGGCCCTAAGGGACAGCCTTCAGTGGAGGAAGCCGAGGCTCCAGACACATTCCAGAGCCCCCTTGGCAGCACCCAGGGGCTCTGGAGTAGTCTTGGCCTGGGGCAGTGCCAGTAGCATCTGTCCTGGTTCCCACACTCTGGCCCCGCTGGAATCTCACAGATTTCTCTTCCATGTGTGCATGATGTCAGCAGGACCAGGACACTGTGGGAGGCAGGGAAGGGCTTCACTTCCTGAAGTCAGATGACTGTGGAAGTGGGGCAGGGGTGGAGGGAGAACCTGGTCCTTGCCAGGCTCCCACACGAGGACAGAATGGCTCAGTCTCTGGCTTTCAGACCTAACTGGGTCCAGGAAAGCTGCCTAGGTCCCTCTCAGACCTGGGCCTTATCTGCAGCATGGGACGAGAGCAGTTTCTGTGTATGGACTATCTGGCCTGGTCCTTTTTTCTCAGACAGGATTTTGCTATGTAGCTCAGGCCAGCTTCAAACTCATCATCCTTCCTCCTTAGCACCCCCGAGAGATGGATTACAGGTGTGTATCACCACAATAATTAAGTCCTGCCACCGTAATTAAATCCTTTTTCTTTTTCTTTGGGGTGGTGGTGGTGGTGGTAGAGGGAACAAGGTTTCATGTAACCCAGGCTGGTCTTTAATTCACCATGTGGCTGACGATGACCTTGAATTTATGATCCTGCCTCTACCGTGCAAATAATGAGATTATAGGTGTGTATCACCATGCCTTGTTTTATACTGGTGATTGGACCTAGGCCTTTATGCATACAGGTTCAGTACTATACAGACTGAGCACCATTCCCAGACTTCCTTCCTTCCTTCCTTCCTTCCTTCCTTCCTTCCTTCCTTCCTT
>NW_026591598.1:2338774-2423146 GCF_907164565.1 Psammomys obesus | reverse complement strand
CTTCCTTCCTTCCTTCCTTCCTTCCTTCCTTCCTTCCTTCCTTCCTTCCTTCCTTCCATTTTATGGTGTGTGTGTGTGTGTGTGTGTGTGTGTGTGTGTGTGTGTGTGTACAAGGGCACACTTGTGTGAAAGAACAACTTGCAGTTGATTCTTTTCACCATATGAGTTCTGGGAACCAGACTCAGGCCATCAGGCTTGGCAGCGGGTGGCTTTACCTGCTAAGCCATCTTGCTGGGCCCAAATTAAGTAATTCCTTAATGCCCCAAAGGAGCCATTTCTGCCTTTCTCCACCAAGGTTAAGCCCCACTGTGCAAATAGAGTAAAGACAGCCAAGAGCAAGAAAGCCAGCAGTGGAGAATGGGTTAGGACTGGGTTAGGAAATGCTCTTTCCTCTGCCTCCAAACTCCTTCTCTGATGCTTTCCTATGGAGCCCAGTGGTGGTGAAAGTCAAGGCCTTGGGAAGCAGCTGATGTGACCAAAATTGGAGCCCAATGGGTCCTCTGTGTTGTCAAGAAACCACGCTTCCTCTTCACTTCTCAGTGCTGATGGAGACTTTTCAGGATATGAGGCCCAAGTTGTGTACTCTCCTGAATGTAGACAGACATGGGTCAATGGCCCAGGAAGGCTGTGCCATGTTAGCTTTTGTAGGAGGCAGAGGCCGAGTCCTGTTAGAGAGACAAAAGATTTCCTGGAGAACCAACTTGGAAGGATAGATGGGAGGGGGAGGGAGGCAGCAGAGGGGGCTCCGTGACTGTGGTAGGGTGCCCTGGAGCAGCTTCCTGGAGAAGAAAACCTTCCCTCTCAGTAGGAAGCTTGTTCAGACACACGGTGCTCCAAGGGGAGGTGAACCGGTCCCTTCTACAGGGAAGCGCTCCTTAGAAGATGAGCTGAGCTGCCTGGAGGAGGCCAAGGCCAGCCGAGCCCCCTGGAAGAAACACACACCCTCTGAGCTGTCTGGAAGAGGCAGAGTCTAGCCCAGCTGCCTGGAAGACGCTCAGAGCAGACCAGCTGCCTGAAGAAGACAGCCCCCACTCCCACTGGCTGAGCTGCTTGCAGAGTGTGCAGTGAGCTCCAGGGTTCCAGCTTTCATGAGCCATCACTCCTGCTGGGGTGGGCTTTGCTGATACAGCTGTCTTTGAATCATTTCTACTCCTGTAAGTAACCCCCTCACTCATATACCTGGAAATAACCCTAATAAAACTCACTGGTTCCCCAAGTTGGAACTCTGGTTGGTAACCTTACTTGTTGGCCTGTCGTTGCTTTCCCAATCTGGGGAGCGTAGGTGCTTGTTCCTGTCTCCCTGGTGATTTGGGGACACAGCATGGGGCTCTGGCCTATGAAGGAAAGGGGAGAGGAAGGAGGATGGCAGGGCAAGAGCAACTGGCAATCTTTTGGGTCTGAGGGAGCCTTGGTCAGGACTGGAGCAGACAGGGGGGTCTTCCATAGTACAGAAAAAGCCAAACACTGTGCCCAGGGAGGTGGCTCAATAGGAAAGCATTCTTGGGGTGTATCTATGAGCCTCCAGGTTTCAATAGCCAACACACATATAAAAAGCAGGGCACAGTCACACACACTGGTGACCCTGGCACTGGAGCCTTCTGACGACAAGCCTGGGTTCAGTGAGAGGTTCTGTCTTTAGGGAATAAGACAGAGCGTGGTAGAGAAAGGCCCATGATGACTTGCGCTTGCTGCTGAACATGCACCCGGTTATTTTACAAAGAAAAAGAAGAAAAAAAAGAAAAAAGAAAGAAATGCCTGGTATTTGTATCCTAGCATGCCAAGTCACTCCTGGTAATATGTCAGGAAAAAGTATCTAGCTGCAGCTGGAATTTGCAGACCTGAAGGTGTGACCCCAGCAGCCCATGGGAGATGACACTCCAGGCAGGAGCAGGCTCTCTCGGGAGATCCTGTCTCCTGGCAGCCAAGGAGGTGTGCTTTACAAGGTCACACAGCAAGCAGGTGACACGTTCACACCCCTGTGTTGTGGCTCCTGTGTTGTGGCTCCATTATCCCTCATGGGGGTGGAGTGGGGTGGAAAACACCGCATGGAACTTCCAAGGCTTCAGAACAGGACTTTGCTGGAGCGGAGGAGAAAACGAAGATTCCGACCGCTGTCGTCTGAGTGTTGGTGTCCCCCACACCCCTGGATTCCTATGGTGACACTCAGTCAGCAGCGGATAATATTAGAATGTGCGGCCTGTGAGAGGAAATTAGCTCATGAGGGTCTGCCCTCATGAATGTGGCCAGTGTCTTTTGAGAAGAGTCCCAGACAGCCTCTTTGACCCTTCTACCACACAGTGATTCGGCCTATGAGTCAGAAAAGGGCACTCACCAGACACACTCACTGGCCAGATCCTTCATCTTGGAGTTCAGCTACCAGGATTTTGAGAAATGAGTTTTGTTTTGTTTTTAATGTATTTAACTTTCTTTTATGTGCATTAGTGTGAGCTGTCAGATCCCTTGGAACTGGAGTTACAGACAGTTGTGAGCTGCCAGGTGGGTGCTTGGGAACAGAACCCAGGTCTTTTGGAAGAGCAGAAAATGCTCTCAACCACTGAACTATCTCTCCAGACCCCCCCCCCCAGTTTTTGTTGTTTGTTTATTTGTTTGTTTGTTTTTGAGACGGAGTCTCTCATACAGAGTCCTGACCATCTTAGAACTTCCTATATACACTAGCCTGGCCTTGGACTCACAGAGTTTCTCCTGTCCCTGCCTCCAGAGGGCTGAGATTAAAGGTGTGGCACCATGTCTGGCCTGAGAAATAAATTTCTATTGTCTCTAAGCTGCCCGGTTTATGGTAGTTTGTTGTAGCAGCTTGAACAGACTAACACATGCATGGAGTCAGGTGAACTATGGCATTTCAGAGGGAATGGCTCTAAATTTGGAGCAACAGTTTAGTGTTCAGTTTCCTTTCCATATCAAATGATCTCCTTTTCTCCGAAAGATGTAAATAGAAAACCTCACTTGTATCTCCAACTCAGGAAAAAATAGTAGGGTAAAGACAACCTATATTTTTGTTTCTACACAGAGGGCCTTGCTTCTCTCGAAACTACCCACAGGAAACCACTCCACAAACTTCTGTCCAGAGTCACCCAGATGAAGAGGCCAGTACCACTCCTGAGGTTTGAAGACATATATTTCAAACTAACTTAATGACAGCTCAAAACTTCTGAGAGTTTTAAAATTTATTTTTGAAGCCAGATATAGTGACCCACACTTTTAATCCCAGCACTCAGGAGGCAAAAGGCAGGTGGAGTTCCAGGCCATCCTGGTCTGTGTAGGGAGTTCTAGGTCAGCCAGTGTTATGAAGTAAGAACCTGTCAATAAAGGAAGGAAGGAAGGAAGGAAGGAAGGAAGGAAGGAAGGAAGGAAGGAAGGAAGGGAGGGAGGGAGGGAGAGAGGGAGGGAGGGAAGAAAGAAGGAAAGAAAGAAAGAAAGAAAGAAAGAAAGAAAGAAAGAGAGGGAGGGAGGGAAGAAGGGAGGGAGAGTGAAAAGAAATAAAGAAAGAAGGAAAGAGAAAGAAAGGAAGGAAGGAAGAAAGAAAGGAAGAAAGATAAAGAAAGAAAGGAAAGAAAGGTGGATGGTAATTCCAGTATCCAGGAGGCTAAGACAGGATTGTAAGTTACAACCTTGAGGCCAGCTTAGGCCAGTTGAATTGCACAGTGCCCTCCAAGGTTAGAAGAGGACATCGAATCTCCCAGAACTAGAGTGCTGAGAACTGAAGCCGGGTCCTGGGCAAGAGCAACAAGTGCTCTTAACCACTGAGCCATCTGTCCAGCCCTGAATATATCTTTTTAAAGAATACAGTGAATCCTCATCAACTATGGTCATAGTCACCCAAACTATTTGTCTTTAAAGTAACTTGTTGAGGGGTTAAAGTGCAGCCAATAATCAAAAGAAGGAGAATATGTAACTCTGGTTATGAGCTCAGCAAGTAGGAAGGAAAGGGCACAAAGAAAGAACAATGGTCAACAGCTCTCTACTCTGTTGCTCCTTTTTTTTCAGCTTCAAGCCACAGCCATGGCACAGGACTTTTGTTCTCACATACGGTTTTGAGAGCATTTTGAGAAGTAGAAGGTTCAGTCATGGCAGCGCACCCACAAAAGAGAAGGCATCAGGCTCCACCTTCCCTCCATCCAGCTGTTTCCCTGGCCTTGAACAGGACCCCCTGACTGTGAAGCACTGAGGACAGTATCACTCGCTGGTGGACATTATTAAAATGTCTCGGTGTCATCGAAGACATCTGAAAACACAATTGCTATGACATTCCCTAAGATGGAGGCACAAAGGCTCCTGAAACCCGCAGAGCAGGAGATACAAGGAAGGAAATGGAAGGCCGCATGCCTCCCCATCCCTGGGACCAGGTGTGCGGGGGTGGAGAGTGGGTGGACTTAAGGTCAGAGAATCAAGGAGGCACATTTGGGGCTTCTTAGGAGTCAGAGGATGGCTAGGATAACCTGGGAGGCTTCTTGCTATACCAGGCCAACCCCCAAATAAGATGAGGTAGCCAATGCCCCCAGATGGCCCCAGATTTGTTCACTTCTGATATTCACACCCTTGTGTAGGATGGTCCCACATTGAACTGGGGTTGTGACTCCTAGAAGATGGCGGATACTGTGCTGCTTCTGGGGCTAGGTCATAAACGATCATGTGGCCTTTGTCTTGCTCCATCTTCAAGTTCTCATTTTACAACAGTCACATCTTGAGGGACACTCAGGCAAACGGACAAGCTGAGACTATGTGCCACAGCCATGTGAACGTGCTGTCTTGGAAACAGACGTCCACAGTCCTGGCGGAGCTTTCGGATGACTCTGGCCCCACATGGCAGGTGACCCCAGTCTGACAAGACTGGGGTGTGACTATGTGAAGCCTTTCCTGGACTCCTGCTCTGCCAGTGCGTTCAGGTGCAGGGAGATGCTAAGGTACAAGGGAAAGGACTAGGTGTGGCTGGGGCTCGAGTCAAAGTAACCTCTTCCTTCTCAATCTCATATCCTTTCCATCTATCTCCTCTTCTTCCCCCCACTTCATCCTGACCCTTAGTAGTTCCGGAGGAAATAGAGTCCACATCAGGAACTCCATTGCAGTCTGTTAGTTTCCTTTCCTGTTGCTGTGATAAAACTCTGACAAAAATCAGCTTAAGGGAGAAAGGGCTTACTTTACCTCACAGCTGAAGGGTAAGAAAGCCAAGTGCAAGGAAGCCATCATGGCAAGAAACCCAAGGCCACAGAGCAATAAGCAACTGGTCACCTTGAATCCACAACCAGGAAGCAGAGTGATACATGCTTGTGTTCGGCTCCCTTTATTCCTCTTATACAGTCTAGGACCTGAGCCTAGGGAATGACGCTACCCACTTTTCCACCTCAACTTAATCAGCCAGTTTCATCCATGTATGCCCATGTATCCCTCATAGGTGTGTGTAGAGCCTCCTGGACAATGCTGGATCCTGTTGCGCTGACGAGGAGAAGCCTGCCTTTCAGGGACTCCGTCTACCATCCACCCTAGGGTCTCCTCTCACGAAACAAGGATCTGCAGAGAGACCTCAGCATCAATGGATTTTGAGCAAGGTTTGGTGGCACACTTTTGAAATTCCACAACTTGGGAAATTTGAGGCAGAAGGATTTTGAGTTTGAGGCTTGCCTGAACTAAACGGCAAGAACTTGGTCCTCTTTCTGAAGTTTGAAGAAATTTTTATTAGGATCTAAGGGAGGAACAGTGCAAGCAAGCTGTGAATTCAGACAGCTGGTAGGAGAAGATAGAAGAGGAGGAGAGAAAACTGAAAACCACGCCATTTGTAGGCAGCCTCATGGTGAAAGGCTGGGGGCAATTTCAGTGAGAGTGAGGAAACCCTGAGCATCAGGGAAAGCATGCCTAGGCTTTTCTTTTCATTTCTTTGAAACATGGTCCCATTGCATATCCCTGATCGGCTTTGAACCTTCTCCGTCGACCAGGCTGGCCTCAAACTCACAAAGATCCAGCTGCCTAAGCAAAGATTAAAGGAATAGTGCCCCCCACCCTGCATATATGTAGGCTTAGGGGAAAAGGTTAGGAAAGAAAGAAAGAAAGAAAGGAAGGAAGGAAAGAAGGAAGGAAGGAACTATTGATAGCATTTTTTAGTATCCAAGAAAAAGTATCAAGACTACTATCAACCACAATTAGAGTTCGATTCCCAGCACTGACTTACCTATAACTCTCCAGTTCCAGGAGTGACTCAGAAAACTGGAGTAACTTTGAGAAGGACAGTGCTGGGACAGAAACTTGGCAAGCATCTGTCAGGCTTATCTCAAAATGACAACAGAGCTAGATTTCTTAGGGCTTCTACCAGATTCTGGATTCATTTGTAATATATTAAAAAAAAAAAAAAAAGGAAAGAAGAAAACAAGGTAATATAAATATATTTGAATGGCTATTTATTTGAATGGCTTTTAAGAAGCGGAAGCCTCTGTAAAACGAAGGCCTAGGACAAGGAGGGAATCACAGTAATAAGCATGTAGCACCCTTTGTCATGTGACCAGGAAGTGCATGGACAGAGCAGGAACCCCCTGTGCTGACCAGTAGGAGAAAGAGAGGCATGCGCCCACTCTTGTCCCAGGTAAGGGCATCACACAGACAAAGGGGCACTTGCTCTAGCTCTCCGAGGAGGCACTTGGGGGTTTATGCCAAACAGCAAGGCAGAGGGGTGAGGCAGAGGAGCCGGGGCAGCAGAGAAGGCAGGCAAGCAGGGGGCTGCTGCTAGGTGGATGCCAGAACACTGGATGGGAGGGCTTCGTTCTTGATCTTGTTCTAAACAGGGCATACTCAGACAGTAACTGAAGGAGGAAATGGGGAGTTAATATTATGGGTGTGTTAATTTAAAATTTAAGTGTGTGCCTGTTCATTCATGCAGTCATTAGTTTTTTGTTTTGGGTTTTGTTTGTTTGTTTTGTTTAGAGACAGGGTTTCCTCTGTGTTGCCCTGGCTGATCTTGAACTCAGAAATTTGCCTGCCTCTGCCTCCTGAGTACTAGGTTCAAAGGTGTAGGCCACCAAGGTCCAGCCAGTTTTGTTTTGTGAAACAAAGTCTCCCTGTGTAGCATGGACTATCCCGGAGCTTGCTATGTAAACTGGGTTGGCTTTGAACTCACAGAGATCCACCCACCTCTCTCTCTCTAAAGGTGTGCACCATCATACCCTGTGTCATTCAGGTTTTTGGGTTTTTTTCCTTTTCTTTCTTTTTTGATAGGGTCTTGTATATGGGCCAGGCTGACCTTGAATTTAGCCTCCTCCCATCTCAGTTTCCTTAGTGCTGGGATAATGGGCGCCCAGCTTATACCCAAGCATTTAAAACAAACTGGGGATATTTTACACCATCTCTAAGGTCTCCTAAAGGCCCCACGCTGTGGTTCTGAGAGTAATGTAGGAGCAAACCGGAGGGGTGGATTTAGCTGACAACATAGGCCTCCTTTGGCCTGTATAGTGTTCTCTAAACTTGAAGTGGTTGCCAATAATTGAAAGTTCAGATTTCTAATTTCTCAGAAAAAAAAACAAAACAACAAAACAAAAAACCAGAGTGGAACACCAGACCCCACCAACCCAAATTCCTACATAGCAGGGGTTTACTGGATTCTCAATGCCATTTTTCCTCTCATAATCTAGCCCAGTGCCCCTTGCTCCTGTTTCCTGTGTGGCTCCTGTATAGGCGTAGGGTTTGTGTCCCCTGACCCACAAAAGCTTGTGACGACCTTGGCAACTTTCTGATCAGCGTCAGCTGCAAGCCTAGCCCTGAGAAGTGGCAGACAGCCACAAAAGCATATTCAGCCTTGGCCAGGAGTGTGAGACCCCAGTTTGCAGGGCTTTGGGTTGCTTTACAGAAGCTCTTACTTTGCAAAGATGATTCATTCAGTCTCTAAAGCCTCTGGGGTGGTGGTATTGGGGGTGGGGGAGCATCAGGCTCCAGTCAAGGTCAAAGGTAAATCATGTCTGGCATGGGCAGGAAGTCAGGAAGGAAGTCAGCTTTCCCAGCCGTGGTGGTCAGACAGCTCCTAATCAGGCCGTATTAAGCCTAGCACTGTTAGGAGGAGGGGAGAGATGCGTGAAGATTGGGTCAGATGGAGGTGGATTCTACCACTTTCTGCCCAGAGTTGCAGAACCACAGGGTTGGGAGACAGAGAAGTCAGAGGCAGCAGAAGCGGAACAGAAGCAGAAAGCTAGGAAGGACTGACAGGTCTGGCCTCGGGCACCAGCAGCTGGTGTACGTGTAATGCCCGTGAGATGAGAGTAGCTAGGACCAGTCTCTAGGAGCGACTCTGGGCATCCCCCCAACCCCCGGAGCTCAGGATCCTCAAATAACAGGGACAACCACCTGTACACACTCCAAGCTTGCAAGTATGTCTGATACACACAGATAGACACACAGACACACAGACATACACACGCACACACAGGCACGCACGCATGAGCACACACACATGAGCACACACACAGAGTCATCAGCCCAGAAATCTGAGCCATAAGCAAACTCACATAAACACTCTCGGTCTGCAGTGGCACACATCCACAGGTGTTCCTCCATACACGCCATCACAGTGGTTTTCGGTGAGAGCCGTCAGCTCATCATACAGAGATATTTCACAAACACTGTCAGAGCACCGGAAGTCCTTTTGGCAGCTAGCGTGGCTCCCCGTGAGAGTCTAGCACAGTAACCAGTAGCATGGGAGAGAAGTGAGCCTTGCGCTACAGGCACAGCTGAGTGCCAGCCTGCAGTGCCACCTACTGTCAAGAGAGTTTTCTGCACCTTGCCCTAAGGATAGAACTCAGGACACTGTCTCAGATACCCTTTCCAGCGAAGCTGCCAGCCAGGGGGCCAAGGAGTCCCCGTCCTCATCCTTGTCCTCCTCCATCTCCTTCTCAGACTCTGCTGAAGATAGGTGAGAAGCTGGCCTCCTTGGGGCAACACCACAGCATCAGAGAAGAAACTCGAAAGGCTGCATACCTGCTGGAAATCGATGGTCCTCAAGGGCAGCTAGTAAAACAGGTTTCATCTTTCCTGCCACCTCCAGCTGGGACAGGCTGCCTGCAATGCTGCATGAAGACTCTGAGGTCAAGTCTGGGCTTTGTAAAGGGGGCCGTCATGACACGGACGGTGGCAGTAGGTGGGACAGCTTGCCATGGCTGTAGCGGACTCTGGAACCTTCCATTGTGAGGATGGCTTTGTTGTTCCAGCGCTGCCCCCTATTAGCTGGGTGACTTAGCGCAAGTTACGGTAGTCTCTTGAACCAGTGTGGGTGCGACACCTCAAGAGAGCAGACACAGGCCACAGGGCTGGTACATCTTCAGGCAGGCTGGATCACAGAAAGATGCGTTCCCGGTGGAGGAGCGAGGGCAGCTGAGGTTCTCAAGGGCACCCAGACGCTTGGGGCAGAGCTATTTACCACATGTTTTGGGGGCGGGGATTTGACAGTGTCTGATCATCCCTTTGACTGTATGACACACATCAACTGAGCAGAGGTGTAACGTCAAGTCTGTTTTGGATTTGAACTTCTTGCTAGCTTCTACTTTCTTTCTAACATATCTTGCTATAGTCCCACGAAGGTAGTTGGGCCATCACATAGGGAGGGGTTTGCTTTTCTCTTTTTGTGATGGCATCTTATGTAGGCCAGACTGGCCTTGGACTGGCTACGTAGCTGAGGATGCTGACCTTCTGAGTGTTCCTGCCTTCACCTCTCCAGTGTTGGGATTATAGGTCCGGGCCATCATACCTAGCTTATGCAGGGCTGTGAGTTGAATCCAGGCTTTTGTGTTCAGGAGGCAAACCCTCAGATGTCCAACTACATCTCTCTCCCCCGAAGGGAGTTCTGTGGTAATCTTAGCAGACTCCATGCATAACAAACAGAGCTACTGTTCTGCTGAGTGGCGGTTCCACTGGGCCTGGGACTCTGTTGGCAAGCACTTCCTCAGAAGAGTGTTCTGCCAGACCCAGGAATGTGGTACTTTGAGCTAAAGGGGTCCAGTGTTCTGGGTTCCTCCGCCCCAGTGGTGCAGTCTAAGGCTGGGCCTGAGGCCTTGGTGCTCAGTCAGTTTTTAAATCTCCTGGCAACAGAATAAACAATGCTTCATGCTGCCAGGCTCCTCTTCAGCCCTTGAGACCAGAAGGAAGACTGTCTGGCTGCAGCCAGAGCCTGCCCCCAGGACTTCTGGCCTGTTATTCCAGCTCCAAAAGCTTTTGTCCAGGCTTGAGATGCTCGTTTGTGGCTTCGGTAATAAAATTTGGACCTTTCTGCACTGTCCAGGGATGTCTGTATCTATTAATGGTGGCTCCAGTGAAATCCACAGCTCTTTACTGCACCTTATCGTCTTGCTTCTGGTGTTGTACCATTCCTGTTTCCTAGGAAACCTGGGAGGGTTTTCCGTGTTCATGACAAGGTCCTGGGCACCAGACCTTACGCATCCCAGAGTACAAATTCGGCAACACCTGGTGCTGTGTTCATGGCACACAAGTCTTTTCTGACTGCCTAAGGACACTGTCTGCGCTCTGCACATCTTACAAGCTTCTTGTCACCACTGACTGTGAGCCTCAGGGGGGACCCTTCAAGGGGCTACCGTGCGATCCAGTGAGGATGAGGAGCACCCTGAGCTGGGCTTACCCTCTCACCCCCTTTTCGTTTCTTGGCAGCTATTCTTAGGTCACACAGCATCTCTGGCCAGCGTGTAGAACCATCATGGAGGAAGCCTCTTACAGACTCTGTTCTACCACCAGGCACCCTCTGCTGGCCAGAAGGGCCCTGGCTACAACGATGAAAATGACCCTGTGCAACGACGCCTTCACCTCATGCCCTTCTGGGTGCCATAATGCCGGTGGCTCCGTAAAGCGGCTGTGGCTGGTGTCTACCTCCAGTTCATCTTTGCCTTCCAGGAACAGCATGCCATAGATACAGACATACAAGACCCACCCATTGTTTCTCTTCTGGCCCAAGCTGGAGCTCATTTCCTGGAGCTCCTGGGTCTTCTTTTCCTTCCTTCCTGCAGCTCTCACCCCGAGACACACCATCCAGAACACGTACTCATTTAGATCCTGAGTCAAATGCCCAGAAGGACAGATGTCAGAGTCCCTGGTTGCCATTCACTCCACCTCCAGGCTCTCTGACGACAGTTCTAGGTTTCCTCATTGCTGAAATCCCCTCGAGAGCCAGGCAATAAGTACACACAGAAGCGCCTGCTTGCCCCTTCTTGTCTTCGCAGAGGACCAACCATCCCCTCTTCCACCCTTCCTCTGAGTGCCAGGGCTGCTTAGCAAAGAACAAGGACCGTCACTCGTCATGTAGAGAAGAAAGGGCTGAGGGATTCGTGCAAAGACGTAGTTCCTCCCAGGGAGGTCAGCTCATCCCAGAATCCTTTGCACAGCACTCCAGTGATAGCTCATCACCTCCGGGGTAGCTCTGACTGGCTTTTACTCACTATCCCCAGCAGGTTCGTGCTGGTGCATGTTCACCTCTCTAAGCCATCCCTTCCTTAGCATCTTCAGTCTCAGGTCAGACCTGATGCTTCCCACGTTCTCGCTGCAGCACCCTGCCCTCAGGCTCAGCCTAGACAACTTCTCACTTTAGGGCCTATGCTTTCTTCAAATTTGGGGCTAGAGTTCTCTTTCTCTGCTGGGAGAACGTCCTTATAGCATGACAGGTGGAAGTGATTGGCAGAACCAGGGCTGAGGTGAGGGGGTTGGCAGGCAGAGCTTTGTCTAAAAGCTGAAGGCAAAGGAAACCCAGCATTGGTAAGCCAGCTACTAAAGCCCTCTCCCAGGGGAGCCTGAGGTGCCCCTGTTGGCTAGAGGGGAGTTTGCGCGGGAGCTGCATAACTCCCTCACCTCTTCCCTCAAACCTTCCTGGTAGCAGCTAGCTGACTGTTCATGGCTCAGGTAGCAAATCACGGGATCAACAGGTCGCCTTGTACAGCGGTTCCCAAACACGGGAAGCTAGGGCTAGAGCTGCTGTGCAGCCCTGTGCTTATTTCCCACTTGGCGGCCCCCAGGGCTGAGGGGTGAAAAGCTGGAACCTAGCCGGTGTCCTGGCTCAGGCCAGAGAAAGGGCCATCATTTTTGTTAATTCATTCACTTAGCGTAATCTACATGGGTGCCACAGGTGCTAGCAGCCCGGCCCAGAATGGTCAATGTAGTGCATAATCTTAGAAAAGCAAGCTTCTTTGGCTAAAGAAGAGCTTTGAAAACCATCTAAAAGATGGGGGGCGGGGTTTAAACCAAGGCTTGTGAAAAAGAGGGACTTGAGTTGTGCGGTCCGTGCCAGGTCTTCTTTACATGTCAAATCTCCTCTTCTTCATCTAGCGTTCTTTGTACTACTACATGAGATGGTTTTCCTCTCAAGCCCTGTACTGCTCTTAGTTCCCCCCCCCCCCCCCCCCCCCCCCCCGCCCCCCCCCCCCCCCAATCTCTCCCCGAAGGCCACACTGCCCTGCAGAGCCATGCTTTCTCAGCCAGGATCATGGCAGTGTTTGTCCAGGAGCGATTGTGAGAATGCCAGCCCTGCCTTCCTAACTTTCTAAGAGTACCTGGCTCAGAGGGATGAGAGTAACATGCAGGAAGGTGGACGGTGAGGAGCCAGAATGGACCCACTTCCGGCCTCCCCAGACGAGGCCCGGAAGTGTGACAGGGAGCCCGGAACAGGGCGGCTCAGCTACTGTGTGGGCCCAGGGCCTGCTTTGCAGCGGCAGCCCGCCGAGGAGTCTGGGCCACACCGTAAGGCACATGGGCAGCCACTGTGCCCATCTCCTGAGCCCCAGCCACATGGAACATCTGGTCATCGAAGAAGATGTGCGGGCGGATCTTCTCAAGAAGGGGGCCCTTTGGTGCCCCTGCTAGGAATAAGGCCTCATCCGTCTCCAGGCCCCAGCTGCGCAGGGTCTTGAGGGCCCGGGCCCCAGAACTGGCCGCACTGCGCGCTGTCACCAAATAAGTGCGAATTGGGCACTCCAGCCGCAGGCCTTTGGAGTAGAATTTCTTCTGCAGTCTACCCAGTGCTTCCAGAAAGCCCTTTAGGGGGCCCTGCAGAGAAAAGGGGGTACTATTAGCTCACCTCTCCTAAACATTTTCCCTTTCATCCTAAAGCACCAGTGATTGACTGTCGGGGCGGGAAATCCCTAAATCCTTTGGTAGTTTTGCTCTGCCTGCTCAGGCTCCTGTGTGGTACCTATAGTCTGGAGTCTGTCTTAATGTGGTTGGGGCCCCGTCAGAATAATCATAACCAGAGCAACAGTTGCTACGAATATCCATTCATGTCTCCTGCCACGATCTATCCTGCAGCTCTGTAAGTGTGCTCATCTGTGCCCATCAGCAAAGAAGGAGTTAAAACTAGCTAGCAATGGGCACCTGCCAATCAGAACAGACTCTTTTGTCTGTCTGTGAACATCTGAGCCAGATGGGCCAGTGTGTAGCCACTGCATATGAGCCTGCCTGTGGACAGACACATAGGTGGTTCATGGTGTTGGGCCCAAGCTCTCTGAGGTCAGGGAAGTGCCCACATCAGTCAGGCTACCAAGGGTATGTGAACAAAGAACTCGACAATGTAGAATGCAGCTCATCTTCAAGGTGATTGGAAGCAAGGAGAGTGGGCTGCAAATCTTGGGGATTTACCTAGCTGCGTCACCTGGAGTAAGCGGTGTTCCTCTGGGTCTCTATGAACCACTTACTGGGAAGAGTGTCCTGCCTTGGGCATCTAGGTTTCTGTAAAAGCTCCAACTGAAGTTGCCAGTAGGGCTGGAGAATCCCATTGCTCCACCCACAGGGAATTTCCACCAAGCTCCAAGACTTGTTCTGTTCTCAGAGAGAGCCATTGAGAAATACAGGAGCAGGTTTCCTGAGCCACTATTTCAAGGCATGGAGAGCTGGCCCAAGGGAACCCACAGCACACTGGCGAAGCAGGGAGCTCTTCTCTCCCAGTGAAAGAAAACAGGGGCTTCCAGAGGGACAGGCACTTACTCAGAAAGAACTCTCAAGAGAGGAGCTGAGGGTTCCAGGGATAGGATGGTGGATTCAGAGGGTGTGTGTGTGAGTGAGTGAGTGTGTGTGTGTGTGTGTGTGTGTGTGTGTCAGATTTTGGGGGAGGGGTAGTAACTTCAGAGAGGGTTGAAGACTCAGAATAGGGGTGGGGGGGTGGGGTCCTCTGAGAGGTGATGGAGGCCTTAGAAAGGGGTTTGGAGAAACAGAGCAGGATGGCAGGGGAGGCTTCAGAGAGCTTCCTGAGAGATGCTTTGAGAGATGCTGGAGGCACCAAGACTTGGGGAATGGCACTTGAGTGAGGAGGTGGGACCCAGTGAAGGGGTGGATTCTCAGTGAAAGGAGTCAGGGGTAAGTGAGAGAGCTGAGGTTTAGAACAAGCAGATCTCTGGGTTCAAGGCCAGCTTGGTCTGCAAAGCAAGTTCCAGGACAGCCAGGGCTATACAGACAAACTCTTAACTTGAGAAATGAGAGAGAGAGAGGAGGCTTGAGTCTTGGTAAGAGGGTCTGGTGGGAATGTGGGCTTACTCAGGAGTTCAGGACAGGACGGGTTCTGGGGAATGAGGGATTACTCAGGGGTTCTGGGAATGCGGAGCACCTGTGCCAAAGGTTTGTTCTCATGGGCCTTCTCATGCTCGAAGAATCTGTCCAGCCCATGGGCCTTGACGATGCGCTCTGACTCATCGGAGAAGAGTACGGCGTCCCCATCGAAGGCCACGCGGAGCTGGCTCTGGGACACAACCACGTCCCTGCTGGGGCTGAAGATGGTGGCGGCTGCAATCCCTGGTCAGAGAGAGGTGAATGTTGTCTGTGTGCAGGCACAAGAGATGGCATCTCATGCTGTTCTTATTCCAGCAGCTTCTGGGACTGGTTCTACCAGAACCAAAGGCAAGCCTACCAAGGACCCATCTCGAACACATTTAAACACTGATAGTCCATGGATCACAGGCAGCAGCTAGAGCTTTGAGGCAGCACTGTGAGCTCCCCATCATGTCTAAAGGCTACCTCATCGATATCATCTCTGGAGGCGTGCTGGGCAGGTCCCTGAAGAGCTCTTTATCAGCCAGCATGAAGCAATCCAAATCCTTTAACACTGCAGATCACGCTGGTGTGAATCATCTAAACAACAGCCTTGGCTGGAAGCACAGGCCTCCTGGGTCACTGCTCTGTTTGGAGTTCCTCACCCTACGTGGCCGCCCCAGGTAGGGAAGCGCCCCTTAAGGCGCGGTCACTCCCTTACAGGTGATTCCAAGTTACATAGCTTCTCTCAGGCTGCAGCAGGGATGGGTGGGTGCACAGCCTGTCTACAGCCACCGAGCACGCGGGCACACTGAAGCCACTGCAGTTCAGGCTGTGAGATAATGTGCTTGGTCACGGGAGGCAGCATGAGCTACATGTGATAATGTATATGGAGGTCCGAAACCAGAGTTCCCCTGGGATGTAAGGTTGCCCCGCCCACCCCCAACCAGGGCTCCGGGTTGAATGTGGAGTCTTCATCTCTCCAAAGGCCACTCCGACCTTGCCCAGAGCTAGCAGTACGGGTCTTACAGTAGCTTCACTAGCCTGAGGACACCCAGAGCAGGACCAGGTCCCGAGGATCACCCTACACATGTACCTTCTCAGCTCTGTCAACCTAATGCCAAGATGACCCAAAGACCCCCTACCCTGATCAGGACATCCACCCAACCACTGTGTCCCTAGACCAAAGGTCAAAGTCCAAATGCGCAGAGGCACACCTACATGTTCGCTAGTCCCCAGACCTCAACCCAAGGGTGTGATGTGTCTAGAGAAACACTCTCTGGGTCCTGGTTAAAGAAACCCTCACAAACAAAGGGACAACAGGGAAGGGAAAAGAGGGCAGTTGACGGAGGAGCCCTGAGTGTTCAGCCTGAGTACACTTCCAGGCAAATGGGCTCTTTCCTCCTCTGTGCACTCCTGTTGGCAGGACTGAGACTACGGCTGTCACCCGAAACTGCCCCTTGAACGGAGCACATGGAATGGGCTACTCATTATTAGTACTTACTTCTGAGTCCCCTAATCTCATCGTGGCACTGGACAGCCCAGATGTGGAGATGACCATTTTTGAAAGTCTACCACTCAGGTTGGGCTAAATCTGGATCTCTTTCTCATTGGCACAGGGATAGGTAGAAGCTTTCTGGCCACATGGGATTCAGAACTCCCATCAGCCCAGAGGAATCTTAGAAAGCAGTAGCTTTCGGGGTTGGAAGGAAAGTTCCCATGGAAACAGAAGGCTAGGTGATGCTGATGAATATACATGGCAGGAGAAGGGGAAGAGGATCATCAGGTAGGGCTTTGTTTTTACTTTACAAGACAGATCATGGGAACAGATGCACGGTTCCCCTTGCAGTTACCTTGGTAACCCCCGAGCCTGTTCAGAGCTTTGGGACCAGGCTTCTCACCACTGGGACCTCTTTATGCGTGGGGAAGCATCCCCATATCCTCCCTTCTCAACCTGACTTACCCTCATCAATGGCTTCTCGAACTTTTTCTGCATCAGCCGACAAGTAGAGGTTGGTGTGATAGGCTTTGAGGTAGCAGATGGGGCTGTTCCCTCCTGTCATGCAGAATCGCTCAATGAACAGGTCTGTGGAGGCAGAGAGGCCCATATGAGGCCAGGGTCAAACTTCACTCCCCATAACAGTTTCTCTGTGCCTGAGTGGTGAGGCAGCAGAGCGACTCTGCTTCAGCCTAGCATCCCTGCTCCAAGCCTCTCCACTCTTCTTCAAGGAAATAGTAAGACACCTGGCTCATGGCATCCCCACCTAGTCAGGGAATCATGGAGCCTCAAAAGATGGACTGGAAGACTCTATCTGCCTGGTGGTTGCTGATTGGATAGGGGTAGGCTCTAGGCCCAGCTGAGCCAATCAGAGTCCAACCTGGATAACGCTCTCATAACTGCAAAAGCTGTGAAATGGTTGCTGGAGGACAAGTGGCTGCTATCCTCAGCCCACTGATTTACCATCACTACCCAAGTTTCTTATACAGGACAGCTGTTCTCCTCACAGTCCACAATAGAGGTTAATAGCTGACCCCACAGGGGTCCTCCAGGGTCCTGCCCAAGAATGGAGTGCTATCTCTTCTGGTTGCTCAGCACCTCTCACACTCAAGTGACTTGAAATCAGTGTTTAAAATGCCAGCTGGAGACTAAGGGTGTAGCTCAGTGGCTGAGCACACACCTAGCCTACATAGGCCCTGGTTGCATTCCCCTCAGAACCCAAGGTAAATATATACATCTTTAAAGTAGTGAATGGGAGCTGGAGGGATGGTTCAGTGGTTAAGAGCTCTTGCTGCTCTTCCAGAGGACCCGGGTTCAGTTCCCAGTAACCCACACGGCAGCTCACAACTCCCTGTTACTCAAACTCCAAGGAATCCAATGTGTCTTCTGACTTTCAAAGGTGCCCTGACACAGATGGTATGGCTTACACACGCACACAAGTTTAATCTTTTTTGTTTTGTTTCACAGAGGTGGTGAAACCAGGTATAGTACCTGAATCCCCAGCACTCAGGAGGCAGGAGCGAATAGTGGCACATGTTCACAGTGTCTGAAAGTCCAACCCTGGGAAAATTAGGACAAGAGGTTCTCAAGTCCAAAGTCAGTCTGCACTACGAAATAAGATCCAGTATCAAAATTAGTAAATTAAGTAAATTAAAATAAGATAAACACATTAACTGGGTTGTTGGCTACTTGAAATAAGATCTTGTAAAGCTGTCAATATAGGTGGGTTGGTGTTGGGGGTTTCTCCTATTTTTAAAAATGACTTATTTATTTTTACTTTATGTGCATTGGTGATTTGCTTGCTTGTATGTTTGTGTGAGGGTGTCAGACTCCCTGGAACTGGAGTTACAAGCCAAGTCCTCTGAAAGACCAGCCAGTCTTCTGAACCACTGATTCATCTCTCCAGCCCCTGTTTTCCCCCTTTGAAAAAACGTTACGTTTGCGTGTTTTGCCTGCGTGTGTGTCTACGCACTGTGTGCACACGTGGTGCCTGTGGAAGCCAGAAGATGGCCTGGAGCTGTTCGGATTTCCTGGAACTATAGTCACAGATGATAACAAAGGAAAAAGCTTGATAAAGAGTCACAAGGGCCCTGTGGCCCGGGGAAAACACAAGCCCAAGAGAGATCGCCAAGACTTGAATGTTGGCCTTTCTAGGTCCAATTTTCCTTCCTTCCTGGTGGTTCTGGCAATGTACTCCTTTCACTGGAAGCTTTCAACCAAAAAGAGCTTGTCCAAAAAGAGAAGTGTCCTTTCAGGGCTGGAGAGATGGCTCAGGGGTTAAGAGCACTGTCTGCTCTTCTAGAGGACTCAGGTTCAATTCCCAGCATCCACCTGGCAGCTCATGACTGTCTGTAACTCTAGTTCCAGGGGATCTGACACTCTCACTCAGACATACATGCAGGTAAAATACCAATGCACATAATAAAAATAAATAAATCATTAAGAGAGAGAGGGAGAAGTGCCCTTTCACTATGAACTGCCCCTCATTCTCTTATTAGCCTTGTGAGGCTTGGTTAGTTTCCTACAGGTAGCAAAACTGGGGCCGTGAGGCAGTAAACACAGGGAGTCGGGCCTGTCCAGTGTGGGCTGCAGCTGGCTTGTGCCAGTTTTTAAGAGTTAGTTATTAAATATTCAGGAATTTTATGAGCCAGTTATGTTGATCAACCACGGGTGGCCGGAAATCAGTTCTACTCCTAGAACTGGTAGCATTTCAAATTCATTTCGTTTTTGTTTTTACAGGTTTTTGTTGGTGTTTGTTTTTCTAGACAAGGTTTCTTTTTGTGTGGCTCTTGGTTCTCCTGGAACTCACTTTATCAACCAAGCTTGCCTCCAACTCAGAGGTCCACCTACCTCCGCCTCCAGAGTGCTGGCATCCCAGGTGTGATGCCCATCACCACACACAGCATTACAATCTTGTATTATTCTATCTATCTATCTATCTATCTATCTATCTATCTATCTATCTATCTATCTATTTATTTATTTATTTATTTTGAGGCAGGGTCACATGTATCTGAAGATGTGCTTGAACTGCTGATCCTTCTGTCTCTACTTCACTGACTCCACAAGGGCTGGGATTACAGGTTTGTATGCCACTGTGTTGTTTTGTTTTGTTTGTTTTGTTGTTGTTTGGTTTTTCTCTGTAGCCCTGGCTGTCCTGGAACTCCCTTTGTAGACCAGGCTGACCTCATCGATCAGCCTGCCTCTGTCTCCCAGTGCTGAGATTAAAGGCGTGAGCCAGCACCACCACCTGGCTTGTTTGGTTTTTAATACCAGGGCTTCGTGCATGGCGGAAAAGCTCTCTACCAATTAAGCCACACCCCCAACTCCTTGTTTGTTTGTTTGTTTGTTTGTTTGTTTTGAAACAGGAGCTCATGTATCTCAGGCTGGCCTTGAACTCACTATGTAGCACAGGAAGACTTGGAATTCCTGTCCCATCTCCCAACTGTAGGTATTACACGCATGTACTAACCTAGTTTTCGTGCAGTGTTGGAGAGTGAACCCAGGGCTCTCTGCCTGCCAGGAGAGCGCTCCATCAGCTGGACTGCAGCCCCAGCCTTATTTGTTGGAAAAGACCAGGTTAAAAGTACAGTACAATGGAATACCAGGTTGGCAGCACATCACTGGGTTTAGGATGGCAGTACAGCTGGACCATCTGACCAGTGTGACCCTGCAGAGGCGTGGCCTCCCACAGGGAGTGTGTGTGGCAGGGACATCCCATGGCCACCAGCCTCATGCTTACCATAATGATTGATACTGTTGATGAGACGAACTCCTACTTGAGCGTGGTTGTTGGTCATGAGGACAATGTCAAAGATGTCTTCACTATCGGGGTACAGCTCCCGAAGTCGCCTGTTCACAGCCTCCAGGGCCTGGAAGGGAGAGTGCAAACTCCAGTTCAGAGTTCCAGGGATTGACAGGTGGAGCTGGTGGCCAGGGATCCAGTGAGAAAGGAGAGGGGAGGGAGGCCAGGGCCTGGCTTGGTTTGGAATGAGATCTGTGCACACCGCCACCTTCTAAAGCCATTTTCCACCATCACTTGGCTTGTTCACTGCTCATTACAAGTGGATAGAGGGGGATAGCTTTCAAGCTAGTTACCATCCTGGGGCTTCATCAGTCCTAGGGGAGGGTAGCCTCTTCCCACAAAGGCTCAGTCCTCTAGTTATGGCGCTGCTTCTGCCAGGCAGAGCTTCTTACAAAGGCACCTGTGTGAGCTACTTCCAGAATTGGCCCCTCACCTTCACAAAGGGGAAGGCAGGCCCGGGGCTGAAGGGCTCGTTCTCGTGCTCCAGCTGGTAGCGGACGTACTCCTCTACGCCCTGCTCCGTGTAGATCCTCTGCTCCTCGTCCATTCGGAACAGCGCTCGAGAGGACACAGCGATGGTGACTGCATTCTGAGGCTTTGGCTGTAGGAGGGACGGTAGGACAGGCGGTCACTGCCCAGAGGCAGATAGATGCACTTGTGCAAGCTCCTCCTGGACCCAGGGATGTGGAGAAGGACACGGCCCTGCTCCTAAGAAAGGCAGCCTGGGGCAGAGGCAGACGCTGGGCTGGACCCTGCTGGAGACTGACTTCCAGTGTAGGAGCATGACAGGATGGAGAGGCATGCCCTCGGGGAGCTCGTGATATTGTGTTGGCCATCTGGACCTCAGAGGGAAATGAGTACATGTATGTAGGTAGCCAAAGTCAGGCCACGCTGAGCTGACTCCCAAATGGTTTCCATTATGAAGGAAGAGCGGCATGCCCTCAGGAAGAAATTAGTGCCCAGACAGTAATTATATAAGAAAAAAAATTGTTTTAATCTCCAGCCTGGATCTGTGTCCTGAGCTCCAGACTCACATCTCTAACTGCCCCAGTCAACCAACAGACCAAGAGACCCTCCAGCTTACAGTGCCTGAGGTGGAACACCCCATCCTCACCCCAAAACCCAACCCCTCTGCCCTTGCCTCATCTTGAGCTCAGCTCCACCATCCGGCTCACCACTTTCCGGTCAGACCACCTAAATCAGGAAGCAAACCTTCACTCTTCCCTCTTTCTCCACTCACTCCCCCATCAATGAACCATCCAAACCCCCCATGCTAGGAACCAGCCCACTTCTTTCTTCTCTTCCACAGCCCAGGCCACGGTCGCCTCTCACCCTCTCCAAATTGGCAGAGGCTCTGTCCGAAGCAGACCCGTGGTCACAGCTCTCTTCCTCAGCGGTGCAGAGTCAGGGACACAGCCCTTCCTACAGGCCAAGAAGTCCTTTGCAACTGACCTCTACTTCCTTTTCTACTCCCAGCTTCTGCTTCCCCACCTTTCTTGCACCTTCGCACACCTTCCCCTTGTCCTCTGACTCCTGAACACGACGTCCCCGCCCCTTACAGTGCAATTTCCCACACCTCATGCTCTCGCTCTGGGGCTCCACCACTTCAGCTGGTTCCTCTATCGAGTTCTCCCTTACCCTGACGGAGGGTTCTGGTAGGAAGACATGACTTCTGCCATCAGAGCTCGGCAGGGGATGGGGAGAAGAACTAAGCAAGCAGGACTAAGAGGCAGGGGATGGGCAGGAGTGACAGGTGGAAGCGAGGTCTCAGTGACTGGGCTTCGGGGGAAATCTTTGGAGGAGAGGAGGCCTTTGAGGAAGACCTTGAAGGAAGCGCACAAACCAGAAGCCTTCACAAAAGTGAACAGAGGCCAGGGCAGGGGAGAGTATAGACGAGGCCAGAAGGAGAGGGTAGGGGCTGGATTTCAAATGGCATCCCTTCCCAGATGCTAAATCTGAGCGCATCCCCCCCAAATCTCCTGTTGAACTATAACCCTGAATGTGGTAGTATTGAGGCGGAGCCTTTGAAGTGGTTAGGGCTTTTCTTAGAAAAAAAGACACCAGGATTTGCCTTGACTATTCCACCACGTGAAGACGCAGTGAGAGGCTGCCATCTTTAAACGAGAAAGATGACCCTCATCTTTTGGCTCCTTAATTTAGGACAACCAGCCTCCCAAAGTGCAAGAAATAATTTCTATGGTTTAAAGTTTAAGTCACCCAGTCTGTGGCACTTTGATACAGGGACCCCAATGGACCAAGAGACCTAACTTGGACAGGATGGGGTGAGGAGCGAGCTTGCCACCATGGACAGCAGCTGTAGCCTGACTGATTTCTGGGGAGCATCAGAATATGGATGTGTGGGAAACTCATGGACACCACTTCTCTGTGACCGTGACAGTCATGATCCCTACCTTACAGGTGAGAAGAGAGTGGCTCAAATTGAAACCAAGACTCATAAGTGGAGCTAAAACCCCAGCTTGTTCATGGTAATCTTCTGGATGATTTATTCAGCCCACTGTACACCATCACATGTGGCTTTTACATAGATGCTGAAAATACAAACTCAGGTTCCCTGTGTTTGTGAGCCAGGCACTATACAGACGGATCCCTCTCC
Organism: Psammomys obesus; assembly: GCF_907164565.1. NCBI lineage: Eukaryota > Metazoa > Chordata > Mammalia > Rodentia > Muridae > Psammomys > Psammomys obesus. The sequence goes on along the minus strand of NW_026591598.1, from coordinate 2,400,733 downwards.
CTGGTCCCTAAATTCACTTAATTTTAATGAATTTAAGCAGGTTCCTGTGGATAATGGCCAGAGAGGCCTCAGAGCCTCTCAAAACGGGAATGGAAAAACCAAAAATTTCCACAAAGTTATGTAGTTGACCACAGCTTGTATTTAGCTTTTTAACCAAGATGGTGTAAATGGGGGCTGGAGAAGTGGCTCGGTGGTTGAGAGCATTGACTGCTCTTTCAGAGGACTCAGGTTCAATTCCCAGCACTCACATGGCAGCTCACAACTCCTGGAAGTCCAGTTCCAGGGGACCCAACATCCTCACACAAATATGCATGCATGTGAAACACCTATGCACATACAATAATTTTTTTAAAAGGTGGTGTAAATGACCAGTGCGGCCAATGGAAGACGACATGGCAGAGGCGTCCCTTCTCTGAATCTCAACCCAAAGCTTTTGCCAGTGTCTGACCACCTGTATGCCAGTATGTTCTTGGGCCGGGCATTTCTCAGCTGCATCAGCACTTGGGAGCCTTAGGGCCAGAGCTGTCATTCCAGCAAAGACAGAGAACCCAGTTCCCTCCATCCACTTCACGCAGGCTCTGAATCCAGCTCCAGCCCATGTAGCCTGCCAAAGCCTTTCCTTCGCTTTCCGTCCCGCAGGTCCTGCCACACTGCTGGGTCTCGGGTCTCCTTTAGGTGAGTTACCCAGAATCCCTCAGATCCTACTCCCAGCCATCGCAAGAAAGGATGCCTTGATTGCCTCGATCTCTGGAGTGTCTACTTCCCTGTCACAGATGAGGAAATAGGGCCAGAGAGGGTCAGGGTAATATTCACACAAAAACAAGATGAGAGTTCAAGTCCCTAGCCTCCGGTTTGGCCTCTGTCCACATAACAGCCCTCTTGATAGGATCCTCCCAGAGAACTTCACCTTTCGTTACTTCAACAACTTCCCTGTTTACATCTCAGCCTTTCTTCCTATATTTGGAAGAAATGAAGGGAAGCATTGTGTCCTCATCCTGTGCTGTTCCATGGTGGGACACTCTTCCCCTGGAAAGTGACAGTCCCCAGGACAGGACCCTGACTCCTTCTCAATCACTCTTATACGACCTATGTGGGATGTGCCTCAGGAGCGCAAGCCCCTGGAGGTTGTCCAGCTTCCAGGTGGGTCTGAAAAACAGGTGACAGGATCTGTCCAGAACCAGGAGGAGCTGAGTCCGTGTAGACTGGTCCTCTCCTGCCTGGCCAGGCTTCTTAACATCCAACTCACATGTACACCCGAATCAGAGAGTCTGTTCCAGGCTAGGAGCTGGGTCAGAACAACCCGGAGGCTCATCTTGCGAGTACTGAGCTGTAGGGAGCTGTGGTCTTGCCAGCTCTCTTGAGATTTAGGCTGATCGTTGTGGCTTGGGGGTAAGAGTAGGAGAATTAACAGAGGGCAACCCAGTGCCACTGGCCTGCCTGAGGAGCTCCCGCTTAGACCAACAATCTGTCCATTGCACTCACGATAGGAGCGTAGCCAAAGAAACTGTTATTTCTGGAAGGACATAGGAGGGATGCTGGGAGAGAGGAGGACAGGATAGCTCTGAGTGAAGGCCTCTGACCACAAGAGGTGAGGGCCTCTGATGGTCTTCACTAGGACAAATATTCTACTCAAGCTCTTGGGAATGAAAACTAGCCCCACCAGGCCCATGAGGCTTACAAGCCTGTGGGAAGAGGGGCTATGGACAGGAAGGATAGGAGCTGGGAATGTCACCTAATCAGACTAGGGTTCAAGGGCTGATGAAGGAGCCATGGCTGATTATGGCCTGGTTCTCTGATACTTGGGAAGGAAATGGTCTTTGAACATTGAAGATTCTCTCCTGTTTTCCAGCATTCATCTCTTCCCCAAGCCTCAGGCCAGGACATCAGTCTTGCTTTTCTATCTCCATGGCATGACCTATGCCAGACCCGCCCTTTCCAATCCACCCGATAAACAGCCCAGTGTGATCTTTGTAAAATGAAAATGGAACCAAGTTAATCCCTGCTAAAGAATTAAAAAAGGATCCTGCAACAGTGCCATTACGATTGTCATATTTTTAAAGGTAGGTTGACCTTTTTAGCCAAATGAATTCTTAGGAAGAACCCCTCAACCCCCAATATGAGTAAGCCAACTATGTAACTGCTTTAAGTCTATTTTACAATTCAGATCTGATATCTACCCATCTACATGACTGTATCTGTGACAAAGCTAGCCAACGAAAACAGTTTGGACAGCAAGGCATTTGAAAGGAGGAGTTAGGATGCTACCACAGACTCAAGCTTCAGTATACAGTCAATTTTACGCTTCTGCACAGTTCCGAGAAGGTCCTGATTTGCACCACTAAACACCTGAAAATGGAAAGAGCTGATTTTTCAAATATTTAAAGGTTCTTTTTTTTTTAAAGAATGAAATTGGATTCACAGATCTGAAGACTTCCTCAGACATGGGGCTCCACAGAACCTAACGTCAAAGCCTCACTCTCACTAAATAAGGTCCAGGCCCCTTCTCAAGGATCTGAGACAGAGCTGTCCCTGGGCCGGGAGCCCTCTGAGTCCTTGTAACACTCCCGCCAAAGATCCTGCATTTCCCACTCAGTATGGATTCTGAACAAGGTTCTCACCTTCAAAGACAGCTCTTTGCTTTGCTGTCCCCACTCCCTTCCCGTTCCCCCCCACCCCGCCCTCCATCCCCTCCCCCCAGGTCTCCCAGGAGGCCCCACCCACTGAAGCCTTCCCCAAAGCCTTCTCTGTGGCGGTCAGCCCTTCTCCAGTTGCTCCCACAGCATCAAGTGGCATTTCCCCTCTCTAGCCCTGTAGACAGGCAGGGCACAGCTTATTATCTTCAGTCACCAGGATGAGCCAAGGCCTAGAGGTGACTATGGTTGGGATGGCCTCCTGGGTAAAGTCACTGGAGTGAAGCAGTGGGAATGCTTTAAGGTCAGACTGGGGGTCCTTGTGAAATGCCTCTGGGCCAGCTTCTATTGTCAATCCACTGCCCAAGCTCTCAGGTCTAAAGTGGTGGTGTGAGCAAAGGCTAAGGTATCGTGAAGGTGAAGTGGTCGGATGGAGGAAGAGGGAATTTTTGCCTGTGCGTGAAGTTGCAAAGGACTGATGCCACCACTGAAATTCCTGTTTGTTAACGCCCCCCACCCCCACCCCCCCGTCAGAAGCAATGTCTAAGGCCTTGGGAGATCAGAGCCTGGAAGAGAAACCCTGAGCCTGAAGCAGGTAGCATTCCTCTAAGATGCAGGGAGAGGGTCCTGGGTCTGCAGTTCGAGCCCAAGGGCCCAGGCTTCGGTCGGGAAGCCCAGCTGGCTGCACCTGAGAGCGCAGCGAGCATCCGGGGTTTCTAGAGTCCAGTTACTGAGCCCGGGTCGCCGCTGCCCCGGTGCTGACCAGCCGTGCCAACAAGTGCTGTTCGTGCGCTGGGCTGCCAGCATCGGGAGGGGGACAGGCCCCTGATGACAGCATGGGGGAGGGGGACCCTGGCGTGGAACCTGAGCCCGGGATAGGGGAGGAAAAAAAACCACCGCCACTAGAGCACAGCTCCCAAAATAAACTCGAGCCCGAGCCAACCGCTGGGCACATTCTGGAGCGGAGGAGCTGTGTCCCCTCGGGGAGGGGCTCCGCAAGTCCCTTCTCAGAGGGCTTGAGACCCTTTCCTGGAAGCGGCCCCTCCCGTGTCCCCCAAACCCAAGCCCCACTTTTACCGATTTGGGTTTCTTCTTGGGCGAGAGGTTGTCGTAGAAAGTCTTGGCTTCCTCCCAGCGCGGCGCCGCGGCGGTCTCTGCCCCCGGCCCGGGTTCGCGGGCCTCCCGGGGCTGTCCGGGTTCCATGCTTCGGCTCGGCGCGGCTCCGGTCCGGCAGGAGCAGACGGCTGCGGAGACGGGGAGCTGGCGGGACTGAGCTGCGGGAGGGAGGCGCGTCCCGGGCGGGAGAAGCAGACGGGCAGGGCCGGGAGGGAGTGCGAGTGAGTCCGCCCCGCCCACCGGGGGTGCGGGACCCGCAGGTTCAAGCCGCCGCGCGGTGTTTAGGGCAAGGCTGACCTCTGGTTCCCCGGCCGACCTGTGTCTGAAGCCAATGGGGGGCAGGTGCCGCCTGCTTTTCTGGAGCAGGCCGGCTGGAGCCGGGCTCGTGGGGTGCTACGGATTCAGGGTTGTGGGGATGGAGTTCAAGGGTACCGAGAGCAGAGGAAGCCTAAGATCTTTCCCTGCTAATACGGTGATTCCCATAGCAGACAGGCCCACTCAGCTAACAGGCCCACTGCCCCTCCGATGCCAGCGTCCCGGGACCATGCGCCATCAGTCGCCTTTCCCCAAATCGCAGACCATCCTTGGGCCCGGAGGAGTGGTGGATGGACAGCTTCCATTCATAAACAGGGAGCCTCATTACAGGTAGGGGGAAGTGTGGGACCGAAGTCTTTCCTTCACAGGAGGAGGGGCTTTTGAATCCAAGGCGTTGTCATGCTCTCCCAGTGGGCGACGCAGTCCAGAGCGAATTCCAAGGGGACTCTAAAGCCGGGTTCGTGTCGGCTCCCCTGTTGGCCAGCAGAGGGCGTGCATTTCCAAGTCCAGTGTGATGAACTTGGGGTGGTTCCAGTTGTGAGGTAGCTAGAGGAAGGGAAATGGGGGGGGAGGAAATTGTTTGCTCGGATCAGGAACAGAGCGGAGCTCCGTCCAGCCTCCACCGTGTCCTAGAAGGAATCAAGTAAACCTTGTTTTGTAGGGGTCTCCTCCCTCAGGGGAGGCCCCGGGGGCCCAAGAAACTTACAAGAATCCGGAAGCCCAAGGAATTTTAAAGACTTGGGGTTCCCTCCCAACTCTGAATAGTAAAGTAAACCTCTGCCGGGAGAGGAGAGCACCTTGGGTGGTGTAGCCGCCTGCAAGCCGCACCGGGAACTCCACAGCTGCAGCTTTCCTGAGTCATCGCGGATGCTGGGCTTTTGGGTGACACGGTTTCCAGAGTTGCCCAGGTTCCTGTAAATAACCCTCACCCACACACCTACAAGTCACCCCAGTGAACTCATCAGCTCAAGGCTGGCCTTGGACGGGATCACTTTGGGTGCCGCCCTTTATCTAGAGTGGATAGAAATATCTCCTCTGGAAAAGCAGTAGCATAGATTTGGAGGAGGAAAAACAACAAAAAAAGTTGGGAGAGGTAGGTTCAGAGGTATCCTTTTCCAGACTGGGATGGATTGGGGCGGGGGGTGTGTGTTTAACCCATCCCCAATAATTTAGATCTGTGTGACTGGCTTGAAAAGATGACCTGGGCCAGTCAAAATTTCCCTTTCTTTAGGATGTGGGGTTGGGTGGTCGGTCAGCCTCAGGCTTGACGGAGGATGCTGTGAAGTGCAGCCATCTCCCCAAAAGGTCTGGATGAGGCTCTGGAGCATGGCTATACTCGGTCTAAAACAGACGGGATGTGGGCACAGAAGTCTGTAAGCAGACGGAGGTGACCACCAGGTAAATATGGAGAAGGATGGACAGAAGACCCCATGAGAGAAACCCACTGCCCTGAGAGGGAGCTGGGTCTGGTCACAGTTCCCTCAGTCCTGGCTGCCGTGGCTATTTCCAGATTTCCGTTGTACCCTCTATTGAGAGGTTGAATAAGCAAGATTTGATTGAGAAGTGGGTGACTCCCTGCAACAGGGCTAGGGTCCAAAGATGGATTAGCTCAATTTTCCACGGGTTCTTCCGGCTCTTCCAGAGAAGAACGTTGATAGCTATTGGTTTTGCTTGATGCAACTGCTTTTCTCAGCCTTTTCCTCTAAGAAGCTCTGTCTCCCCAGAGCTCGAGGAGCAGCATGTACTGAGGCTGGGTCAACCATTTCTCTGGACCTTCTGACTGATACAGGAATGATTGTGTTCCCCTCCGGGGCAGTCATATGGATGCTGGGAGACTTGGGTTTGTTTATTTGTTGAAATAGTGTCTTGTTTATGTAGTCCTGGCTGTCCTGGAACTTCTGTGTACACAAGGCTGCCCTCAAAATCACAGACATCCTCCCTTGAGGTTTTAACTTTGGCCAATGTGAACAGGAGACCCATCATTCCCTTCGGCAGGTGAAAGACTGCGGAGAAACCTGTCTCAGTCAATGAAGTTAGAGAGAGGGGGGAGGGAAGAGCAGACGGTGGGGAAGGGTCCAGTGGGGCAGGAACGTCTAATTGTGTGAGCCAAAAGCCTTGTTCTCGTAGGCATGTTTAACTCATGGTTTTGTTTCTGTTGTTTGTTTGTTTGTTTGTTTTAAGGCTTACACCGTAGCTAACGCTGTCCCAGAACTCACTACGTAGCCAAAGCTGGCCTCAAACTCAAGACAATCCTCTTGCCTCGGTCTCCTGAGTGCTGGGTCTGTCGGGATACGTGCTCCGTGCCCGGTACTTTCATTCACCTGACGGCAGAAGTCCTGCCTAATTCGTGCCTCTTTGCTCACACCGACAGGGTAGGTGTGTCTTCTGTGCCATCAAAGAACCCTGCCCTGTCTTACATTCAGTTCCTTTCAGAGCTTTGCCTAGAGCTCATGTGAAGGGTTAGAGAATCGAGCTGCCACTGTCCTTTCGACCCCCCTGGGTTTCCGAATGTCCTCCTGGCTTGCATGGTTCTCTCTGAGAGCTAGCTGGCTATAGGGATTCCTTGGCTTTGCCTTCCTACACTCCTGCTGGCTGGCACTGTCTCTCGATGTCCAGTGCCCCATCAGATGATAAACTGTGAAGAGACCCTCTAACATGTTGGTTCTCACCCTTCCTGAGGCTGTGCGACCCTTTACTACTCATGCTGTGGTGACCCCCCAACCATAACATTATTTCTGTTGCTATTTCATAACTAATTTTGCTACTGTTGTGAATCGTAATGTAAATATCTGTGTTTTCCAACCATCTTAGGCCACCCCTGTGAAAGGGTTGCTTGACCCCAAATGGGTCACAACCCACAGGTTGAGAACCACTGTTCTAGGACATTCACATACCTGATCTGCACTCCTGGGCATCCTGCCCCAGCAGGTCTGGCCCCATTGGCTGGTATTTAGTGAGATCCGTGGCCTGTATCATCTCTTCATGTAACCCTTGGCTCTTTACCTCTTGTTATCTGTACCAGGAAAGACTCTGGGCTTTCTATCCCCTTTCACATTCTGGTTTGGGTTTGCTCCCATAGCTGAGAAAGTACAAGTAGCAGTGGCCTCGATGCCAACACATCTGATTCAAGGCCCCAGTGCAAAACAGTGATTCTTTGAGCCTTCACTTCCCTCTGTGGAGGAAAGCAGGTTGTATACTGGTCGCTTTGTGCCGCTATGACAAAATACCCATCGGAAACCAGTTAAAGGACTTAAGATTTTTACTTTGTAGTTTTCGAGGGCTTGATCAAGCAGAGCTGGAACAAACACCTGCTGTTTCTGAGTCCAGAAAGACGCAGGGTGTCCTGGGAGTGGAGCAGGAAGGTGGCTAGGGACCCTATACCCACAAGGATCCACCCCTAGTGACATACCTTCTCCAGCTAGGTCCCCCCTTCATATCCAGACCGTAAGAGAGACTTAAATGCGCGTGGCCACACAGGAAGGTTTGCCGACTTCATGGACTGTGTAAACACGAGGGGCCATTGCTGGAGGGTCGCAAGTCTTCACAAAGATGGCGGCAAGGGGAGCCAGTGGCCCAGAGAGGAGCAATGGTTTACATGAGTACGCAGACTGAGAGATCCCAAGGAAGGGATTCCGAGTGGCTCCAGCATGGATGCAGGAGCTTAAGATCAAGGCTTCCGAGCTCACTGGTGCCAGACAATGCAGGGCCCTGAGGGATATTTAAGCTACAGATCATAAGGCAGGGGAAGGGCCCTTGAAGAGCGGGCAGGATGTGTCACCCTGGCTTGCAGGCGAGGAAGAAGGCAAGACTGAAGGTAGGAGGTGCCTCCACCTGCCTGGCGAGAGATTATGAGGGATCTGAGCAGAAGGCAACGCAGGACCTTTGCATCTCCAGGCAGGCAGGGGACGGGACCTCCCATCCCTGCAGAGTGGCTTCCTCTGGGAACCGGAACTTCAGGTTCTCTGGCTTCTGAGCCAGCTCCTCTAGTTGGTGGTTACCCTGAGGGAGGTCAGCAGCCTTCCTCATCCTAATTGCTTCCTGCCGGGAAGGCTGCCTTCTTCCCCAGGCGTCCTTGAGGAAGCCCTTTCGAAAGCAATGGAGCGTCTCAGAAGGAAGCCAGCACCTCCACCTGCCACTGCTGCCTCCGGCTTGTGGAGGGGACATTCCGAAAAGAGCCTTCCACCACTTCCTCCCATGCTGCTCCTACCACTTCTGGGTCAGTTTAAGAGCTCTCAGGAATTAGGCTGGGTTCAGTGTGGACGGTGGAAACAGGTGTATACCAGTGATTCTGACCAGCCCGGCAGGTGAGGGCTGAAATCCATCATGAGCCTGACTTGTTAAACTGAGCACACTGGATGTCAGGGCAAAGAGGAAATTGCTCTCTCTCTCTCTCTCAAGACAGGGTCTCACTATATATGGACTAGGTTGGTCTCTGAACTCACACAGATCTGCCTACCTAAGTTCTGGGATTAAAGGTGAGCGCCACCACGCCTCGACATATTTTTCTAAGGAATCCAAGGTGCTGTTCTCTGTTTAGCTGCATGCTTTCTTCTGCTCAGAAGAATGCCTTTTCTTAATTTGCACAGAAACAACATACTGACCATTGCCCAGCTTGTCGCCATCAGCTGCTATCCACTCATGGATTCTTCAGGTGCCGTCTACCAATGTCTCCTGCCATCAGCACCCTCTGGGCATGCTGGAACACTCCTGTCATCCCAGTGCTCGGGACACTAGGGGATTAGGAAGGCAAGGCCAGCCTGAGATGCACAGTGGGACCCTGTCTTAAACAAACCAACCAACCAAACAAACAAAACACAAAGCAACCATTCCCCAGAGACACAAAGCCTGTGATCCCAGGGTTGAAAGGGAGAGGCCCGGTTGCCAGTTCTGGTTTGGAGGCCCAGACCTACACACATACATATGTATATACATACATACATACATCTATATGAGTGCTCTATTTGTATGTATGCCTACATGATAGCCTATGTGATAGCAGAGGACATCAGTCAGAGGAGGGCACCAGATCCCATAATAGACAGTTGTGAGCACCATGTGGTTAATGGGAATTGAATTCAGGACCTCTGGAAGAGTAACCAAGTGCTCTTAACCAGTTTTTGTTTGTTAGTTTTTTGAGACAGGGTTTCTCTGTGTAGCGTTGGCTGTCCTGAACTCCCTTTGTAGACCAGGCTGGCCTCGAACTCACAGAGATCCACCTGACTCTGCCTCCCCGAGTGCTGGGATTAAAGGCATGCACCACCAAGCAGGGCTCTGCTTTCCATTTTCTTTAAAGTAGCTTAAATGGGTTCCTACGTTCTGTGACTAGATTCCCTGCCAGACCAAAGATCTAGCTTGGCTCCAAGGAGGGCTCTGTGAACTCCGCTGGGCTCTTTCCCTTTGCCCCACCCTAGACCCAGCCAGCCCCCTTTAGGAAGAACAGGAGGTCTTGCACAGTCACACTTTTTATTCTTCGTCAGTGGGAAACACACACACCACATGGCACAGGATTGATCAGTGAAGACGGTTGCTGTGAGCACAGCTAGAAGCAGCATGTCTGGAGGGGACGGGGCTACATTGGGGCTCTCGTAGTGAGTAAGTCGGCATACACGGCTTCCCTAAACTTCCTTACTGCTTCGAAGACCCTGGACCTGGCCAGCCTCCGCCAAGCAGAGGGACCCATGCATCCTGAGCAGCCTCGTCCGACCTCACACTCTGACAGAGTTCAGAAGAGAAAACCCTCAAAAGTCTAGGGGGGAAAAATCCCATGTTTTTCTGAGACTTTTTGAGCACGTGAATTATCCTTTCTTTAATAACAATGAAGAAGCTGTGCAAGAAATGTATTCTTAACCCCACAGTGATTTCTAAAGTCAATAGACAGCCTCGCCCAGGGTGGATCTTCAGGAAATAACTCTTGCTTTTAACTTTTGCTTTTAATAAATTTTTGTGTAAAAATATTTACAGTGTTAGCTTACTGCCCTGCCTAGGAAGACCAGCTCTCTCTCTTCTCTCTTCTCTTACTCCCACGACCTTCTGTGTAAAATGGCTTTCTGCTTCTGAGGCTCTGCCATTGCCAGGGCAGAGGAGAATTAGTACCTTCGAAAGGAGCTTGGTTTTCTCTTCATTTTAAAGGTATGTTAGTAATGAGGCAGCTGTATGGACTGCAGTGGGTACCCGAAGCAGCCTATGCTCATGATTTTTAGGGATGAGAAATAAGGGGCTCATCACTTAGCCAGAAAAGATAAATGAGGATAGCAGGCATGAGAAAGATGAATCTGGAACCACCGGATTCACAGAACTTTTGTAAGGGGATACAGAACCGAACCTCAAAGGAGAACTTGATATGTCAATGTTTTAACTGCCTACCTGTTTTTATGCCTGTGCAAGTCACACACAGATCTCTGCCGACCTTGTGCTTTGCGGTGAGGGCTTCTGACGCTGGAGCAGAGATGGAAGACCTATCTCTATTCTCAAGGCAGGGATGGGCGCTCTACCACATGGGCATCTTGAGTTCCAGACACCCAAGGGAATGTGGGAGCAAGACCTAGCCTGCCTGTGGCTCCTCCCATCAGCGAGAGGGCAGAACCAGTCTGGGGCCTGTTGGGCTGTCTGAAACCCTTGGCCTAAAAGCAAATATTGCCCATGAGTAGATGGCCAGAAGCCTGGACTGATCAGTCTTATGGGCAGAACTTGCCTACCAGCTTGGAAGAACAAAAGCAGTCCTCTCAGGAAGGAAGGTAGTGGGGAAGACAACACAAGATGCTTCCAGGATGTAGTCAGCAGCCTCCAAGAATGGCACTGGTCCATGTAGGGCTGCCCAGAAGCAGAAAAGAGGATGCTTGCAAATGGAGAGACTTTAAGCTCCCCCTCCTCTTTTGGAAGACCACAGCCTCACAAACTTCTTGGCAGAAAGCCTCTGAAAGACAAAAGTTAATTTGTCCTGCTGTCAACATCTGGACAAATCAGACACAGAAATGAACGGGGCACAGAAGAGTCCCTTTGAGAGCCTTGCGTTCAAGTCTTGCCATTGTGTCTCCTGACTGCTTGCTCTCACAAAAGAGACCTCCCCACCCTCAACCCTAAACCTTACCTTCCAAGCCTGGGTAAAGGTACTGAAAATCCCTATCTCCCAGGGCTATGAAGACAAAATGAGATGCAGGTCGACACAGCTTTTGAAAGCAGAGAAATTCTGTGCCATTGTGAGTTAGGCTAGATTCAACATTTGGGGGCGGTGGGGGAAGAGGGGGGCAGAAAAAGCTTTCGATAGAAGATTCAGGTCCCAGCTGAGCTAAGCTGTTGAGAATTTATATATCTGTGGTGCTGAGACAGCACAAGACATGCTTAACAGGCAGCTCGTGAGAGCTATGGAACAGCCGCAGGAAGCATCAGTAGATAAACACCTGCTAGTATCATTTGAGGCTATGAATTCCTCAGCTTCACCACGTGACCTGGATAGGCGGGCAGAAAGGAGGAGGCTTGCTACCTGTGAACGTCACAAGAAGAAAGGTCTGACAGAGTTTTGGACCATAGGTCAGAATCTACAAAAATGTCTACCAGCAGGGAGGTGAGCACTCAGAAGAAAGGCAAACAGCATCTCCCCTGCAGGGCAATCTCTGCCCCCACACACCCCCGGGCTTCACAAGCATTCTCTACTCCCACCCTGGCTGACAGCATCTCTGTACTAGACTGTTTTCACAGCAGTTCAAGAGGAAGCCAACTGTCACTGCGCATCAAAGCTGACTTCTAATCACAAGTGCAGGCAAATGGAAAGTGAACAACTGGAAGAACCAAGATGGATTCTTTTCCGGAAAGCATGCAGCACAATAGTTAGCTCACAGACCCTAAAATTCAGAAAGCAAAGCTGGTGAGCTCGGAAGGTGGCGAATTTAATTACCTGGCAGATCTCTAGGATGGAGGAGTTGGGGACAGCCTTTCCTACGGCGTACACACAGCGCATTTTTATGCATTTGGTCCATAGATACAGCCCAGAGGCCTGAGCGGTAGCCGGATGATCCTTTTCTCCTCGCTCCTTCTATCTGAGGCCACGAAGGAACAAGCCAAACCCTGGAACCAACCCAAACTCAGAAAGAAGCTACTGAGATGTAGAGTGTGAACTGTTCTTGCTCATGGTAACCCTCATTTTCCAGCACCCAAAGTGCGGACAGAGAGTCACTTGTGGGACTGAAGAAAAGGGAATTGAGAAGAAGTAGCAGAAGCAGCAGGAACTGCTGGTGATGAGAGAGCAGGTTCTCTGTGTCTAGTGGTAGCCCCACCCCTTCGCCTAAACGTTTCCCCCCCTTGAACATTAGCATTTGTATATTCATTTAAATCGGTTTTTATAAGAAACCAAGTATACAGAGTATATTTTAATAGTCTAATAAAATGATCTTTTAGCTCTTTGAAAGGGCACTAAAAAAATAAATATTACATAATTTTTTTTTTTTTTTTTTTTTTTTTTAGTTTTTCTTAAAACTTCCACCCACGTGGCACCTAAGCTTCCCGGGCTTTTCGTTTAGTCTTTCTGCGGCTCTGGGTGGCGCTAGCTGGAGGACGCACTGGTTCCAACCACACCCCAGCTGCCTCGACCCCTCATCTCAGCTGCGTTCTACACCCCTGTCTGAGACGGAAACCCTTGGAAGCTGTCTCATCGCTCTGCGAGCTTCCAGGGGGCCTGGGATGTGGTTTTGTAAACAACAATATTCTTAGCACCTTCAGGTGCCTGGCATTGAACAAGTGCTCAACAAGCATTAGCTGAAGAAAGGACCCAGTGAACATTCCAAAGGCTGGGGGCCGGAGGAACCAGGAAGAGTCAAGGAGGCAGGGCAGAGATCACCTCTCAAGAAATCTGGAAAGGACAGACCCAGTTTGGCCCTCTGACTGGGAGCCTGTGGGACCACAATGTTTATGTTGAGCATAATCCTGGGAACGACAGGATTGAAAAAATCCGAGTCCTCAGCCCCTCCTTAACCTCGCCTCTTGGGTCAAAAGCCAACTCTCCTAAGCCCAAAGGATGTTGGTTCTAGGCCAAGGATAGAGGTGGAGCTAGTGACAGGCTATCTGAGGACGGACTGCTTGAGGGGACCTGTCTCTTTTTGTAGGAACTTGACTCTGAAGAGAAAGGCTTGGGCAGAGGAGTGGGTAAGCTAGAGAGTGAGGCTGGAACGCCCCTCCCCCCGGGGGTGGGCCAGCAGAGAGGACATCAGGTTGGGAGGTGCCATGCCCGTCCTGGCCAGGGGCCCTGCCCCTCACCAGCCTCTATTTCTGCATGTCACACTGCAGCAGCAACACAATAGATGGGTCGCTCTTGGCCGCCTCCTTGAACTCCTCCAGCGTGATCTGGTCGTCTTTATCCTGGTCCATCTTCTTGAAGATCTTGTCCACACGCTGCTGGGGCGTGAGCCCATCCTGGTTCATGCGCATCATGATCACGGTGCCCACCATCTTATAGATAGCCTGGTGGAACAAAGACGTAGGTGTGAGCACCCAGCTGTCGGGGAGGACTGGGGATGAATAGAAGGGATCTGGGGGGTGGACTGGGAGGACCCCGGAGTTGGGTGGAGACACTAGGAAGAGATACCCGGCCCTTAAGACTGGCTTTCCAGGGCTGCAAGCCTAAATTTGAACCTGAGTTTGAACCCACGTAAAGGTCGAAGGAAGGAACTGACTCCACAAAGTTGTACTCTGACCTCACATGTACACTGTGGTAACCCCTCCCCATCGTGTGTGTGTGTGACACACACACACACACACACAAATTTCTTTTGAGACAGGGTCCAGTCATGTAACTCTGAGTGACCTAGAACTAGTTATGCAAACAAGGCTGGCTTTGAACTCACTATGTAGACCACCTGGTTTTGAATTCACAGAGGTCCACTTGCCTCTGCCTATTGCGTGCTGGGACTAAAGGCTTGCAGCACAACACCCAACCAATATTTAAAACAAAAAAAAAAAAAAAAAATCAAGATAGGCTGTTTACCTAATGAGCACCTTAAATGAGTAGTGCCTCAAACCCAACTCTTTAACCCAATCCCCACCTGTTCTGTCTCTAGAATTCCTTGTCTCAACAAGTGAGGGCTTTATTCTTCCAGATTAAAAACAAACAACAGCAAAATAAAAATAAAAAGCCCTCAAGCCATTCTTTGAGACAACATTTTGTCTGTAGCCCAGGATGGCTTGGAACTCATTATGTTGCTTAGCCATAATGAACTCACCATCCTTCCGCCTCAGCTTCCTGAGTCCTGGGATTACAGGGGTGTGCCACCATGCTTAGTTCTCATGTTCTTCTCTCCCCCTCTTCCTCACACATACATCCACCCCTTCGGCAAAACATGTCAACATGTCTAATTCTGTAACGGGCCCTGTGTCGACTTGCTTCCTACCATTTCCACAGTGCATGTGTGAAGGCCGCCTCCCCCAGCTCCTGACTGGATTTCAGTGGAATCTCCTAACTGGTCTCCCCATCTCTGCTGCCCACCTGCTCCTCTACCATCGAATCGCCAGACTCAGATCAGACTCAATGTCTCTACCCTAGCCTGAGCCACTGCTGGCGTTCCTGGCTCCCTGGGGACATCTTCCCATCATTCTCCCCTCCACTCATGTCTCCACTACCACCCTGGCCTCTTCCACACTTTGAGCCATTCAAACACTTCACCTGCATGAGTGGATCACTCTGCAGACTTCAGGGTTAGCTCGACCCCATTTTCCTCCATCACCATCCCCTCCTTTTGCTCTTTTGCTTACTTTTTCCATACCATTTACTGCCTGGCATGTCCCAAATTTGCTCACCGATCTACTAGGGAAAAAAAAAATAAACATTGCATGTGTGTGTGTGTGTGTGTGTGCGTGCACCAGAGCAAGGGCCATGACCTGTCTGAGGTCAGAGGACAACAGGTAGGAATTGGCTCTCTCCTTCTACCACGTGGGGTCTCGGATCAAACTCGGGTAGTAAGACCTGGCAGCAACCACCCTTACAAACTGAGCCATCTCTCTCCAAACCTCAATACTTATTTCTTGAAAAAAAAAAAAACAAATAAATTAACTTGGCTACCCTAGATTTGATTCATTGATGGCTGCCACTTGCTACTTTTTGTTTATCTGGGAAAATGGGTATCACCATCTACCCCCCTCCCCAAAACACACACACACACACACACACACACACACACACACACACACACACACGTTAAATATTGGGCAAGGGGACGGAACAACTGTGATGGAGGAATTTGGGGGAGCAGCTAGGAGACTCCTGAGGCTCAAGGGCATCGGACACCCAGCCTGGCCGGGCCTTACCTCGATGATCTCCAGCATCTCCAGGCGAGTGATGCGCCCATCGCCGTCCAGGTCGTACATCTCAAAGGCCCAGTTGAGCTTCTGCTCGAAGCTGCCCCGGGAGGTGACAGAAAGGGCGCAGATGAACTCCCGGAAGTCGATGGTGCCGTCACCATTCTTGTCGAAGGTGCGGAAAGCATGTTGCGCAAACTTGGAGGCGTCTCCATAAGGGAAGAACTGAGGCAGGGGCGAAGGTTAGTGAGATGCTGTGACAGCCCCACCCTCCCTGCCCATCCGACCTCCTGAGTTCCGGCAGCTTTCCGGTTTCTGGTACCTGTCCACCCCGCCCCATGCCACACCACGCCCCACCCTGCACCTTGATGTAGAGTTGCTGAAACTCTTCCAGGTTGAGGATGCCGCTGGGACAGTCCTTCAGGAAACCCTTATACCACTGCTTTAGCTCTTGCTCGCTGAACTCCGTGTTCTGGACCAGGTCTTCCAGCACCTCAGGGGCCAGCTTGCTGTTGTTCTTCCCCATGGTGGGCCTGGAAGACAGAGAGCTCCCTCAGTGTGGCCCAGGCTGGGACTTCAGCCAAAGAGGCTCTCCACCCTCTCCCAAGTTGGAGCTCTCATCACACTCCCTGTCCCATAAGGATCCCTTCTTCCTAAAGCCAGTACTCCTCTTTGCACAGCAGGGTCTGTCATTTCCATAGTCACCGGCTTCAGCAAGCCTCGCCTTCCTTCAACGTGCTCAGCCTTCACTGGGCCTTTCTCACAGAAAGCCTATTTTCATTGGGTGGTTCTCTCTCTCTCTCTCTCTTTCTCTCTCCAGAAAAGACCTCTCCTGTAAGGACATCTCCAGCCTTTCCAGGTGGCAGCTGATCCCCTCAGTGACTTGTGGTAGAGTATGGCCCAATCTTTATCCTTACCGCTCCCATCATTCATAGCTCTCTAAGTCTATAGCATAAAGCCTCAACTCATCTTCCTGCTAGTAAGGGCTGCCTGTATTCAGCACCCTCCCTCCTGGGGAGCCTCCTCTCTTATCAGTGTCCCCCAGGAACCATTTCCCAAGTTCTTCCCCCAGGCTTTCCTGGGAGCCCCACACAGGAAGCATCTTTCCTTCCTTCCTGTGTACAAACAGAAGTCCTAGCCTGGAGCAGTAATGACACTGATTACATTTTGCTTCTCGTTAACCCTGTTCACTCCTGAGCATTTGTTGAGGGGCTGGGCTTGCCAGGCATCAGTAGTTCATAGGAGGTTTCTGGAGATAGATGACTGCCTACAAAGGTCCTTCAATCCATGCCAACCTGGAGGTGTTAAAGCAGGGGTCTGCAAGCTGACATTCATTCCACAACAAGGGATGCTTACGATATACCAGGTCCTGGAAATTCAGAGATTTTTAGAATTTTCCTTCGGCTACAATGGGCAAGATAACTTGAAGGTGGGGCTGGAAAGATGGCTTAGTGGTTAGGAGCACTCGTTTCTCTTCCAGAGAACCCAAGTTTGTTTCCGGGCACCCATGTCAAGTGGCTCACAACCATCTGTACCTCGGCTCCAGGGCATCTGACACCTCTGACCTCCAAGGGCACCTGTACTCATGTGCACATACCCACAGGCAGAAACACACATCACTATACAAATCTTTAATAAAAGATGGCTTGAAGTGGAAAGGGGGTGAGCAGTACAGGGAGGGGCCTGGCATACATTTCAAGTGGAGAGACATGGATGGACTGAAAGGCAGGAAGGAGGGGCCACGGTAGCTCCTGATGACTGCATTTGGGACCGAGACAAACACAGAAATCAAGGCACATGATCCCCAGGCTAGTTACCAGATAGCTCTGGAACTCAGGGTCCTCCTCTGTGCCGTGAGATCAAGGTGGCAGCATCCTTCCCTGGCTACTGACCTCCCAGCCTCAGAAGATGAAGGATTCTACAGAAGCCTAGGAGGCGGAGCATGCTATCTCCAGGAGCTTGGAACTGCACCAGGGCCAGGGTGAGAGTCAAGGGTGTCTCTGGACCACCCACAGGCAGAAGTGAAGGGCCATCCTCACTGGCCCCCCCTCCAAGACTGTGTAAGCTCAAGACATACATAAGGCAGTTGGAGAACCGGAGAGCAAAGGTGTCTGGTGTGGGAAGCAGAACCCCTCCCCGTGGCTCTTGTAGGATGTGCCTGCACATCTACAGGAGGGGCTGGGTCTGTGTGTGGGAGGGTGTCAACATATGAGGCTGCAAATCTGTCAGAGCACACACGTCTCTGTCATGGTGTCTGTGTGGTCCTCACCTTCCGCTTTCTTTCTTTTTCTTTCCCGTGCTACCTTCCCCACCTCTCTGTCTTCAGGGTCCTTACCCATGCCTGCCCCTACTTGGCTCTAGTCCCAGCGAGGACCAGAAAATGTCCCCTCATCTTTTTTAGATTTTTCAGAAAGTCAAAGTAGGCAGCACCCTTTGAGATCACATCCCCTCCCCCTTACTATAGAAAAAAAAACAAACAAACTGAGAGAGCAGTGGCTTGGGTGGGGGTGGGGGACGGTGGAGGGGTTCCTTCCAGCTGAATTCCTGTCACCTGCTTGAGCCATCCTCCCTACATCATGGCTGTTCTTTCTCAGCACAGACCTTCTCCACCCTCACCTGACTTCCGGGAAAAACAGCTCTGATCCTGTGGTCTCAGCGGGATCATTTTTGCCTGAGCTGCAGCCCATAGTCTCTGAAGGGCAGAAACTATATACCCATCCTAGTGGATACCCCCACAAGCGCCTCAGCTACGACCAGATTCACCCTCAACTTGAACAACTGCTTTTCTCTACCCCCCTCTCTCCTTCACCCCTGGGTGTGGGGCCAAAGGAGAAGGAAAAGGTGAAAAATAAAGACCTTGTGGATTATTTTAGATTTACCCCTTTTCTTCAGGTCCAGTTTGCCACTGGGTCTTGTGGTGGCCCATGTCCACAGAGCCTACCTGCCCCACAGGAAGGGCCCTCCTTCTGACACCTCTGTCCAAGGGATGGTTTCCCCTAGTTACAACGTAGGGGTATAGGTGACCCTCTGAAACTTCAGGGTTTTCTAGAATCTCACCTCAAGGTTAGGGTAGAGCTACCCATACACACGCATGACCAGACCCTCTGAAACTCCAGAATCATCTAGAATCTTGTTTCAAGCTGCCCACCTGTTGATCCTCGCCTTCCACCGCTCTGGCCATCACCACATACTCCTCCTGAGCCAGGCATCTCTCAGCTAGACCCCACCTCACCTATGTGCTTAGATAATTTCTCTGCCTTCATCCTTCTTTTCTGGGTAGACACGGGCTGCAAAGCTGCCTTCGTTCCTTCACTGAAACCTTCCCTGCAATCAGCCCTTTCAAGCTGGGCAGTGGTCAGGCAGCAGCGTGGACTCAGCACGGTGGGCGCAGGCAGACCTTGTGAGGATACGGTGTGGAACCCTCACACATAAACCGCCTCCCGACCCTTAGCTAATGATACAGGACTCCAAGGGAGGCCGTTATAGTGCCTGAAACAGGAAGACCCCCCAGGTCTTTCTGCCCAACAGTAAGTCTGTCTTCTGGAAACTTTCCCTCTGTGCCTGCACATGAGCAGAAATTTGAAGGCAGAGCCTCGAATGCAGTCAGGCTCATGAACGTCCCTCAGATTATAAGAGGAGAGCAACAGGCTCCTCTTCTTGGTACTGTGTCACACTGTTTTGTTTATCTGTGATCGCCTATCAAGCCTACTTCAGAGACAGTGGAACCCAAAGTCAGGGAAAGGAAAGGTTCACCCAAGGTCAACTGGAGCCCATCAGCTGCAAAGCAAAGACTAGGGCCTAGCTGGGGGGCATGTTCTGTTGGAGTGGTGGTTTGTGGAGTGCTATCTTCCAGTTGAGGAGGCACTCCTGGCTCAAAACTCTTTCCCTTCTGTGCTTAGAGGCTTCTTCTAGCGGGCTCAGGGTTAGGGTTCAAGTGGAGAGATGGCAGTGAAGGTAGGAGGGACTTGAAGGAGGCAATAATCCCACACCCTTGCCTAGCTTCAGAGGAGCTGGTGCTGAGGCAGTTGCCATGGTGACAACAGCTCCCTGGTCAGGAGATTTTTCTCTTTCCCTCTCCTCCCTTTGCTCTTCTCCAGCAGCAGCAATGGCAGTAACATCCAGGTCTTGGTCCTCCCCCTTCATAAAAAGAGGCAAAAGTGATACATGCAAGATGAGCAGTGTCGGCCACTTCTGATTTGGTGCTTTCATGCCAGGGTGGTCTGACCATCTAGAAATAGAACCCTAGGAGAATAAAGCTATGATATGTAGGAGAGAGTATCCCGTACCCAGGCCTGATTAAAAAAGAATGCCCCTATAGCAATGGCTGGGGCCTCTCAGGTCTCCTCTGAGAAATGTCCTAATGGTTCAAGCAGGGCTTCGTTTTCCTATAATCAGCTGTGGATCAGAATATGCCAGTGTTGGAAGATTGCTCCTCTGCCCTGCTCGTTCTCCCACCTCCCGAAGAAGAATCTGAGAGGGGAAAAGACTTGGCTGAAGTCAAGCAGCAGCAGAGGCCAGCAAGCTTTGCACCAGACGATTCTGCTGCCACATTCATACTCAGGGAGAGGAGAAAATGAGTCCACATGGATCTTTGGCCTTAGCTCTACAAAGAGCAGGGAGCCAAAAGTGGGAACAGCTAGGCACCAAAAGGGCAGAGAAGAAACTGGTCACCAAGAGAGCACTCGGGCGTGTTTGGGTGAGAGGGGTGACGAGGTACAGAGACAGCCTGGAGCTGCTGGGTGGTCTCCTGGAAGGGTCAAGATAAAGGAGGCAGGGTATGAGATCTCTGTCTAGCTTGGGGCTACTAGTGGCGAAGCTGCTGAATGTGCCTGGAATAGGACCCTGTGTGTGTGGGAGGGGGGCTGTGTTCATCCTTCCCTCAGGTATGCTGTAAGCTGTCAGCATAAGGGGTTAGAGATAGTGTGATCAGAGAATGGATTTGCTATGGAGGTTCTCTTTGGGAAAAGGGACCCTGAGGTATGAATGAAGTGAATTGATGGTGTGGGTGTGGGCTACCTCCAGGCTGAGGTTTCCGGGGCACTCGGCAAGCCATCGTCTCCAGAGGTGACAACAGGGGACAGGGTGACTGGAGCCTCGGGGACACCACACCCCCAGGTGTGTGTGTGTGTGTGTGTGTGTGTGTGTGTGTGCACGTTTGCACACACTGGGGCCAGAGGGAAAATTAATTCTTACCTGAGCTGGGGGTAAGAAGGTGGCCGTACCTCCTTCCTTGAATTGGGGACCCGGCTTGAAGTGAAAGTCCCTTGCCCAAGGCGGGCTCTCCAGATGGCCGTCCACCTATGACAGACCCAGGGTCAGGAAGATGGATCTGAGCAGATGAGGATGGGAGGGGAAACGCAGAGGAGGAGAGGCTCAGGGCCTCCGCCCCACGGGACTGCTCTGAGGGCCCGGCCCTATCCGCATTACCTGAGGCTGAGTCGCCGGATGGCTCCGAGCCTGGGCGGCCGCGGGGATAATGCTGGCGACCAGGCGCACTCCGGGCTCTGTAGGGTCCGCGTCGGAGCCGCCTCCCAAGCTCTTGTATCACTATGTGCTCCTCGAAGACGACACGATTTGCATAAGGGCCGCCCCCTCTCAGGAACCTTGGACATCGATTGGTTCAGCTGGTGCCGAGTGACAGGCGAGGTTTCAGGTGGGGTTGGGGTGGCCTGCGAGTCTGGGCCACTACGAGAGCGAGCCCCGCCCGCCCGCCTGCGCTGACCTTCCCCGAGTCGCCAGGATTGCAGAGGGCTGTACCCCCATCTGTTCCTCAACCCCAAGGCTCAGAGCCTGGGTCGCAGTTTGCAGCGAAAAGGACCGATGATTAAAGTGGATTCGCAAAAAAACAACCTCACTGTTGCTATGGGAACAGAAGAACCACAGTCTCTAAGCCGTCTCTTCCTGGGCCCCGGCGGGGGTGGGAGTAGAAGAGGGGGCGATTCACACGAGGCGACCCCGGCCCGTGTCCCACCTGAAACCGGAGGGGGTCAGTGGGAGCCGCGGAGCGGCAGGGTGGAGGTGGGAAGGAATGGGGTGGTGCCCCCTGCCCACCCACTCCCCTCCCGCCGTGGAGCAGAGGGGAGGGGTGCAGCAAGAGCTGGGTAGAGGTGGAGGTACCCTCTGCCGAGAGGCACGACGGGCTCCCGCCAGACACCCCACAACCTTAATTCCGATCTCTTATCAGTTTGCATCCTTATTTCTCAAGGATTCCCCCCCCCCCCAAAAAAAAGACTGTTTGGTTCTCCTCCAGAAGGAGCCTTCTACGTACCCCCAAAGACCGCTGCCTTCCCCACCCTCCCGCATTCCCGTCGCTCAAATGGAGCCGGTTCCCAGCCGCCGCCAGCCTCCGGCCTCGGATGTTGACACAAACCGGAGGCGGTTTACACTGAGCGGGTCTGGAAGGTTTCAGGGAGGCAAAAACACCTCCCTTCCCGCCCTTGGGGGTCTCCTCCCCACAGCCCGCCCAGCCGCCGAGGATGGACTGGTTTCTGAGAACTCGCAACCCGAGGTGGTGGGAACGAGCTCTTCTAACGCCAAAACTCGGGGCGAAAGGGGAGCCCAGGTCCCCGGGCTGGGCCACGTGCGGAGGAGGGACTCCGGGGGCATGTATCTAAAGTGGGGGCGGGACGCGTGGGGATTGGTTAAATGGGATTGCCAATGCCGAGGAGCCGCGGTGGAGAGGCAGGGTTTCCGTCCGAGCAGCAAATGAGATGGGTGATGTACTCACTGGGGGGATGGGGCAGGCCTGCCACCGGCGAAGGTTTGGCCTTTGGCACTGGTCTTGGAAACTCCCACAGCAAGCACACTGAGGGGAACCTAGTGGGACCTCCGTCTTCCTTATGAGCCATCCCTTTTCCTCTTTAAGTCACTGTCCTGTTCTGCTACCAGCTGGTTATGCTTCCTCTCTGGGGCTGTAGGGCAGGGCTGGGGACGCCATGGTGCAGACCCAAGAGGAGATACATCCCTGGACTCAGGAAGGTGCTTAAAAGCCTTAATTCACTTCCCAGGTACCTTCCATGCTTTAGGCCCTGGAGTAGTAGCCGAGAGTGCTTGGTCACTGTTAACTGCACTTGGTCACTGCGAGAAAGTGAGGAAAAGCACGGGTCGCCGGAAGTGGTACCTGAAAACCTAAAACGGAGTGTGGTTGTTTCTAGGTCCCCTCATACGATCTCAAGCCAACCTTTTCTCACCCTGGGCCTACCAGTCTGTAAAACGTGGGAGCCAGTACCAGACACTCAGCAAGAGTCGCGGAGGACGTGAGCAGGAGGATGAAGAAAGATTCATTGTTTTAGAATTGTAGGGATATGAACCTGAGCGCCTTACTTGGGACTCCCGAGCCCCTGACAGTAGCTTACTTTGCGTTAGAACTTTACAGTAGTCCATCCTTGTTTGTGTTTTTTTTTTTTTAAGATTTATTTATTTTATGTGTATGAATGTTCTATCTGCATTTACATCTGCCAGAAGAAGGAATCAGTTCACATTATAGATGGTTGTGAGCCACCATGTGGTTGCTGGGAATTGAACTCATGAACCTTTGGAAGAGCAGACAGTGCTCTTAACCAATGAGCCATCTCTCCAGCCCTGTTTGTGGTTTTAATTTCTGTAATTTTCATTACCTGAATTCAGTCAGAGTCCCAAAACAACAAATGGAAAAATTCCAGAAATACGGAATCCATCACTGTTAAGTTGTGGGCTGTTCTGATTACCATAATGAAACCTTCTGGCACTCCTTTCTAGCTTTCTGTCCTGTTGGACCTCCTCCTGCCCAGTGTATCCACTCTGAATTCGCCATCTGCCTCTTGGTCACTATCAGCTATGGTAGTGGCTATGTTTCAGTAACCCTTCTTTTATGTAAGAGCCCCAACCTCCATAGTTGAGCGTCCTGGGAGTCTCAAAGAAAACCTCCCTGTAAGTGAAAAACAAACAATCAAACAAACAAACAAACAAAAGAGGAACTTCTTAGTGAGGTAAGCCTATGCTGATTGCTAAGAGCGACAGCAAGAATGAATCCAGGAAACTGGGAAGAAGGAAAAGAGCCACGTCCCTAGCGTTGCTTTGACACACCACACTGCAAAAGTCGTGGTTTGGTTAGAATGAGAAGAGGTATTAAATGACAGGGGTTGAGCCAGGTGTGGTGACGCCCACCTGTAATCCCAGTGCTCAGGAGGCAGAGAGGCAGGAGGATAGCTGTGAGGTTGGCCTGGTTTTCAGTGAGTGCTCCGTCAGGGTTACTTGGCACAAAACAAAAACCAACCAACCACCACCAAATTACAGTGGTGATTGCCTTAAGTTAAGGCGTCCACGGGGGGTGTCCTGGTACATATCCCCCCAGGACAAAAGAGATTGCTGTAAATGTATCGCTCACTCTCCCTAAGAACCCTGTGGGGCAGACATTATTAATACTCACACTTGAGAAATGAGGAAATGGAGGTGCGGGGTAAAGTGACATACAAGTTCACATAGCAAGTACCTCTGCAGTACTGGGGCTTCGCGGTCCGGATCCAGAGCCCACGGCTCGCTAGTTGGGTTAGCTTTCCATTGCTCTGACAAAATGCCCAAGACAAACAACATAACTGGGGGAGAGATCCTTTTTGTCTCACAGTTTCAGATGGCTCAGTCCATGATCACGTGACCCAATTGTTTTTGGCCTGTGCAAGGCAGGGTACAAAGTGCGGTTCATGGTAAAGCTTAGTGCATCGTAGCCGGGAAACAGTGAGAGGACGCCCACTCCTTAACAAAGCCTTGCCTCGAAACCCACCAAGATGTGAAACCATGAATGAATGGATCCACCCATGAGGTCAGAGCCACTCACCTTCCAAAGGCCCCACCTGTGAGCATGGCTGCACTGGGAAGGTTTTTAGTTTGATGCAATGTTTCAGCCCATGGCCATTTGCCCTATTGCTCTGGACCTGATCCAAGTCTGAACATTATGGCAGACAGTGCATGATGGGACAAAGCTGATCAGCTCATGGTAGCCAAGAACAGAGACAGGTGAGAAGGAGGATATGGAGACTAGATACACATTTCAAAGGCACTTTTCCTTCTTCATGGCTTCACAGGGACAGACTTTTTTTTACAATTCCTATCTTCTCTCACGAGTCCATTCAGTCAGGTCCAGTCTATCCCCGGGCCAGAGAGATGGCTCAGTAATTGAGAGCACTGGCTGCTGTTCCAATCAACCCAGGTTCGTTTCCCAGCACCCACATGACAGCTCACAACTGCCTGTAACTCCAGTTCCAGAGGATCTGATGCCCTCTTCTGGTCTCCTCAGGCACTACACACACATAGTGCACAGACACGCACTCAGGCACACACACAGACACAGAAAATAAATCTTTTCCAAAAAAAAAAAAAGTAAAACACAAACAAACCAACAGAATAATCTATTCATGGGTCCATCGGTTAGGTGAAAGCCTTCGAGCTAGGATTACGTCCCCAAAGTCCTAGCTCTGAACGTGGCGTTAGGCAGCAAGCCTTCAATACATAGCCCTTTTGGGAGAAATCTCATATCCAAATGCAATGCAAACTTAGATTAGCATTTTACTTATTGAAAGGCAATGCCTACTAAAAGAAGCTTCTGTGTCTTAGAGAAATGAGACACCTCGGCATCACAACCGCAGCACAGCTGGCAGTATGAATCCTTCTCAACTGGGAAGGGCCCAGTAGGTGGCTGCCCTGTCTACACCCATTTCTGAGATCAGACTGCCTAGGCAGCCTTGCTCTGGAACCATCTCCAGGCCCTGTACAGTTCCTAAACTGCCAGCCCCACCCCCTACCCCCTTACCTGCTCACAGTGCTTGACCAGAGCACTGTCCCCTGAGGCTTGATGTTTGATGTAGTAACAGCTGACGGGGACTGAGTTGTTCCAGTGTCAGATTCTGCAATTCTTTACCCATGTCATCTCAATCCCAGAGATGATATTAAAAACAGACAACTCGCTTAGGTTCTTGCATTACCAGCGTTTTATTAACTTGACACAAGCCGGAGTCATTTGGGAAGAGGGAACCTCAATTGAAAAAAAAAAAGAAACTGCATCCACCAGATTGGCCTATTGGCAAGCATCTCCTTAATGACTGATATGAGAAGGTCCATCTTACTGTTGTCAGTGCTATGCCTAGGCAGGTGGTCCTGGGTGGCACAAGAAAGTACACTGAGCAAGCCTTGGGGAGCAAGACAGTAATGGGGAACCGTGGCTTCTGCTTCAGTTCCTGCCTCCTCCTTCCTGTCCTGACTTTAGTGATGGAGGGTGACCCGGGAGTTACAAACTGAAATAAACTTTCCCTCTCCAAGGCTCTATGGTGGCTGTTGGCCTTAGGGTTAGATTAAGTTCTCAACTCTCTGTTCTGTTTGAGATTATGTGAAGACGGTATTTGACGCTGACTTCTGGCCTCTACATGCAAACGCATACATGTGTACACACCTGTACACACACAGAGAGTTAACATTTCCGGAGCTTTGTCATGGTGCTGATGTTCTCAGCCTTGCACTTTGCCAAACACCTGTTCTGTGCAGAAGGAGGAGGGGGCAGAAGGAGCAATGTGGAAGGACAGTGTGGTCGCATAGGACGCTGTGGAGCCTGTCCGGTTCCTGTGAGGGGAGAGCACGTCCCTCTTCAGCTTGCTTCACTGAAAAGCTATCAATCATTCCTTTCCCTTCTGGTCCCCAACAGTGCCCATGTGGATGGATAATGCCTCTCTGATTCCCTGGGTTTTCTCCACTGTGGCTATTGCAACCTGGTGACAGCTGGAATTCCCCCGGGTCCTAGATATTTCACTGTCTCTTTGTGTCTGGGAGAGAATGAGGTCACAGGAGCTGAGTTCCTTCCTTTCCCCACATTTGCTAAGCATGGCTTTATTTTTAATTTCTCGGGTAAATCAATCATTCTGTGTCTCTGTCCCTCTCTGTGGCCCTACCCTCGTCTGCCTGTCACATCCCTCACTGCTTCTAAACCAATGTAAATCTTGAGCAAAGTGTCTCTGCGTAGCAGTTGGTCGGTATTGGCTTATTTCAGGGCAGTGCTCTCATGCCGCTGTCTATTTGTCCCTGTTATCTGAACCACAGGAGCCACTGTGGCACATTCTCTTTCCCAAGCCTGCCCTTTCTCTGTCCTATAATTTCTTAAGGCTACCCTACATCACTTTAAAAAAAAATCCTTCTCTCTACACTCCCTGCTTTGATTAGGTAGAGGTGGGTTCTGTTTTCTTGCAAGGAACATGTATCAGTTTGACATATTTATCTATCGGTTATCATGTTTGGCTGCCAAGGGACAGAAAAACCCAGATCTCTGAGGGGTAGGGAAAAGGTGTGAAAAATCCAGTAGGTTGGACTTTAGGGATGGCTGGACCCAGGGTCTCACTCATTATGAATAACATTTAACTGAGTCTTGGCTTTGTCTCCCGAGCACTGCCTTCTTTCTTGGAGTCAGCATACAGATACAACATTCGACACCCTGCTTACCTCAGAGTCCGTCACTGAAGGCGGAAGAATGACCAGGTGGAAGCATTTTCCTACCCCCTCAACCTGGAGCAGGGTCAGCACTTCCCACAGCTTGTGTCCCGAGTCAGAACGGTGGGGGCTCCCTCAGGCGGAAGCAGGTAAGAAAACAACAGGCACCTAAAGTTTCTTTTTTTTTTATATATGTATTTCTTTTTTTAAACTTTTATTAATTACACTTTATTCACTTTATACCCACCCATAAGCCCCTCCCTCCTCCCCTCCTAATCCCATCTTCCCTCCCCTTTCTTCACGCATGCCCCTCCCCAAGTCCACTGATAGGGAGGTCCCTCTCTCCTTCCTTCTGATCCTAGTCTATCAGATCTCATGAGGAGTGGCTGCACTGTCTTCCTCTGTGGCTCCCCCCTCAGGGGGAGGTGATCAAAGAGCAGGCCAATCAGTTCATGTCAGAGGCAGTCCCTCTTCCCATTACTATGGAACCCACTTGGACACTAAACTGCCCTGGGCTACATCTGTGCAAGGGTTCTAGGTTATCTCCATGCATGGTACTTGGTTGGAATATGAGTCTCTGGAAAGACCCTGAAGTTTCTAAAAGCATTGATAGGCTGTTCTATCAGGGCGCTGACTGTAAATGGCACTCAAAAGGATCTGCCAGCTGCTTCTCATACTGCTGTGATAAAACACCCTGACAAAAGCAACTTAAGAGAGAAAAGGCAGGGCTGAAGAGATGGCTCAGTGGTTAAGAGCACTGCCTGACTCTTCCGGAGGACCCGGATTCATTCCCAGCACCCACACGGCAGCTCACAACTGTCTAGTTCCGTGAGGGGAACTCACACAGACATACATGCAGGCAAAACACCAATGCACATAAAATTTAAAAAAAAAAATGAAATGGGAAGAGAAAAGGCTTATTGTGGTTCACAGTCTGGGGTAGGGAATGGCTGGAGCTTGGGGCATCGGGTCAGAAAGCAGCAAGCAATGAAGGATGCGTTTGGCTAGCTTCTTTCTCATTATTTGTTCCAGGACCCAGCCCAAGGAATAGTGCAGCTCTGCCTCAATTAACTGCAGTTTGGTACCCTGGTCTATAAATGGGTATCGGGAGCCACTTGCTATATGGAGACTCAACGAGGATAAAGTGCTTAGCAGAGCCTGCCCTTAGGAAGCGCCACGTTCCCGTGGATGTATTCATCTCGGCTGTCTTCGGGCGGAGGCTCCGTCACCGTAACAAACAGACCCTCAGAGGCAGTACGTTGTTATTAATTCTTGTTTGTGTGTAGTCTGCAGTCAGCGCCAGGTTGATAAATGTTTTTCCATCTTTGGGGGGATTTATGGGCCTCCGCTGCTGCTCTCTTGTGGTTATGCCATCCCTGGGGGGGGGGGGGTCTCCAGCCAGTGAAAACAGGAGACAGTGGAAGGAAGAAGGAGGCAAGCCTGCCACTAAAGGCTTATGCCGGGGAGGCAGCACCGTCACTCTCTCTTGCCTTTCAAAGAAAGCAAGACCCATTCTAGAATGTTGGAGAAGAGACATGATGCTACGAGTATTGGGAGAACTGGGGGAGGAAGTGCAGATCCTGAGGTTACCGGAGATTTCTGATTACGGGAGGCTACCACCACCTCAAGGCTGGAGGGGCAAAAAAAAAAAAAAACCAAACAAACAAGGAAGCAAGCAAACAAACGATGCCCTCCAGAGCCCACACGTTACCCTTGTAAGTGCAGCTCTGGCTACTGCCACCTTTAGGGGCACCATTGCTACTGCCCTGCCAGAACCCCGGAGGTCACCCTGCGTTGAGGCTGCAGTTTGAAGTCTCCTGCTGCTGCCACCACCGCCACAGCCAGAGCTAGAGTCCAAGAACTCCACGCTGCTGGGCTTGCTGAAGTGCGGGTGGTCGCCCTCACTGCTGAAAGAGCTCGGGGAGCCGGCATCTCACGCGTTTTTTTGCTGCTGTGGCAAATGTTCCTTCTTCCACTGCTGTGAAAAGATCTGCCATCCAGATCCTCCCAGCATCACTCACTGCTGTAACCGAACAGGGAGTCAGCTGATAAAGGCTTGCAGCCATTCCAGGGGGTGGAAGCCCGTGTGGAATGTGGAGATGCCGTCTAATGGGTTGAGGATCTGGAAAAAAAAAACCTAGCTAACGCAGCCAAGCTATCCACTTCTTGGTCACCCTGAGGTGAGCAGCCTCTGTCACACACTTCTGCTGTCATAGTGCTCTAGGCCTGGCCTCAGGGTCAAAGCAATGGATTCAGTCAGTCTTGGACCTTTGAGATCATGAAGCAAAATAAATCTCTCCTTTGGCTGTTTCTCTCGGGTATTTGTCACAGCAACAAAAAGAGAGCCATCAAAGGTGTTGATAGCTCATGGTGTTTCCACATATCCTCAAAAGGAGCAGTGTAACTCATTTCCCAGTTGTGTCTCAGCTGACCCATGAATTGTGTGAATCTGCCATGGTGATTCTCAATCCAGGCATATCGATGATCAAGAGCAGCCATCACACTAGCCAGCCAGGGACACAGCCTTTATTCTCTCTAGTTGACTCTGGCACCACATCTGTCGTCCCCAACCCTTCTTCCTACCTCGTCCACTCCCACCCTTGCGGATATGCCTGGGGAAGTAGTTGCTCAGCACGTGGTTCAGAAGGCTTCAGTGTCTTCACGGGCAGTGCGGCTGTTCTAATGTGTACGTTGACCCGTGGAATCACTATGGAAACACACAGCTAGGTTACTCTATGAAGATGGTTCCAGAAAAGTTTAACTGAGCAGGGAAGACTCAACCTGAAGGTGAGTGGCAGCATTTCGTGGGCTGGGGTCCTGGACCACTGAACAAAAAGGAAAAGGAGAGGCTGAGCAGCAGCATTCATCTCTCTGCTTCCTGACTGCAGATGCAGTGGTAACCAGGGTAACCAGTTGCCTCCCGCTCTTCCTGCTGGGCTTTCCTCATCATGATGCTCTGAACCCTTGAATTATGAGCTAAAATAAACCCTTTGTTCGGTATTTTGTCATAGCAAGGAGAATAGCAACTGAGACCACCAATTCCTGACAGTCATGGAAGATCAGGTCTACAGCCCAAGCACTGAATTAGTCTATGTCCATCCCATCCAGCAAGGTAGCCACCAGGCACGTGTGGCTAGTGAGCGCCTGAACTATGGCTAGCACAAATAAGTGACTGAATTCTAAACTATTTAATTTAAAGTTGATTGATCACATGCAGGCCTGCAGTCATTAGGTTGGACCGTGTGTTTCTAAACCTTAAAGTTAGGCTTGTGAGACAGCCCCAAGGGTAAAGACACCTGTCACCAAGCCTGATGACTTGGCTTCTATCCCTAGAACCCATGAGGTAGGAGGAGAGAACCTACTCCCATAAGTCATCCTCTGGTACACATACACCATGCCACACATACGCACACACACACACAACAGGTACACAGGCTAGGACACAGAGGCACCTCAGGATCACTTCGTGCATACAGAGCCACTTCCTACAGGCTGTCACCTGAGCTACCTAGTGGAGTCTCTATTTCTTCTTCCCTCCAGCCTGGCAGAGCATAGAACACTTAGGACCCTGCTTAGAGGTTGGTCAGTGACTCCTGATGGGTCTTCGCCAGTGCCGTTCTGGCTGCTCAATGTTGGGAACATACCCTTCGCCACAGGTAACTTTCATGGCCCTTTGAGAGTTCATGACCAGATACACAGGGTCCAGCCTGGCTCAAGCTAGCCAAGCGGTGTCCCTGTAGTCGGGAACTTCGAATGGAGAGACACAGGGATCTCTTGTTAGAACTGAGTCAACCGGGTAAGGATGCTGAACTGTAGTCCCATGATCTCTAGCTGTGGGGGACTGGGACCTGTTCAATCCTTCCTCTGAGTCCCTGAGATACTGCAGAACCCTTCTAAGCGCTGGCTGTCCCCACCTCTTATCCCCTGTCTTCATCCTCCAGCCCTGCCCCCTTTCCCCCTAAGATAGCCAGAGCAGGCTGCTGTGGCTTGCAGCCAGAGGCATCTCAACTGATAGAGGCCATTCAAGGTCAGAGACCGCCTGCAGTGGAAAGCAGTTGCCACCAGAGGGGACTGTGGGTTTACTTTGAGTGGCCCTAAAAGGTTTTTGAGGGTGGGTGGAAGGGCCAGGCAGTGACGAAGAGGTTCTCCCTTGCAGCATTTTAGCCCAGCAAAGGCAGGGAAGGGACAGGGGAAGATAAGCCTCATCACAACTGCATCACTGACTCCTCCCACTGTGTGACCTCCCTTGTCAAGTCATCCTAACTTTCTATTTTGCTCATTTATAGCTAGAACCTCGTAAGAATGATGCAAGGAGCCAGGAAGTGATGCACGCCTTTAATCCCAGGACTCAGGAGGCAGAGGCAGGCAGGTCTCTGAGTTCTAGAACAGCCTGGTCTGCATAGTGAATTCCAGTACAGCCAGAGCTACCCAGAGAAGCCCTGTCTCAAAAACCAAACCAAAACAAAAAACCCTGATGCTGCAAGGATTGAATGTAATAATATACCTTAAGTACTTCTGAGCACATTGTCTAGTGTATACATTGATAGTCTAGTGTATACATTGATACTACGTTTTTCTCTCTCTTTTTGTGGCATTGGGGCCAGAGCCCAGGGCCTCGTGTATCCCAGGCAAGTACTCTGCCACTGAGCTGTAACTCCAGCCCTTGTTCCTGGCTGTTATTACTCTCATGTCAAAATAAAGATAGCAAGACTTCAGACCACAGGGAGCTTTCAACCACCCTAAAATGAGCAGTCCCGAAGGTTGGGGAGGTGGGACAGCTTATTACGTTCCTGGAAGAGTTCATGGTAGTCTTGGAAATAAGAAGTCCTAAGAACAGGACATGAGGATAACCCATTCCTTAAGGTGGTCTGATAGAGGCTAGGCCCTATATGTGAGGCATCCACCTCTAGGCATCTATGGCCTCCAGAAAAGAGCTCTTTGCTACAAAGACCCGGTGATGGTCTGATTGACAAACAAGAGTCAGGGCCAGAGGGGAAGGATGCTTCGATTCATGTGTCGGAGGCCATGAAATGCTAAAGGTTTGTATCCCAGCAGGAGAATCGGTCTTTGTACAGGCTGTTTGTCATAATATGTACACCAGCGATTGCCACACACACATCGTGGGCCTGGAAGATTAGAAAAGCAGCTGAAATTGAGGATCCAGATGATCAAACAGCATGCTCGGCACTCACTAGCCACGTGACCTTAGTCATTGGACCTCTTCGATCCTATTTCTTTACCATTAAAGCTAGTTCTATTGCAGTTTCTTCACCATGGGGCTGCTGTAAGGATTTTCAAAGCACTGTGCATGCAAGATGGCTAAAATCGGGGACATAACATTCAACAGACACCGGGTATCATGCCGCTCATCAGGGTTAGTTCTGTAGAACTGCAGGTAGGTTCCATCCAGGGGCACCTGGCGGGAGTCATATTTCAGATGTCAGCTATTTCCTTCTGATTAGATTGGACCAGAGCTGAAATTTCCCACAGCTGTTCGCAGCCTAGACAGACTCTTTCACAGGGCTGGCTTCGTGGGCATAGAAAATGCCGCCGCACAGGTGCCCCACCCTTGATTCAGTGTTAGGATGCTGCCTTTTTGAAATTCTCATTTTTAATTTGTTTTCTTAGTTTTCTTTGAGACAGGGTTTCTCTTGTGTAACAGCCCTGGCTGTCCTGGAACTCTCTTTGTAGACCAGGCTGGCCTTGAACTCAACAGAGATATGCCTGCCTCTGCCTCTGCCTCTGCCTGTGCCTCCCAATGCTGGGATTAAAGGCATGCACCACCATGCCTGGCGCCATTTTGAAACTCTTGATTTTTTTTTTTTTTTAACAAGTTCCATTTTCACTGGGCTCTTGGCGCTAAGAAACATTTCCTAGTCTCAGTTTAATGTGTGGTTACTTTTACCTAGGCACGTATGTGCTCACATATGTACACACACACACACACACACACACACACGCACGCACACACACGCACGCACGCACACAATATATTCACAGCCTAATGACATTTTTACCACTAAGACGTGAAATACATTAACATTTTGGTAGCAGTGCCTTAGGTGATGTGTCTATTTGATCTGCTTGCCTGCCTATCCAAAACCACACAGTGTGGTAAGGGTGTTTGCTGTCAAGGCTGAGGACCCGAGTTCAATTCCTGGGCCATACAGGATGCAGGAACTGACTGTCACAGTCACCCCCTGACCTCCGCTTAGGCACCATGACACTAGTGCACTCACACACATGCACCACACAGAAAATAAATAACATGTAATGACATGGTAAATAGATAAACACTCAGCTCACGGATTGCGCCTGTAATTTTAAAGATAAAGAAAGGAGGAAGGAAGGGGAAGAAAGAAAAGGCGGCATTAGCTTTTAAAATTTCATTAAGCTAGAGGTAACCCCCCCCCCCCCCCAAAAAAAAAAAACTGTATCGAGGTCATTGTATCGCTATCAATTAGTTTCCTGCTTTGGAGAGCGATGTGATGTCCTAAGTCAATAACGGCAGACGTTGACAGACAGACAGACAGACAGACAGAGAGCTGATAGATTTTAAGAGAGTCTTACTATGTAACACACCACTGACCTCAGTTTTCAATTAGTGCATTTATTTGTTTTGTTTATTGTGTGGGAAATGAGCTCGTTCGCGTCACAACATTGGTGTGGAAGTCAGAGGAAAAAGTCATTTCACTCCCTCTCCTAGGTGAATCCAGGTCACCAGTCTTGGAGGCAAGTGCCTTTACCTGCTGGGCCATCTCACTGGCCCTGTTATATATATATATATATATTAAATTTGATCTTCTTGTGCATCTTGGCCATCTTTTCAAAGAATACACATTTTTCTACAAAGCCATTTTAAAGTCCGTGTTTTATATTCTATTTGTGTGTTCGTGTTCTTGTGTGGGTTTGCAGACAGTGTGTAGAGGCCAGAGGCTGGCATTGACTTCGTGCACTCCTCAGTCTGTCTCCACCTTGGTGGTTTGCTTTGTTGTTTGTTTTGATTTTCGAGACAGAGGCTCACTACATAGCCTTGGCTGCCCCGGAAATCGCTATGTAAAGCCGGTTGGCCTCAAACTCACAGAAATCTGCTTGCCTTTGCCTCCTGGCACCTTAGGTTTGGTTGTTGTTGGTGGTGGTATTGGTTTTGGTTTTTTGAGCCAGGGTTTCTCTGTGTAGTCTTGGTTGTCCTAGAACTCACTCGGTAGATCAGGTTGGCCTTGAACTCAGAGATCCACCTGCCTCTGTCTCCTGAGCGCTGGGCTTAAAGGTGTGCACCTTAGTTTTCAAAGGTTTCTTGCTTGACTTGGAATTCACTGATTCCACTAGGCTGGCTGGCTCATGAGCTCCAGGAATCTGCTCGCTCTCCTCTCCCAGTGCTGTGGTTACATTCTGCACCACCATGTCTGGGGGATCTGACTTAGGGCCTCAGGCTTGAACAGCAGGCGCTTTGCTGCCCGAGCCGTTCCCTCCCACCCTTGTTTTCCATGCACTGTACTTCATTCGGGTAGTTTGCTCTTGCTAGATTTTGAGGTACTTCCTACAGCTTTCCATTATTATAAATCATGGTGCAAAGAGCGTCCTTACGGCTAGACGTTAGCTAATAAATGTCCATGATTTATCATCAGGGCAAAGTCTGGGAATATGAAATATTTCCATGAAATATGTGAAATATATCCTTGTGGTTAAAATTCAATACTCAAAAGGGAGTAAACAGTGACATAGACTTGCTTCCCTGTATAAATCCCAGCCACCCACTTTCCCTGCCCAAGGGTAATCAGTTCCTGGGAACAGAAGCCATCAAATTGCTCTCCAGAGCCTCTGAGACTGCAGGTCTCACCACAGCTTTATTAGTTTAGTATGTTGGGGTGAGTGTGTGTGTATGCGTGCTCGTGCATGGATATTAGAGCCCGGAAGTCAAATCAAGTGTCTTCCTTGATCTCTCCCCAGGGTCTCTCCCTGGACCCAGAGATCATGGATTGGACAGTCTTGTCCAGCCAGGGACACACACACACCCCGTCAACCCCCAGGGCTCCCCCTGTCACTACCTCCCAGTGACTGCAGGCACCCAACTGCATACCCCGCATTTTACCTGGGCTGGAGAACCAAACCCAGGTCCCCATGTTTGCTCAGCAAGCTCCTGAGATACTACGAAGCCATTTCCCAACCCCCAGCTTAGAAACTGTGTGGGTTTTTGTTGTTGTTTGTTTTTACGTTTAAATATTTATCAAAATTTAAAGTCAGTCCCTCTTTTTCTGTCTTTTAAAAAGATTTTTTTTATGTGTTTGGGTGTTTTGCTCAAATGTGTACACTGCATGCATGCCATGCCCAGAGAAGCCAGGAGAGGGCGTCACAGTCACTGGAACTGGAATTAAGAGGCGGTTTTGAGCACCACTTGGAGGCTGAAAACTGATGCCCGGATCTCTGCCAAAACAGCATGTGCTCTTAACTTCCGAGCCATCTCTCCAACTCTGTTTTGTTTTTGAGTCAGAGTTCCTAACCCAGGCTCTTTTTTTTTTTTTTTTAAAGATTTATTTATTTAGTCATTTATTATGTACACAGTATTCTGTCTGCATGTACACCTGCACACCAGAAGAGGGCACCAGATCTCATTATAGATGGCTGTGAGCCACCATGTGGTTGCTGGGAATTGAATTCAGGACCTCTGGAAGAGCAGCCAGTGCTCTTAACCTCTGAGCCATCTCTCCAGCCCCTAACCCAGGCTCTTATAGAACACATTCAGTAGTCCAGGCTGACCCCAAACTCATGGCAATCCTTCTGCCTCAGCCTTCCTCATTCAGGGATTACAAGCATGAGACACCCTGCCTAGCTTTCTTTTTCTGCTCCTTCATGACTGAAGTGCAGTGGTGCGCCCCTGTAACTGTAGCCTCTGGAGGCTGAGGCAGGAGGATGAAAAGTTTGAAACCAGTTTGTACTTCAAAATGAGATCTAAAGCCATAACCAAAAAGATAAGTAAATAAAAAAAGGAAGGAAGGAAGAGCAGGTTCACTGTAATAAGTTCATACAATGTAAGAGGACACAGGACAGAGGGCGTGAGTCTCCCCTTTCCACCCTACCCTGCTGCTTCTGCAGGCTGTCCTCAGGTAAGCGCGGCGTCTTTACTTTTTTTGTCGTTATTTCACTTGTAAACCACCCCCTAGACACCACACACCACACCATATACATGCACACACACCACACACATACACACACCACATATCACACACACCCAGGCCATACCTCATACCACAGAGAACACACACACACACACACACACACCACACACACACACATACCACATATCACACACACCCAGGCCATACCTCATACCACAGAGAACACACACACACACACACACACACACACACACACACACACACCACATTCTAAACAAGCTTGCTTGTAACTCATTTAATCATTTTGTCATTAATGGATATTGCTGTGGCTTGAGGGGGTCCCCAAGGATTCAGGAGTTGAAATTTAATCCTCATTGTGAGCTATTAGGAGGGGAGAGATTGAATCTGACTGATGTTTAGAAGTAGGGCTTTGGAAGGTGATTAAGGTTATGTAAGGTCTTCGGTGTGGATCCCCAGTGATTGAATCCTGGTGGCTTCCTAAGAAGAGGGAGAGACCAGAAGAGATATACACATATCTGTGTTTGCTTCCTGTGCCTTGCCACGTGATGGAACTGTTTGGGAAGGATTAGGAGGTGTGGTCTTCTTGTAGGAGGTGTGTCACTGGAGGGCAAGTTTTGGAGGTTTCCAAAGACTCAGGACAATCCCAGTATGCTCTCTCTCTGTCTTCTGTGGAGAGACTGTCAGTTTCACAGTCTCCTTGGAAGGCAGACAGGTAGGAAGTGGGTCTGTTGCCAAAAGGTGGCAAGTTCCCAAGATGGCCAACTTCTTCCTCACTCTCCTTTTTTAACAAAAGCCTGGCAGCTTAAAACAAAGGCCCTGTATGCCTTTGTCTCCCTCCATCAGGACCACTGCTGATGGGCTGGTTCAACAAGTCCCAGGTCAGATCAGGACATGTCACACACAGTTATGATCAACCATTCTATTTTTTTTTTTTTTTTTCAAATTGACCAACCCTAAGTTAGAGAAGTAAACTCCAGGAAACCCACAGCCCTTGAGTAAAGACTGGAATTTTTTTTTTTTTGGCTTCCTGAGTCCCTCTCCGCTTTGTGAAGAATCTTGTTTTCTCTGTGTGTCCTCACCCCCAGCAAACACCTCTCTTTGACTGCTGGTTCTCTCTGCAGTGTTTGAGGTCTCTCTCCTGCTACCTGCTGCCCTTGAGATTTATTTTTCTTTTGCTTTTAATTCTTTAACTGGCAGATAAAACAAACTCAGTCAAAACT
This sequence comes from Psammomys obesus, assembly GCF_907164565.1. Lineage (NCBI taxonomy): Eukaryota > Metazoa > Chordata > Mammalia > Rodentia > Muridae > Psammomys > Psammomys obesus. Next base: position 2,363,590 of record NW_026591598.1, on the reverse strand, counting down.
TCTAGACTGTATCCCTACTTGTGGGTCAAGATGTGAGCTCTCAGATGTCCCTGCCGCCATACCTTTGCTCTGGCATCATGGACGCCAACTCTCTGAAACCGTAAGTCCAATTAAGCATTTTTTTTTTTATAAGTTGCTTTGGCCATGGAATTTTGTCACAGCAATGGAAAGCTAACCAAAAATAGAACCCATGACAGGTGGCTCACAGCCATCTGTAACTCCATTTCCAGGGAATCTAATACCCTCTTTTGGCCTCCAGGGGCACCAGGCAGGCACACAGTGCATATACACACAGGCAGGCAGAACACTCATACACAGAAAGTGAAAAATAAATCTAAGACAAAAACAAACAAACAAAAGATACACTAGAAATGCTGGATCCCAGCACCTAGCAGGCAGAGGGGAGAGATCTCTGTGAGTTTGAGGACAGCTTGGTCTGCCTAGCAACTTCCAGGACAGCCAGGGCTACAAGTGAGAACTTGTCTCAAACAAACAAGCACTGTACCAAACAAAAATATACTCCTGCTAATAATAATAGTAAATAAAACTAAATTAAAAAAAAAATCAGTCTTAACTTTCATTCTGAAAGGAGGATTTTCAGGTGAAGAGAGACCTCTCAGGGCTGGGTGGCTTAGATGGCGCAGCAGTAAACGCTGCTACCACCAAGCCGGGCCACCCAAGTTCCATTCCTCACGGCAGAAGGAGAGAGACAACTTCAGGTTGTTCCCTGACCTCTACATGTGTTCCACGGCACACGCACACACACAAGCAATGGGTAAGTGCATAATACAAATTCTAAACCAAAATAAAACCGTTTCTGGCAACCTCCCGCATAGCCGCGGCACTGTGTGAAGCCGGGCTTGGAAGCAGGTGGGAGTGATGAAGGACCGAAATACTGATGTGCTCACCAGGCCAGCGCACATAGTAACTGCGGTGGAGAGCAAAAGGGACTCTTTACAAGTTATAAGCCCATTAGGGCACCGTCGTGACCATTGATAAATGAGCCTCCCAAAATAGCCAGCCCTGAGAAACAACAGCAGCCTCTGCTGCTTCGCCCACGTCGCGGCTGACGGCACACACCACATTGCTCATCGCTGTGGAGAAGTCGTTGGTTTATCTTTATCCTGAATTACTCACTTGTTAGTGCCTTAATAAGCCAACCTTCACTTTAGCTTTCTGTTTGATCTTGTTTAGGAAGAATAGCTTGTGGAATACACTAAAACAGGGCACTGGCTGGCCAGTAACTAGCGTCCTGTCTGTCCATGTTAGCTTCGTGACTTGTGCAGGAAAATATTTTGTAGTCTGTGTTGGGATGCTCTTCTTAAAAGATACACAACCTAAAGACAGATTCCTGGGATAGAGAGACAACAGCTGGGGCTGGAGAGGTGGCTCAGTCGTTAAGAGTGCTGGCTGCTCTTCAAAGAACGTGGGTTCAATTCCCAGTACCACATGGTGGCTCACCACTGTTACCAGAGGCTGGAAGAAGTTCTGGCCTCTACCTGTACCAGGCATGCGTGTGGTTTACAAATATTCTTGCAGGCAAAATACCATACACATAAAATAACATTGAAAAAGAGAGTGAGTTGGCTGTGGTGGTGCACTTTTAATTGTAGCACACAGGAGGCAGAGGCAGGCAGATCTCTGTGTGTTCAAAGCCAGCCTGACCTACATAGTGAGAGCCTGTCTTTGGGTTTGGGGCGAGTGCAGGGGGAGAGTGGGGTGGGGTGGGGGTGGGTGGGGATGGTGGGCAGTCTTCACATCTCCGGTGGCAGGTGGCCGGTCAGTTGCCTGCAGATCCAGAACAGCCTTGGAAGTGGTTTGTCTTCATCTACTTACAGTCTAATTGTTCTCTAAACAGACGAGAGTTGTTTTCAAAAGCAAAACCCATGCTTGCCGCCTCCTCCTGCACCTGGAGCCCATTTCCTAGGTCCTACAGGCCTATATTAACGGACTCCAGAGAAACAGAACCAACGGGGTGTGTTTGATGGGTATGGAGACACAGCTTTAGTGGAACTGGTTCATGTGATCAGGCCTCAGGAGAGCCTGAGACAGGCTGGCTTTGCATGCTTGCGGGGTGAGAAGGCTGGAAAGACAGGCAGGGCTTCTAGTCTAGGGTCTGGAGGCAGCATTCTTTCTTCCTCAGGGAATCATAATCTTAGGCTCACCAACTGAGTGAATGAGACCAACCCACGCTATGGAGGACAATCTGCTTTACTCAAACGTTAGCGATTTGGGCCGGCGAAGTGGCCCACACCTGCAATCCCAGCACTCGGAAACAGAGGCAGGTGGATCTCTGTGAGTTTGATGCCAGCCTGGTCTACAAAGCGAGTCTGGGACAGCCAAGGCTACACAGAGAAACCCTGTCTCAAAAAAAAAAAAAAAAGAAAAAAGTTTAGTGATTTAAATATCGATCAGATCCCAGGTAATACAATAGCAACAGCTGGACTAGTGTTTAGCCAAACAGCCGAATTCCACAGGCAGGCCTGTGGAATTTATGTTAACAATAAAATCAGCATCATGCAGCCTCCTTGGCATTCTTGAGGGCTGATACAAGCCTCACCCCAGGGTCTTTGTACCTGTGCTCTTGTACCCTAAGGCTCTGCTCCCTGACGTCCGGGTAGCTGCGGTATACCCACACAATGACTTCCCTCACCTCCTTGGAGTTTTGCTAGATGTCTGTGTGGCAGCTCTCCAACAGCCCCACTGCAACCTCCTCTAGCCTCCCTACTCCTTGCCGACTCTGCTAGCCTTCCTGGGCATGATGCTCCCAAGTGTGGAGATGCATTTTCCCCTCCGCTACCGTTGAATCACAAACGGTTTGCCCCGCACGGTAAGCGCCTTAATAGTTTGGGCCTTATCTAACTTGAGCACTGTGCCGGTGATTAAGCTGTTATCCTTCTGCTCGGAACTAACTCCCCCCCCCCCCCCCCATAATCTGCTTTGGGCGGGGGGTGGGCTTTGGAAACCACATTTGTGCTCCGCGCACTGGGTGGGGGGGCCTTTTGTTGGGGCGGGCCAAGGGGGGGTGCGGTGGGGGACTTTTTAAGGGGGGGGGGGGGGGGCGCGGAGGGAAAACACAGAAATGACTGTGAGGGAAGAAGTGTTTCCCGGGTGCCTGGAAACGGGAGGCAGGGCCCTTCAAGAGAGGGTAGGGAGAGGCACCCACCAAGATCAGTGAGGAGCAGAGGAGTGTTGGGTTAACACAGGACCGTAACTCTTTCTTGTGTCTTTCACTAGAAGCACCGAGGGAGGCAGGGTTAGCAGCCTTAGGACTGGCCTGGTTGAGTAATCTCAGCAGGCTTTGCGGTACAGGCGCTCTCGGTGGGTGTTTGGAATGTGGGCTTTGTGATTTGGGCAGGTAGAAAGGCCTCTGCCTCTAGAGACTAAGAGCTGGAGCTGGGATTATAGGCATTGCTTCGTTTCGATTCTGTGCACGTGAAAGGTCTGTTAGGGCGGGTTGTCATCCGGGCCGGTGCGTTAGGGTTCCCTGAAGAAACAGAACCAGTTTTGGTAACTGCAGAGACTGAGACCTGATCAAAGTACAGGGAGACCTGAGTGCTCAGCCATAAATGGGGCACCTGTGCCATTCCCTGGCAGGCTCAAGAAACGTCATGGGAGAGGGAGAAGAAAGGTACCATTAGCTAGGTACCTGTGCTCCTGTAAATAACCTCTCACCCACATTCCTGTAAGCAACCCTAGTGATGCTCACCGGGTCACCAAATACATACGTACGTACATACATACATTAAATTAAATTAAATTAAATTAAATTAAATTAAATTAAAAGGAGGCTAGTTGGTAAGAAGAGGAGCCTCTGTGAGAGGGGGAGGGTTACGGAGGGTGAACGTGATCAAAATACAATATACACCTGTATGAAAATGTCATAATGAAACCCATTATTGCATGTAACTAACAAATGATAATAAAATATAAAAATTTCGGGCATGCAGCTGGCACTGGGGTATGTTAGATTGGCTTACCTCGCTGGAGGCTGGATAGTCCAAATATTGCCCTCTGGAGATTAGAGCTCAGAGCTGCTGCTGCCTAAGGCTAGGCGTGCCAGAGCGTGAAGGTGGATGAGACTGCGCTAGCTCGAGGCAGACAGCCTGGACACGCTGCTGCGTGGCTGGAGAAGCCGGAGCCTGCTTAGTTAGGGTTCCTATTGCTGACAAAACACCGTGACCAAAACTTGAGTTGGGGAGGAAAGGGTTCATTGAGTTTACATTTCCACAACATTTTCGTCTATCACCAAAGGAAGCCAGGATGGGAACTCAAACAGGGCCGGAACCTGGAAGCAGAAGCTGACGTAGAGGCCAGCTGCTTACAGGCTTGCTCCTCGTGGCTTGCTCAGCCTGCTTTCTTATAGAACCCAGGACCACAGGCCTAGGGATGGCACCACCCACAGTGGGCTGGGCCGTCCCCCATCAGTAACTAATCAGGAAAATGCCTCACAGTTGGATCTTACGGAGGCATTTTTCTCAATTAAGGTTCCCTCCCTTCAGATAACTCTAGTTTCCCTGTCAAGCTGACACCAGATCAGCCAGCACCATTAACACACCAGAGAAGAGGATGACGTGAATGTCTCCCAAAGGCAGGCATGATTATTAATGATTATTAAAGCTTTGCATCTCCCTATTTGGGGTGAGGATTCAATGCCCTTGTTTGAAGGAGTGAATGACAGTTCTGTTTTGCCAGGCAGAACGGCAAGAGGAACACCCAAGAAACTTCTGAGAACAAAAGCAAGATACCCGGTCATTGTGGTTTGGGAGCATGCTGGTGTGTTGGAGGCTTGGTCCCTAGTGCAGCCGTGTTCAAAGATGAGGCCTTTGGGCCGTGGCTGGGTCTTGAATGGCTTCACTCTTGGCTTGTGGATTTGAGAGGAGGGATTTTTTTCTACTTCCTGGACAGCGTAAAGTAAGCAGTTTCATCCTACCGTTCGTCCCTGCCCAGATGTCCTGACTCACCATACCTGAGCTGGCAGCGCCAGGTGTCCTTGGGCTGAATCTTCTGATGCTGTGAGTCAGAGTAAAGATTTTTCTCTCTAGGTTGATTTTCTCTGGGATTTGGTAACAGCAACCAAAAGCAGCCCCGGAGGAAGATGCCGCAAATTCCCACCGTGCATACTTTTGTATCTGACATCTTATTCTCCTCCCCCCCAGCCCCCCCGAATCATCTCGGATACTTCTGTGTATGTCTTTACTCTTTTCTTATAAGTTTGGGGTCCTGGGGTTGGAGAGATAGCTCAGTGGTTAAAAGCACTGTCTGCTCTTCCAAACCCGACCTGAGTTCAACTCCCAGCACCCACACGGCAGCACACAGCTGTCTGTAGCTCCAGCTCCAAGAAATCTGACACCTAAATGCCAATGCATATAAAATAAAACTAAATAAAAATTATTTAAAACAATAAGTTTATTTATTTTTATTAAAAATAATAAATCTTTGTAAGTTTAGTTTCTTGTAAATGAACCTTTATTTTTATTTCGTGTATGTGAGTATTCTGCACGTGTGTATGTCTGTGTGCTGCATACATGAAATGCCTCCAGAGGTCAGAAGAAGGCATCAGATCCTTTGCTTTTGGAACTCAAGTTACAGACAGTTTCTGAGCTGCCGTGTGGGTTCGGGGAATCAAACCTGGGTCCTCGGGAAGAGCAACCAGTGCTCTTAACTACCTAGCCATCGCTCTAGCCCCAATCCTAGTAAGTTTTCATTATAATAAATTGAATTTTAGCACTTGGGAGGCAGAGGCAGGTGAATCTCTGTGAGTTTGAGGCCATCCTGGTCTACATAATATGTTCCAGGACAGCCAGGACTATGTAGAAAGAACCTGTGTCAAAATACAAAACAAACAAACACACACAAAAAAAATTGAATTTGAAGGTTTGTCCAGGGGGGACAAATAACAAGTGGCAGCATTTTGTTTTACTGACTTTGAAATGTAAGTGTGGGAAGAGAAATGGACACTGAGTACACCACGCAATGAGCTGTGCTAATTATTATTTAGCCGCCATCTATTGGTTCCAAACTGCATTCTCTCTTCGGCTGCAGCAAGTCACACATCTGCTTGGCCAAAGCAGGCTCCTGTTAGCGAGCAGGTAGGAGGAAAGGGAGACGGGGCTGGCTCCCTTCCTTGGGTTGTCTGAGCTTGTGCACACATCACCCAGCAAGCCTTCTTCACCCTGGCCCCAGCGAATGCTTCCTCTGGCTTGTGTGAAGACGGCTGGCAGCTTTCCCATCCTTGTAGGCCAACCCCGCCCTGCTTCAGCCCTGCTTCATTTAAAAGCTACAGTGACAGCTGGCTGAGCAGCACCCCTCCTTGGAGACTTGAGTTTCACTCCACAGGGCTTCGAAGCTAAGCTGGGGGTTTGATCATTTAAACACCTTCCCTCGGTTCTCCCACTCCAAGGGGTGGTTGGTTGCTCCTGGAATCTCTTGTCTCTAAGATGCTCTGATATTCTTTTGTTGCCTACATTTTATCACTTGCCCAGGGAGTTGGTCAGTCTGTCTGCGTATGCTCAAGGCTTAGCCAATATTTTATTAATATAGATGAGGGCCCTGACCCACAGAGCAATGAAGTCACCTTCCTTTGGCCGCAGAGCTGGTGACAGCCAGACTTTGGTAGGTAATCTAGTTTTCACATGATTCAGTTGTTGTCATACTCTGGGGGTACCTGAACGGACCAAACCTTTGTCTAGCAGATTGTTTTAGAGCAGTGCATTTAACTTTGGTAGGCTCGTTCTGTGGGGAAGGAGGAAAGAATGGAGAAAAGGAGGGAGAATAAGAGGCAGAAAGGGAGGGAGGGAGGGAAGGAGGAAGGGAGGGGAGAAAAGGAAGGAGAGAGACATTTGCCTGTTGTTAAGACTGGACTTTGGTGGCAAGTAGATATTGGTTAGTATCTCAGAATTACCCTTTACAATTTCCATCAACCAAGTAGATCACTCTGCTTTTGATGTATTCCATTTATTTGCCTGATGCTCCTACAAGATTTAAAAAAAAAAAAAAAAAAAAGGACATCAACTTATGGTCTATGACTGCCCCCTAGTGGGAAAATTAAAATACTGCCGCCATAACTCTATTAACTGTAATCTCAGAACTGTCCAGCCCCAAAGCCAGCACTTTCTGCAAATCAAACAGCCCCTTGATAAGTAGCCATCGGTGGCTCTGAGCTCTTTGAATTGTAGGTCCAGTCTTCTCTGTGTGGATTAAGAAGAGTTAGAGGTCTGGGAAGACTGCTCAGGTAGTAAAGTCCTGTCCTGAAAGCACATGAGTTCACTCCCTGGAAACCACATTTTATAATCAAAACAACAACAACAACAAAAAACAGGTGTGTTGCCGGGCATGCAGGCACACTCCTTAAGTCCCAGCCCTGGGGGAGACAGCAGCCTGATCTCTGAGTTTGAAGCCAGCCTGGTGGACAAAGCTAGTTCCATGAGAGCCAGGGCTACACAGAGAAACCCTGCCTCAAAAAACCAAACCAAAGTAAATCAATCAACCAACCAAACAAACAAACAAAAAACAGGTGTGGTGGTAATGCCAGCATGAGGGTGGGCAGAGAGAGGCGGGTCCCTGGAATTTACGGGGTAGTCAGCCTAGCTTATTTGGTCAGCTCCCCATCAGTGAGAGACCCTGTCTCAAAACCAAGTAGATAGTGTCTGAGTAACAACACCTGAACTTGTCTTCTAATCTCCAACCACACAAGTACACATTTACACACACACACACAGAGAGAGAGAGAGAGAGAGAGAGAGAGAGAGAGAGAGAGGCACACAGGTATACACACAGAGGCAAACTGGCTACTGTGGGTACAGGAAGTCAGAAGAGCCTCAAAGAACCAAGTCCCATGAAAATTTACCCACCAATAACAGCAACCATACTATAAAGAAACAGACTACCAGTGGGTGTGGTGGCACACGCCTGTAATCCCAGCATTCGGGGAGGCAGAGGCAGGTGGATCTCTGTGAGTTTGAGGCCAGCCTGGTGTGTACAAAACAAGTCTAGCCAAGGCTGCACAGAGAAACCCTGTCTTGAAAAACAAAACAAACAAACAAAAAATAAAAAAACCAAACCAAACAAACAAAAAATAGACTACTGAATTATGCAAACTACAGCAAACAAACAAACAAACAAACAGAAACCCAAGAGAATATCTTCTTATTAAGATAAAACAGGTCCACAGTCTTTCATCCTAAATTCACATGAGTTTGGGAGACTAGAGGGATAGGTTAGGGTCTAAGAGCACACACCGCTCTTGCAGAGGACCGAAGTTTAATTCTCAGCATCTGTTTGGTGGCTCACAACTGCCTTCAGCTCCAGAGGATCCTCCGGCCTCCAAGGACACCTGCACCCACGTGTGTTGGCACATATGTGCGTGCGTGCACACACGTGTACACACACTGTGGTGTAATGTTCTTTCGGAATGTATACACTTTACCCTTGTTCATTCAAATGCTGATTTCTCTCCCCCACTCTCTGGTTTCAATCCAGACGTTGCATTGTGATACTTATTCTAAGCCTCACCTGTCTCAACCTTGTGTAAACAGGCCAAAATAAAGCAACTAGCCACAATGGTGAGCAATGGAAAGGAAGCAGGAAGAGAGGGAGGAGCCAGAGGACAGGAAGGCGGGAGGCAGAGGAGGAGAGAAGGGCAGGAGTGAAGCTGGGAGAGGGAAAAAGGCTGGGAGAGAGAAGCAGGAGGAGAGGTCCTGCAATGACGTGGAGAATGAACCGGACCTAAGATTTCACAAAAAAGCAAGTATAATGGGTGAATCTAAATGTTAGGAAACTATCTGGGCTTGGAGGTTTAGGATGGAGTAACTATTGCCCAGCATTGTGTTCTAGGTTAACTAAATAAATCATAGTCTCTGTGTGGTGATTTGGTTATACAGCTGTTTAGGATTAACAGCAGCGTTACTAAAAGATATATAAAAGTAAATATTAAACAATACAACAACGCACTATAAATCTTTACATTTATATGAGTGTGGAAGGTTAGAAGGTCTGTGTGTAGACTCCATAACAGTGTAGTAAGCTGGACTAGCCCACACAATCAAATATCCCATTAATGAAACATATTAAATAGGATAAATAGAAGTTAAAGGGGACAGAGGGAGCTGGAGAGATGGCTCAGTGGCTAAGGGCACTCTCTGCTCTTCCAGAGGTCCTGAATTCAATTCCCAGCAACATGGTGGCTCACAACCATCTATACTAGGATCTGATGCCCTCTTCTGGCATGCAGGTGTACATGCAGATAGAGCACTCATAAATCAGTCAGTCAATCTTTCCTGGTAATGGTGGCGCATGCCTTTAATCACAACTCGGGAGGCAGAGGCAGGTGGATCTCTGAGTTTGAGGTCAGCCTGGTCTACAGAGCAAGTTCCAGGACAGCCAGAGCTACACAGAAAAACCCTATCTGGAAAAATGAAACAAAACAAAGTTAAAGGCTGACCTAGCAGCTCACAATAGGCTTTGCTGCCCATTGAGTTTGCTCAAAATCTTTCCCTACTTCTAACAAACAAACAAAAAATGTACTCGTTTCTAGTTTTCAACACTTCTAATTTTGGAATTACAGAGAAGGATTCTAGACCTACACAACCAAGGCCAAACTAATGCAGGACAGTATGAGAAAAGAAAATTCAATCCAAACTCAATTATGAATCTGTTGGCAGAAATACTAAGAGAGATATTAGAAAACAGAACCTGGCACTGAATAAAACCAGTACATCCTGGGGCAGGGGAGATGGCCAGGTTGGCAGAATGTGTGCTGTGCAGGCATGCTGACCCGAGCCTGGATCCCCACCTCCCGTGTGACAAAACTGGCGTGGTGGCTTTGTGTACCCGAAACCTGAGGGAGGTGGAGACAGGAAGATCCCTGGGGCTGCCCCACCAGCTAGCCGGGCAGTCAACCAGCTCCATGCTCGGTGGGAGACCTGCCGTCAACCTCTGGCTTCCACTTGTATGTGCACACAGGCACGTTTACCCCCCACACACACACACAGGGACACACAAATCATGCATGCATAAATACTCCCACATGGGCGCGCACCCACACACACTGATCGTTGGAATGGAGATGCAGCCCCACAATGCGGGTATGGCTTCAAGCTGACCGCAGGCCCTAGGACACACGGGAGATGACACGGGTCCATCTTGCCAAGGGGCCCAACTGTCCAACACCCAAGTCCTGCTGCCCCTCATCCACAGGAAACGTGCCGCTGCCGTGGAAAGCGGGGCACGGGGAGATGTCACTCAGGCTGGTAGTGTTAGCCTGCATTTCTCACTAATGTTTCCTACAGTTCCAGTTGTGTGCACAGATGGCCTTCACGCCCAGCGGCAACACCTCCAAACCCACACAACAAAGGCCGCATGTACAATAGCCCCATTTATCTTCACCCTGCTGTCTCCATGGGAACAGCAGAGTTGAGGACCAAGGTCAGTGCCGGTCAGGCTTACGTAGGCTGCAGACTGATAGTAATTTTTCCTTTATTCATAAATAGACAATCTAACGTTAGGAAACTGGACACCCATCACTCTGGATGTTAACAATAAAGGGGAAGATGACATGAGTTTTTCAAAGATACAGAAACAGTTCAATGTGGGTTATTTAAAAAAATTTTTTTAAATTGTTAGCAAGGGCTGGAGGGATGGCTCAAGGCTGAAGAGCAGTTGCTGCTCTTGCACAGGGCCTGGGTGTGGGTCACAGCACTGGTACGGCAGTTTTTCAACGACCGGTACTCCAGGTTTGATGCCCACTTCTGGCTTCCATGGCACTGCGTGCACGCTTGCCTGCATGCTTACACACACTCAGGCAAACACATTTATCCTCATAAAAACATCAATAAATAATTTTTAAAAATTGACAGCAAATTAAAAATGGAAGGGAGGAGCCGATCATATGGTGGCACATGCCTGTGATCCCAGCACTCAGGGAGGCAGAGGCAGGCAGATCTCTGTGAGTTCAAGGCCAGCCTGGTCTACAAAGTTAGCTTCAGGACAGCTAGGGCTACATGATGAGACATGGAAAACGGACTCCACAAGGAGACCAACAGAATCAAAAACCTGGGCCCAGGGGCTCCTGCAGAGACTGATACTCCAAACCAAGGACCATGCATAGAGAGAACCTAGAACCCCTGCTCAAATGAAGCCCATAGGCTGCTCAGTTTCCAAGTGGGTTCTCTAGTAAGGGAAGCAGAGGCTGTCTCCCGACATGAATTCAGTGGCTGGCTCTTTGATCACCTCCCCCTGGGGGCGGGGTGTGTGTGTGTGTGTGTGTGTGTGTGTGTGTGTATGTGTGTGTGTGTGTGTGCAACCTTGCCAGGCCATAGAGGAAAACAATGCATTCAGCCTTGATGATACCTGATAGGCTAGGGTCAGATAGAAGGGGAGGAGGACTTCTCCATCAGTGGACTAGGGGAGGGGCATAGGGGGAGAAGAGGGAGGGTAGGTGGAACTTGGAGAAGATGAATGAGGGGGCTACAGCCGGGATATAAAGTGAATAAATTGTAATAATAACAAATAAATAAATAAAACAAAAAAGCGAATAAGAATGAGAATGAGGGGCTGGAGAGATGGTTCAGAGCTTGAGAGCACTGGCTGCTCTTCCAGAGATCCTGAGTTCAATTCCCAGCAACCACATGGTGGCTCAACAACCTATAATGAGGTCTGTAGCCCTCTTCTGGCCTGCAGGTATACGTGCAGACAGAACACTGTATACATAATAATAAATAAATCTTTAAAAAAAGGAAAATGAGACGGAGGCAGCACTATCTCTACGTGCAGATGACACTCTTGTTGACTCGGAAAACTGCAGAGAAAAACCATTTGAGCTAACATGAGTTCTCAGCAGAACTGCTAAATATGGGTTCCATAACATCAGCCAAACCCAGTATATTAGTATTTAAAAGAATAAGAAGCTAGAAAGTGTGATGGGTGAGAGGATTCTGACCCAGAACCTACCAACCAGACTGGGTTGGCTGGTGGTCCAGAGACACCCAGGGATCCACTTTGCTCTGCCCTCCCAGTGCTGGGATTGCAAGTGTGCACCGCATGCCTGGCGTTCATCACAGGGGGTCTGGGAACCTGACTCAGTCCTCCCGCTTCTGTGACAAGCACTTTGCCGACCGAGCTGCCCCCAGGCCTGACTCTTCCTTCCTTCCTTCCTTCCTTCCTTCCTTCCTTCCTTCCTTCCTTCCTTCCTTCCTTCCTTCCTTCCTTCCTCCCTCCCTCCCTCCCTCCCTCCCTTCCTTCCTTCCTTATTTGAGTGTGCACACAGGCGTGATGCAGAGCACGCTACAGGCTGCCTGTTGGGAGTTGGTTCTCTCCTTCCTCCACGTGGATTCCAGGTGTGAGACTCAGGTTGTCAGGCTTGGAGGAAATTGCGCTTATCTACCGAGTCACGCTGACATCTTGATCGTGTGTGTGTGTGTGTGTGTGTGTGTGGTGTGTGTGTGGGGGGGTATGTAAAAATTTATAATTTAATTTTTACGATGATAAACTCTCAGTCTTACATGTTTTCTCTCCCAGAGCTTCCATCCAGCTGTCTGCAGCCGAGATTCCTGAGAACCTCTTTTCCAGCTCTTGACTTGTGTGGTAGTTGTTGAACACAGAACAGACTGACTTAGGTTAAAAAGAGATAACAAGCTGGTTAAAATGGAGCAGTTTTGACCTTCTATACCTATATTGTTTTTGGTTTTGTTTCCTTTTTGAGACAGGGTCTCTCTGTGTATCCCCTGGCTGTCCTGGACTCAGCTCTGTAGACCAGGAGTTCACAGAAATCCACTTACCTATGTCTCCTGAGTGCTAGCATTTAAGGTGTGCCCCATTATTGCCTGACTATACCTGCGTTCCTTAACGTCTCCTCTGAGTTGTTACTATATATGTTATATCTATATAGCACAGTAGAAACTTCATTTTTTAAAAGATTTATTTATCACATTGTCTGTATGTACACCTGCACACCAGAAGAGGGTACCAGAACTCATTATAGATGGTTGTGAGACACCCTGTGGTGGCTGGGAATTGAACTTAGGACCTCTGGAAGAGCAGCCAGTGCTTTCAACCTCTGAGCCATCTCTCCAGCCCCAGTGTAAACGTTATTGTGCGGGAGGCTAGCATATTTGCACAAGCGCTGGGCAAATATATTGATCTGCACCTCTTACGCAGATAGATTTTCAATTAAGGTAAACCATGTCTGATGTAACCATTTTAAATATGTGACTCGGGAGCTGGAGAGATGGCCCAGTGGTTAAGGGCACTGGTTGCTCTTGCAGAGGACCTTGGTTCGTTCTCCTAGCACCCGCGTGGCTGCCCGAAACCATCTGTAACTCCAGTGCCGAGGCTCTGATGCCCTCCTCTTGACTCCGAGGGCAAATGTGACGTGCAGGTATACAAGCAGGGAAAATGCTTACACACACACGATAATAAATTATCATAGCATCGTACAAATACCATCACTATGTAGCTTTGAAAGGTCTTCATGCCTTCCGAAGAAAACTCTGTATTCAGTAAACTCTCCTTTCCAGGCCTGGCGGCCACTACGCTACTTTCTCACTGTAGATTTGCCCATCTGGAAGGTTTCCTATGAGAGAATGATACAGTGTGTGGTATTTAGTGTCTGTCTTCTTTCATGTCATGTGATATCGTCGAGTTTCATCGTGCTTTGTTTTTAAAGATCCCGTGAGAGGGTCCATTGGTGTATAACGGTTTTTAATCTTGAATAAAGTCTAATTTATCTATTTTTGTTGCTGCTGTTATCGTTTGCACTTTCGCTATTTTGGCAAGGAAATCACTGCCAAATCCCCTCCTCCCAAAAAAACTTAAATTACATTTTATCAATTTATCGGTTGTTCAGTGAGTGAGTGTGTAGCGGGGGGGGGGGGGTTGGGGCTCATGCATGCCACAGCACAGATGTGGAGATCAGAGACAGCTTTTGGGAGTTGGTTCTCTCCTTCCACTGTGTGTGTCAGGTCGTCAGGCTCAGAGGTAGGGTTTTACCTTTTACCTGCTGAGCTCTCCATGGGCGCTTTAAGAAGTTACATTCATTTTTATTTATGTGTGTGACTAATTGTATATATGCACCTGTCTGAGGAGGCCAGAAGAGGGCGCCAGATCCTCTGGAAATGGAGTTACAGGCAGTTGTGAGCCGCCCAGTTTGATTGTTGGGAACTCAAGCCTAGCTTTTCTACAAAAGCTTCAAGTGCTCTCAATCTCCGAGCCATGTCTCCAGGTCCTCCCTGGGAGTTTGTAAATTTTGATATCCTATGCCCTGGACCTGTAGCCCAGGAAGGGTACATACCTAGTGTGAATGAGGCCGTGGTGGTTTGAACCCAAATGGCTCCCCTAGGCTCATGCTTGAATGAATACACTCAGTCCCCAATTTGTAGAACTGTTTGGGAAGGAGTAGGGGGTGTGGCCTTGTTGGAGGACATGTCTCACGGAGGTGGGCTCTGAGGTTTCAGAAGTCTGACTCTTCCCATTGTGCTCTCTGCCTCCTCCGTGTGGATCAAGATGTGAGTTCTCAGCTGTACCTGCAGCCATGCCTACATTCTGCCGTCCTGGACTCTAATCCTCTGAAATAGAAACCCCAATTAAATGCTTTTTTTTTAAATAAGTCGCCTTGGTTATAATGTTTTGTCACAGCGCTAGAAAGTAAATAAGACAGAGGCCCTGGGTTCAGCCCTCAGCACTGATAAAAATAAAATGAAATAAATGGTAAGGCGTCTGGAGAGACGTCTCTATGGTTAAGAGCACTTGCTCCTTTTCTAGAGGGCCTGGGCTCAATTCCCAGCAGCTACAGTGTGGCTCACAACCATACTTTAAAATGTTGATTTTTTATTGTATGTCTATTAGTGTTTTGCTTGAATGTGTGTTTGTGTACCGTATGCATGGCTGAGGCCAACAGAGGTCATGAAAGGGCTTAGATGCCCTAGAGCTGGGGTTACAGATGTTGTGAGCCGCCATGCTGGTGCTGGGAAATGAACCTTGGCCTTCTGTGAGAGCAACAAGAGTTCTTAGCAGCCGATCCTCTTTCCAGCCTCCATCTCTTGTTTTCTGCACATAGAATGAATTCTGTTTCTATGGCCATTCTCTTCGTATGTTATGACTTTCCTTGGGGGGGGGGGGCGGGGGGCCGACTATGTTTCGAAGAGAGATCCCCAGACCAAACAGCGTGCACACCACCGGGGGATGGGGGACTTGTTAGTCATGAAACAAGATCTGCTCTGGGAGTGGAGTTCAGCAATATGAGCAAACCCCGCGTTACGGTTCGCGTGCATGCTCAGGTCCTAGCGCTGCTCCGGAGTGTATGTGGAAATACACGCTCCACAGATGGAGACAGAAGCCTAGGGTATGGGTGGGCCCGGTGCGCTGAGACGGCTGTGAAGGGCAGGAGGGTGACCTCCGTCTCCAGACTGTGGCAGACTCGAACAGGACTCCCCCTGCCCACACAGTACTGGGCTCCTGGCTCAGCGACGGGCTGCTTTCACTGCTAGCCCCCCAAACACACTCCGTGCTACAAACACTGATCCAGTTAAGAGTCAGGGGACCCCTGGTGACTGTGGCTGCCAACAGCGATGGGCTTCGATTTGGTTTATTCCTTCTTTCCTTTCTTTCTCCAGGGCTGAAGATGGGACAAACGCTCGACAGTTGAGCTGCGTGGCCAGCCTCAGGTTCTTTCTTTTCTTTAGGAGCCTGCTGTCGTGTGCCTCTTAGCACCCGGCCACCATATTCATGTTTTCAGCTCCAGCTAGGGCTGTTGATGCACAGAAATACACCTCCTACGTTGGCAGCCCACGGCCTGTGATTCAGCCTCTGTGGCAGAGGCCCAGGCACCCGGTGTGCTAAGAATAGAATTTTCCATTTCAACTGTATTTAAAAGACGTTTTTCCTCCGCTTCATTCATCAGCTATCAAAACTCTACTAAATGCCAAAAGAACTGTGCAGGGGGCCGAGGATTCTGTGGTAAACAACCTGACAAGATCCTTGTACTCAAAGTGCGCCTCCTCTGACAAAGGGGGGGGGGAGAGAAGAGGATGTAGAGAACGAACACAATACAACAACGTGTCAAGTGTGACTGTGACCCCTTCTGTGTACTGTGGAGAAGGACCCTTCCCACCTTCCTGATCACTTCCCCCATCCAGAGCGCTGTCAAGAGGGATAATTCTAAAATCTATTACCATGTGAAAAGAGGAGCCCTATCCAGTGTCGTCAGAGCTTGAGTTTGTCACTGACATCATAGGCTAATGTTTCCAGAGCATTTATTGAGAGAGACAGGTATGGCTTGCCACAGCTCTTACTGTTCTGATGGTTATGTGCTCTAGCCCAGTTACTTCTGGGACTTCTTCTAAAAAGCATAACATGGTCTGTCTTAGTGAGGGGTTTCTACGGCTGCAATGAAACACCATGACCCAAAAGCAAGTTAGGGAGGAAAGGGTTTATTCGGCTTATACTTCGATATCACAGTTCATCATCAAAGGAAGTCAGGACAGGATCTCAAGCAGGGCAGGAACCCGGAGGCAGAAGCAGAGGTCACAGAGGGGTGCTTCTTACTGGCTTGCTCCCCATGGCTTACTCAGCCTGCTTTCTTATAGAACCCAGGACCACCAGCCCAGGGATGGCACCGCCTACAATTAGTTTAGCCCTTCCCCATTGATCACTAATTAAGAAAATGCCTTACAGCAGGATCTTATAAAGGCATTTTCTCAATTGAGGTTCCCTTACAGCTGGGATACAAAGTGAAAAAAAACTGTAATAAATAAATAAATAAATAAATAAATAAATAAATAAATAAATTTGAGGTACCCTCCTCTCTGACTCTAGTTTGTGGCAAGTTGGCATAAACTAGCTAGCACCTGGTCTTTAGCAAAAGAGCTGTGCCTTTAAAGGTGGTTTCTGTGGCATTGTAATTTCTATAAGCAATCAGTTTATTTTGCTAATGGGAGTAAATTATTTGAGTTCACTGGCTGTCTAGGTAAAATGAGGTGATAATATCTACCTCAAAAAGCATGTGTGTAGGTCCTAGCATGGTGGCCCATACCTTTAACCCCAATTTTTAGGAAGCAGAGGCAGATGGATCTGTGAATTTGAGGTCAGCCTGGTCTACATAGCTCGTACTGGCCAGCCGGGGCTAAATAGTCTGACTGTGTGTAAAAACATGCCGAGTTGGAGAGTCCAGTCTACCTATGGCTCAGGGAGTGTTGCAGAAGAGGGGTGTTAAATAAAATTTGTTATTGATATGTACTATTAATACATATAATTACTATAGCAGTTATTATTTAGCCTGCTATCGTATCAATAAAAGACACAGACACCTGTTAGATTTTTAATATGCTTTAACTTCTGGAGACGGGCAGAAACTAACCCCCTAGGCTACTTTGTTGTCTCCCAGCCCTGCATCTCATGCCATTTGCTTTAGTGATTCCCATCTGGGCTTCTCTCCGCCACCGATCCTCAGAGCCAGGCTCCTCCTGGTTCTTCTTTATGCTAACCCCTGGCGACTCTCTTTCTTCTTCTCCTCTTCTGTCTTCCTTCCTCTCTTCTCCCTCCTGTGGTCCTCTGTCCTCCAAGCTTTCAAACCTTAGCTCTGCCTACCTCACCTGTGCCCTGCACAGGTGCAGGCACTTTTTTTATTGGCCACTTGGGAGGCCAATAAAAATAATTTGGAGGCAAGGTAACACAGCATCACTTGGTATACATGAGCGTCTGCTTGAAGGACAGCAGAGATCTCAGGGGACGAGCAATTAACTAAATGCCAAGGACCAGACCATGCTGCAACAGAGGCAGAAATACTGTGAGAGCCATAGGATCACGGAGCTTGTTCTAGATTGTGTCTCCTCATAACATCAGGAGCTACACCCATAAAGTCTCAACAACTTGACCGCCCGGATGTGAGCCGAACAAGGACACCAATGCACACATCACACTGCCCAGGGAAAAGCCCACAAGACCGTAACCCTGCAACAAAGAACTACATGTGACTGAGCGATGCTGGAGCAGCAGGGGTGGCCCTCCTCCCCGAAAGGCACACCAACTGTTTGCCCAGTGCCAAGTGCTCAGCCCTAAGATCACACATACAAGTAGCATCATATGGACTCCACAGGTTATATTTAGGGATATATGTATGTACAAATACATATAAGCATGCGATCACAATTGATTTAAAAAAAAATAGGCCATAAATTTGAAGAAGAGTGGGAAGGGGCTTATGGGAGGGAAAGGGAAGACAGAAATGTTGTAGTTAAAGTATAATCACAAAAGTTAAAAATAGAGTAAGAGTAATGTAACTGTGACCATGTAATCTCCCAGTTATAACCCCATGGTTGCTTCTCAAAGCCTCCAAGTTTCCACAAAGCTTGCAGGCCCTGGTGTGGGGTGGCCACTTCTCCCCTTTCCTGTCTGACTTCATGTGCTCCATTTCTGCCTCACTGTGCTCCTGCCTCTCAGTTCAAGTTTCACCTGAAAAGTCTCCCCAAGGGGCAGTGAGATGGCTCAGCTGGTCAAGACACTCGCTTTGCAAACCTGGAGACCTGAGTTGGTGGGATGAGAAAACCAACTCCATCAAATTGTCCCCCGGCTCGCACGTGTATGTGTGCGCTGCTCTAGGCACACAAGACACACGTGTGTGCACACACATTTGATTAGTAAAGTTTTTAAAAGTCACCTCAGGAGAGTCCAAATGCTCTATCTAAAATCAGTAAGGATACGAATCAGTGGTAAAACATTTGCTTAGCAGCAGGTTACGGCTTTGGGTTTGAGCCCCGGCACCATCTATTTTCAAAGAGAAATCTTTTATTACGTGGAGAAGTGGCTGATTTCTGACTCAGGCAGAAAACAGCAGCAAATGACTTTGCAGGTGTGGTTTTTTTTTTTTTAAGATTTATTTATTATGTATACGATACATGTTTGCATGTACACCTGCACACCAGAAGAGAGCACCAGATTTCATTTTAGATGGTTATGAGTCATGGTTGCTGGGAATTGAACTCATGACCTCTGGAAGAGCAGCCAATACTCTTAACCTCTGAGCCATCTCTCCAGCCCCTGCGGGTATGATTTTTAAGAGGAGGCTGGTACTAGAACAGTCTAGGGTTTGGTGGTGTGTTTTGGATGGGTTTTGGGGGTGGGGGCTGGGTATTTTAATTAGGGCAGCCAAAAGGGGGCTTTGATTGCTGAATTTCAATATTGTAATAGCTGGAGCTTGGTGATTAGCCTCAGGAGGAAGTGGCCAAATAAAGGAACAGAGCTTGGTGGCTACCTTTAAGAATGTAATCTAGGGGCTGGAGAGATGGCTCAGTGGTTAAGAGCACTGTCTGCTCTTCCAAAGGTCATGAGTTCAATTCCCAGCAACCACATGGTGGCTCACAACCATCTATAATGTGAACCGATTCTCTCTTCTGGCAGGTGTAAATTCAGATAGAAACTCATATACATAAATTAAATTAATAAAAAAGAATGTAATTTAACATTATTAGCAAGAAAGAGGAAATAGGGAAAGGGCAAGGGCTGCCAAAGCCATGTTTGCTATGCTCGGGCCTTCAACAATAGAGTAGTCTTTAGTCCCAGCACAGAGGCAGGTAGATCTCTGTGAATTCAAGGCCAGTCTGTCCTGCATAGCAAGTTCCAGGAGAGCCAGGGCTACATGGAAAGATCCAGTCTCAAAAGAAAGAAATGAAATGAAACTTGTTAAAGGCAGCTTGGTGGTACATAGCCAAAATTTCTGTACTTGGGAGGCAAAGGCCTGAACTGCATAGAGATACTCTCCAATAAGCAAACATGGACTTACCATTTTCTTCTGTTAATGAGAACCTATAACTTAAATATTAGTTAGTTTAGAACAGGTGGATAGCAAACACTTTGCCCAAAGAGCCAGCTGGTTAAATGTATCGTATTTGGGGAGGAACAGGTTTCTTCTTCTAACATGAAAGTAGCCAGAAAGGAATAGAAAGGAAAGAATGTGGCTGTACTCTACCAAAACTCTGTGACACTAAAATTTTAACTTCATATAATTTTCATCTATCATGAAATTCTGTCTTGATCCTCCCGCCTCACCCCGCTTCAAACTGTAAAAACCATTCTTCTTAGCTCTCTCGAATTCGACAAAAGCAGGAGGCTGGACCACCCGGACGGTAGTGTTGGTAGGTCAACTGCCGTTAACATCCGGGTTGATCGGATCCAGGTTTGTCTCCTCCAGCACGGCTAGCACTGGGAGCGTTGGGTCCACGTTGGATCACTAGCAACCGCACACTTCCAGGGTTGCAGAACGCTGCGGGACAGCCGGGAAGGGGCGGGACCCGCAGCTGCCGAGCCGAGAGACCTACAAGGACCTTAGGGGAGGGCCGATGGCGAGGGGGGCGGGCCGAGCGCCGGCTTCCGGCGGAAACTGGCGCAAGCAAGATGGCCTCCACCAAGCGTGTGCTGTACGTGGGTGAGCAGGCGCGGGAGCTAGACGGAGTCTGGGCGATGTGGGGAAGGGGTCGAGCAGGCAGGGTCTGTGGAAGGCCTGCTGGGCCTGAGGGTGTAAGCCCGAGATGGAAGGGCCATTCCCGCGACCTTCCTAATCCATGAGCTCCGATGAGGGACGGGAATTACGGCTTCCAAATCCCTCCAGCCCATTCGTGCTGCAAACTTTTAGGTGCGGGAATGGCTGGGTCTTTGCCCTAAAGGAAGGAGTTACCAGACTATCCAGAAGATAGTGGGAAGTAGCCAAAACAAGCGCTGTGGTAGGGGCGAACAGTGATGACAGGAACTTGGGTGAGGGCAAAGTTTCTGTTGCCGGGACGCAGGAGTAGAGACAAAGCTATTCGCTGCACGTGAGCCGAAGCCCAAAGGTGTAAAATAGCCTGACTTCTGGGGACAGCTGGATCATTTTTCAAGAAACCCAGGGAAATTGGAAAAACAAAGTGGGAGATGCAAAAGACATGAGCCAGACTCATGAGCGATAGCCCTGTGTACCCTCCGAAGAAGCCCTCGCTTTATCTTTAGGATGGTGATGTTTAAAACTTTGAAGTCTAAGAAAACTGGTGGATTCATTTCCTCTTTTTCAAAATATTCCTATTGGGTGTTTTTGGTTTCGTTTTGTTTTTTGCGGGGGGGGGGGCGGGAAGATGATACAGGGAAAGAAAGCAGGAAGGTCAGTTATGTAGTAATGCAAGAGTCTTGGAGATAGATTGGGATCTGTTTGAAAAGTTGAAGAAAGGATCTTAGTGTGGGTAGGCAGGAGAGAGGTGTAGACAAAGGACGGGATGGAAAGAGCCCCTCCCTTTGCTTGCCATGCCAGTGGGCTGCAGGGACTTTTGAGTATGGAGGACAGCAGCTCTGAGTCCTTGTCTTATTTGCAGGTGGGCTAGCAGAAGAGGTGGACGACAAGGTTCTTCATGCTGCCTTTATCCCTTTTGGAGATATCACAGATATTCAGATCCCTCTGGATTATGAAACAGGTGGGTCCTTTGGTCGTCTCTAATGTTCATTAGCCACCTATAGGAAAAGAATTTTTAAAGATTAAAAGTCACATTTCAGTTGTAGATTTTGCATTCGTAGACTGGGGGCATATATCAGAAGTAGGATTCTTGCTCAATATGTGAGGCCATAGGTTCAATTCCCAGCACTAATCTCTCTCTCACACATACACACCCAGAGAGAGAGACTAAATAGCAAGATCTTTAAATTCTCTGAAAATAGGAAATTTTATTCCCCCAAAAAGCCAGTATAGTAGCTGCTGCTCATCATGACACACACAGGTAATCCCAGCAATTCAGAGGCTGAGGCAGGAGGATAGAGTTTAAATGACTTCTGGGCTTCATAATGAGATACTCTCAGAAAAAAATACATGCAAAAATAGTGTTCTGTTGACTTTCTAATGTACTGTATAATCAAGTTGACACTGTTGTGTCTGGGCTTCCTGCGTAGATCAGAAGATGCCTGGGAATAAAGACTGACTATCCTTACCAGATTTGGGAGTTGATGTGTAGTTGATGATCAGATCCTATATTTGGTTGGTGGCATTTTGCCTGTTTTAGTTTTGTTTTGTTTCTATTTCAAAATGATCTGTGTTGTGCAGGCTGGCATCTTAACTCGGGATCCTTCCACCTTAGCTTCCCAAGTTTTCATTATGAGTACATACAGTGGCACCTGGATTTGTATATTTGGATAAACAGTTGATAAGCTATATAACTCACCTTGCTTATGAAAGGTTGAAGTTTATGTTTGACTTCATAGATCATAGATGAATAGAATGCTTATTTGTTTTTTCTTTTTGGGTTTTTCGAGACAGGGTTTCTCCGTGTAACCCTGGCTGTCCTGGAACTCACTTTGTAGACCAGGCTGGCTGGCCTCAAACTCAGGGATTAGCCTGCCTCTTCCTCCCAAGGGCTGGGATTAAAGGCATGCTCCACCACACCTGGCTTAGAATGCTATTTTAAAACATTTTTTTCTTTATGTAATTATTTCTGTGTGGCATAGCAAAGGATAGTGTGCAGGAATTGGTTTTTCCACCATATGGATCCTGAGACTGAACTCAGTTATCAGGCTTGCTGGCAAGCACCATTACCCACTGAGCCATCTCACCAGCCCTCAGTGTCCATTTTAAAGATTCAAGTACAGTTTAGGGCTGGAGGGGTGGCTCAGTGGTAAGAGCACTGGCTATTCTTCCAGAGGACCCAGATTCAAGATCAACTTCCCAGCACCTGCATGGTGGCTCCTAAGCATCTTAACTATAGTCCAGGAGGCATCCAGTACCCACTTCTGACCTCAAGTACTGCACACACATGGTCTGCAGACATGCATACAGGCAAAACACCCAAACACGTGAAAATCAATTTAGAAAACTGACTAAAGTTCATTATTTCGCTTTGTCCATATAAAATGTTTGTTGTTGCTTCCAATAATATTTAAAAGGAATCAATGAATGAAACTCCTTCCTTCTAAATAGTGAATGGGTAGTTTCTGGTGTCTGTACGTGGCATGTAACTGACTTCATTCTCTTTTCTTCCATTGCCTCACATCTTTATGGTTTTATTCTTTTTTGCAGAAAAACACAGAGGATTTGCTTTTGTTGAATTTGAGTTGGCAGAGGTGAGCCTTCTGTACTGTCTTTGTGTAGTCTGGGAGTCCTGTAGAGCGCAGTTCTCAACCTGTGGGTTGTAGCCCCTTTGGAGTTACATATCAGATGCCCTGCATATCACCTATTTGCATTATGATTCATAACAGGAGCAAAATTGCACCTAAGTAGCAATGAAATCATTTTATGGTTGGGTCACCACAACATGAGGAACTGTAATTTTTTGGTTTTATTTTTTTGAGACAGGGTTTCTCTGTGTAACAGAGTGCTGGCTGTCCTGGACTCACCCTGTAGACCAGGCTGGTCTCAAACTCACAGATCCGCCTGTCTCTGCCTCCAGAGTACTGGGATTAAAGGCATGTGCTACCACACATATTGAGGAACTGTGTTAAAGGGTCTCAGCATTAGGGAGGCTAAGAACCATTGCTACAGAGGAAGCTTTTTCCTATTTATGTTCTTAGGACAATGCTTTCAGATGCCCAAGAGTGCAACTTGAAGGAAAGCTTCCTTTCACACTATGGTCTGTCAGTAACAGCTCAGCCCGACTGTCAGGCCCCATCTGTCTTGCTCTTGTCTGCGATGCTGTCACAGCTCTGTTCATTTGGAACATTCATGTCTGGCAGTGCTGGTGACTATCTCTCATGCCTTTGTCTAGAAGCAGATTATGGTGCTGTGAGCTTTAGAATTGCCCAAGAAGTGTTAATAGTCACACACCCAACATAGGCAGGCAATGCAGAGGTGACTTTTTCCTGTTTATTTTGCTACCAAGTGTGCATTTAGACACACAAGGAGCATTCCACTACAAGCCTAAACTTAACACCTTGCATTTCCTTGGCAGGATGCTGCGGCAGCTATCGACAACATGGTATGCTGGGAATCTTCATTCTAAGTGAAGGTGCCTTTTGCTGGTATAGAGGGCCCTTGTTCACCTATTGGTATTCTGAATCTCTGAAGTGTCAGGGTTGGGTGGGGAGGTAAAAGTTGCCATCGAGTGAAAATACTGTGAACCGATTACTGGTAAAATAGTTCTGCTCAGAAGCTTCTCCATTTGAGAGTGTCCTTCCTGCTCCTCCCTCATGGCTTGTCTCTCACTGGCCACCCCACATGATGGTGAAAAGCAAACACAGTGCCAACTGATTGCTCACTGAAACTGCATATTTGCAGAAGGGGAAGGGTTTTATGAAATGTTCGACCAGTTAACAGCTGAGAAGAAGGATTCAGTAAGAATAACTGAAGGCTGTGCTCCTGATGCAGGTGATTGGAATGGCTGGGAATGATGACAGTGCTTAAGACACTTAGGTGTCATTAGGTCAGATAGGAAGTGTAAAAGTGTCATATCCTGTTGCTAGAATTTTCCTGGAAAAGTTCTTTAAAACTAATCATCTCTGGTTTCATGTTTCCATTATAAATGAGTGCATAATCGATTCTGATACTAAGAAATTTACATCTTTTTTTTTTTTCCTGGTATCATAAAAACCTAAAAAAAGACTTTTTAAAAAAGTTTTTGCCTTGAAGTTTTTACTACTGCCTTAAGGTTCACATTAAGTGGCCTTTTCCAGTGCTGCTATCTTTGTGAAGTTCTTTATTCATTATTCTCCCTGTCCATTCTCCATACATACTATTTCTTTTTTGTTTTCTTTTTTTTAAGATTTATTTATTTATTATGTATACAGTATTCTGCCTGCATGTGTGCCTGCACACCAGAAGAAGGCACCAGATCTCATGATAGATGGTTATGAGCCACCATGTGGCTGCTGGGAATTGAACTCACA